>NC_048419.1:7504688-7564365 GCF_013103735.1 Etheostoma cragini | reverse complement strand
GATTTTTGGAAAATGGCTGCAATGAAACAAAGAGTGAAAAATTTAAAGGGATCTGAATACTTTCCGTACCCACTGTAAGTTGGCTGAGTGTTGCTGGATGAAGTGAAACAAATTTCTTGGGGTGCATTCTCAGATAAAAAGGGATTGAGTTGGGAATTAGTGAAAATTGAAATTAACATGCTCAGTATTGGTGTTGCTGATGGTATCAACCCCTGTCCAATGTGCCCACAGTAAAAAAAATGGTGGTTGGTTAGCAAGCCAGGAGGAGTGTTACCCACACAGATGTTGTTTGCTGCAGGTTTCCACAGCTCAAGGACCCAACGCTTATGGGAACCTGTCCTTGGTGCAGATTGGAAACATATCAGGATATATCGACACACCAGATCCACCCACCATCATCAGCTACCTGCCAGGGCTGCTGTATAAGTTCAGCTGCAGTTACCCACTGGAATACCTCGTCAACAACACACAGCTGGCCTCGTAAGTCTCTCTGCCACTTTTAAATTGGTTTATAATGTTTTAGTGGGTATGCCACAGAGACTTGTTGTTGGTGCTATTAGCTTTGAAAATCTTACAATGTTCTGCCCAACAAGTGGAACTAGCTAATTATTCAGTATCATGCTATGCATTGCAACAGGCGTTTTGCAGTCTTTGTAGGAAATTATTCAGTGCAGTTTTTGTTAACTCTTTATCAGATTAATTATTAGTTTGGAAGGTCATGTTGGATGCAGTAGTTTGTAATGATTTTAATCATGCCAAATGGGTGAACAAAATGAAAGAAACACCTCCAATACATAATTAATACAACACAGTACTGAATTACTGTTAGTTTGTCCCCCATGATGGACAAAATGTGTATAATTTAGAACATTCAAAGACAACACCACTACAAATTGTGCCCTAAAAATAACAATGACCAAGTCTCTGACACAGGGTCAACAAAAAAGACCGTTCTCAGCTTCAGAAAGATTATTACCTTCAGAATGGGCTACTGTTTTATATTTCATTATATTTCACAAATGTTTAAATTAGCTATGAGAAACTTTCAATTTGAGTTGATTCTAGTAGTCCCTTTGGACAGAAGTGGTAGTGTCTAACCGTCCCCGTTGTCGTAAAGATCTTTCTAGCGCATGCCTGCTGATGCTAAAATGCAATATCCACGAGAAGAACGCATGTATTACCCACTGTATAACTGAGTTTTGCGTTACTGGGAGGTCAAATAAAAAAGAAAATTGTAGGCCAACACTGGCTAAAAGGAAGGGGGACATAATTTAATGTAGTTTACTGACGTACAGCCACGTCACGCAATTTAAAGGGATAGAAAGAGAGATATTACATACCTGTCTAGGAGGAAGAGGTCCAATTCAGAATTGGCTTTTTAATCATTTACCATCCTGTAATTGTATTCTGTTGAAAGTTCTACATCTGTCACTCCCTTTCATCTTTTAGTTGTTCTTAATTCAATTTTAGTTTTTTTTGTGATGGTCCTGTAACTAAACAGATAACTTCTAAAATAAAATTAAAATACAATTAGGCCTATGTAAAGAAATCTCCTGCTTCCTTTTACCTGGCTGGATACACTAATACACGCTTTTCCGGTGTTACACCAAAATCTGTGACCCGTCAGAAATAATTTTGTGAGAAAAAAGCAGACCCGGGCAAAGGCAAAATTAAAAACTTTATTCATATATATAAAAAAATCACTGTTAGTCTAATTTGCTGTTACAGGGGTTTTATGATCATCAGATGGCAAATTAAACAGTTTCAGAAACAATTATTGTGTCCACCTCTTGTATTTAAAATGGATCATACCAGTCATAGGATCTGGTGGAAAATAAAATTCCACAATTTTTCAGAGCCTATGCATACAAAAATTCAATTCATATCAATTCAAATGAGCTAAAAATTAGATGAAAATAGAGATTTATGATCAGAAATTTAAATTGAAGATTTTAAAAGGTTGTCTTGACTCTGCCTAGTATGATTCAGATACAGTACATTGTGAAGACAATGTGTATGTCAACAGCTGAATTTGGTAAAGTGCGAAATAAAACTTTGGTTTTGTTCTTCTTTTTTAATATTGTGAAAATTAGCACTTAAAGCAACATTTATACTTAGATCATTATTTTCTCATTTTAAAAAGATTTCCTTTATCGATTAGCTCTGGTGGCAAATTGTAGGAGATAATTGTTTCTTTCATGATAATTGAAATAAAATTATTCATCATCATCTTTGAAGGTCAGCAGCTGCAATCTCAGTGAAGGAAAGCAACGGTACTTTCATCAGTACGCTGAATCTACTGCTTTACAACGTAAGTAAACATCAGTCAATACCTGTTACTTAGCTTTTACACTGGAAACAAAGCTATATACCAAAGTCATACTAAGTCAGCATGCATTAAAGAACATAACCCATACGAAGCTCTACAGCTATTTTAAATGCATCTGCATCTTTTACATCTGTAATGGCAACAATTTCTGAGAATAATGAACCATGTGTGAGATGGGGAGGATCTCAGAGGCTTAGAAACTCTTTTATGCAGCCCAAGTAGGCAGCAAACTACCTCTAATCCTGTAGTTGCAAAAGATTATCATGTCAAACCTTGCTAAAATGACTTGTCAATTTGAACCAAACACCATTAAATGTGGTTGTGGAAACCAGACAATAGATGCAGGGATTCATGAAGTGTGGTGAAACTAAACAAATCACTCTCAACAGGATGAAAGAAATAATCAGAAAATGTGACAAACATGCTGAAATCATATTGTGGTTTATGTACAGGACTCATCATACATTCAGCAGCTGTCCATCCCCATGGCAGGACTGACCCTAAAGACGCGGGTGTTTGCAGCTGTAAAAGCTTCTAACCTGGATAGGAGGTATTCAATCAACATTTTGCCATTCAACCTCACTTTTAGATTAGATTAGATTCAACTTTATTGTCATTACACAGGCAACAAAATGCAGTTTAGGTCTAACCAGACGTGCAATAGCAGCAAGTGCAGGATATACAATGGTTCCATAAGTGCAGGACATGGATATGTACTGAATTAATATAGAGATGAATACTTTTATAATCAGAATTTTACCGATAGACTATGCAAGTCACGTTTAGGCTGCTGGCAAGTAGCTTGTTCCTGGTATTGATTGTGAACTTTGTATAAGTGATCAAACTGGTGGTGTGGAAGAATTTGGCACAGTATCCGTCTCACATTACTTCGAGTTTGCAAGTATTGCATATTGCACTTTCGGGTCTTTTTTTCACCGTGAAAAACATCAAGCTCGTGGACATGTTATTTTAATACATCCATGACATTGCTTTGTCTTCAATTTAGCATGCAAGTCCTGTTACCTCCTGTCCACCTGTTATGAACATGAACAGTACATTACATTACTGTCATGAGTAGTTGGTTTTGGCATTGGCTGCCATGAGACCATAATTATTGTGTCATGAATATTCTTCCTTGACCTTAAAGGTCCAAAATGTAATAAATCCAAAAATGACCCCATTACGTCATCTTGCTAAGTTGAAATACTATCTTTTCTGACAACAATGCTAATGCCAGTATATTCTCCTTTTAAAATTTTCATTCACAGGCTTCTATGACTGTCAATATAGCCTCTAACATTTGCTACTCCACTTTGCTGTGAAGTAATGCCTGGCAATTTGAGACAAGTGTCTAGCAACATTGTTGTGGCGGCTCCTTCAGTGCGCTTTGGAGTTGGGTCTGGCAAAGAGAGACTATGGATGCTCCTGTCTATGCCTGGCAACCTCCGTGAACTTTGAATCTATGGAGGAGCGGGCGGGGAAGACGACTCTCTCCAGTATTTGGAATTTGTACTGCAGTAACTACTTTAAACAATAGCTGTCAGTGATACATATTGCACCTTGAAGAGAAACAATTTTGTCTTGCCATTAAGAAGCCATAAATGTTATGAGACCAGTTTGATGAAAAGCAATACAGTTGAGAGGTGATTTGCGGCGTTTTGGACAGATACCTTTCCTCGTTGTAAGAACCTGCTAAATGCTGCTATCTACGGGGCTGCCACCTCTCACGCATTGGTCGTGAGACACACGCAATTGACTGGTTTCACACGCCACACCCCCGATTTCTCACGCTGAAGTGTCAACACGGTCGGTCAAAATCCTGAAAGATGAGTTTATCTATAGATCTACCTGTTGAGCCACTCGTGATCGACTAGTTGTGTTTTCAGAGACTGTGAGGGGGTTAAAGCGCCTTCCCTGTCAGTGGAATTTTCGAAATGTCGCAAACCGAAAACCTTTTTTTTTTCACAAGCCATCCCAGGTGCATTTCCCCGGCTACAGGTATGTGCTCTGAGTATTACAGACCCGTCGATCGTTTTGTGTCGACTCTCTCTGTAACAATAGAGGTGAGCAGCGCGGCTGGTAAGCGTAGCATCTTCAGTTCATCTTAGTGGACTCCCTCTGCTGACAGTGACGCGTTGCATCTGTGCGTAGACCTCTGATAATGAGCAGCGTACAGCCACCTTTAAAACTTTGTCAGAGACCCAAATGGGCCTTTGTGTCTCTGCAACGGTCTGAATGAGATCCACCATATCAACAATGACACACACAGCAGACTATATTACAACTCTCCAAATCTTGGACAACAGAGATGGGATGAGTTATATTAAGAATGTGCAAAAATTTGTAAACATTAGCAGAAATCTGATGAAACACATCTGAGCTATACTGTACTATATATACGATACTGCAACGTTGGGCCACTACTTTGCTTCTCTAACCTCAGTGCATCTCTAGATGTACATTGTTGTCGTAAACTGTAAATAATTCATTCAATGTTTCTTAAAATGAACAAATAGTCTTTATTTTCCCCAAAAAGTAAATACAGTAAGTGGGGCACACAGGATAAAGGCCAAACATTACTGAGCCTTGGCACAAAGGTTAAAGGATTAGAATTGATGTAAATCACTGGTTCTCATTCTTCTGAATTTCAGTGGCCTTAGTTGATCCCTCAACATCAATTTAACGTTGGGTCTCTGGTCCCTACATCAGGCATTGACCCCTGGACCTGTTCACCACAGACCCAAATCTTCTCAGCTGTTGCTGACATATGCTACTGTCTCTTCACGTGGTTTATTATGTTTGGCACATTGTCTGGGTCAGTTCTTATATTAAAAGTTAATAATGTAATGTAAATAAAAGTAATGTAAATGTAAATAATGTAAATGCCCTAATTCCTGTTGATACTACAACAATACAAAGGCTCTTAACCCTACAGTTTTGCACATATCATGTAAGACTTGATTTTGCAATTTTTGGACAAAATATCTCCAGAAAGTGCCATTTAATGGTTTATTTTTTAATTTTCAGGAATTGCTGCGTACGCAGCAAAATTTGGGTTGCCCCCCCCCCCCCCAAATCTCACTCCAAAGTTTTCGGAAAAGTTGGCAGCTCTGTAACTATATTTAGCTGCAGTTAACAAACTTATACTGACCAAAGTTGGTGAAAGAGTTATTTAGCTGATGTGATCTTACCTAGCTACTGCACATGTGCGACTCCCAACAAATATGGTATAGAAGTGTGATGTCTCATTCTGTAGCTAAAACAGAAACCCAAACATAGAGGGTGAAAAGAGGATCTGCAGCAATGTGCAGTACAACAGAAATATGTTTTTTTGAATATGAAACCATGTAAACCTATTCTGGTACAAACTCAAAATACAATCATGAACCTGAAAATGAGTATAATATGGACGCTTTAAATAATATATGGCATCTTAATGTCAAGTCCAAATTGTTTCCTTTCACATGAGCTCAAGGAAATGCTCATGACACAATTATAATGGTCTTATGACAGTCAATGTCACGGACAACCACTTATGACACTTTAATGCAATGTTAAAGGTAAATAATTTCTTTAAGTTTGATACTAAGGTCTGCTTTGACATATTTGTTATTATTAAGTCTTGCTTATTGTCAAATTTGAACTGTAACAATCCCACACAAGAAAAAGGCAGCACAGAGACTAAATACACAGGGTTGACAAGGGCTAACCAGGAAGAGGTGACTCAGCAGGTGAAACATATCAGGGATGGGCAGAACATTTTAAAAAAGGCTATGGAGAAAAGACAGATTTCAAAATAAAACAAGAAACAACACAAAAACCATTAGGAGGAGGGCCAAGCAAAAAACTCAAAAAGAAGATCCAAGGAGGGCAAAAGAAGAACAGAAATAATATGCTGCAACTGTTTACAGCAGGGCTCTGGAACTGAAGACCGTACAATTGGGGACAATGGAGCTTGGGTACTGACGTGCTCAGCTAGTGATGGGGTCAGAGGCTGCGGAAGCGACAAAGGCAAAAAAAAAAACTGGAAGACGAGCAGGTTGGCAAAGGCGAAACCCATCTGGCGGCTGAACAGGACGTCTAAGACCCTCGGGTGGCGGGTGATGAAGGCAAAACCCTTCTAGCGGCCAAACAAGACATCGAAGAGCCTCAGTTGGACGACGGTAAAGGTGAAACCCCTCTGGCGGCCGAATAGGATGGCAAAGGCGCACACCATCTGGAAGCCAAGCAAGACGTTGAGGACTCATAGGGTGAGGTCGAGATCCCTCTGGTGACTGGTGACGAAGGAGAGACCCCTCTGACAACTGGCGGCAAAACCCCTCTGGAGGCCGGCGGAGAAGATGAAAACCCTCAGGCAGCCGAGCCTGAAGGCAGAATCCCTTTGGCGACCGGCGGTGAAGGCGATACCCCTTAGGTGGCCGAGCAGGACAGCAAAGGCACACACCTTCTGGAGAACAAGCAAGACCTTAGGGGACCAGCGACAAAGGCAAAACCCCTCTGGAGGCCGGCAGCAAAGGCAAGATCCCTCTGGTGGCTGGCAACAAAGGACAGACCCCTCTGGCGACCGGCAGCAAAACTCTGGAGGCCAGCAGTGAAGACAAAACCCTAAGGGGGCTGAGCACAAAGGCGCAATCCCTTTGATAACCAGCAGTGAAGGCGGTAGGAGTCTATGTGGCACTGAACAACATTGTTGGGGAAACAAGTAAGGGCTGCACTATACAAATGTGTTTCCTAGGAGATGGGGTTGTAATGTCACATTATGTTGTGGTTATGTATATTTCTGTTTCTGTTATTTCTCGATGTTTCGGTACTGTGGTACCACTGCAGTACATGTTGGATCTCTTTTGGTATATCCCTGGTGTTTGTTTAATAAATCTTCAACACAAACTTTCTCCTGCCTGCCTGCCTTGTCTCTGCATTTGGGTCCTCTAATGTGTCTATTTTCTTTACTTTCATGTTCCAGAAGAGGTAGCCAATGTGCCACCAAAGTGTCTGAGTAGCCCGTTACATGATCTCATTTGCTTTTAAATCCACAAGTTTAGAATTTACTAATCTTTCACTTCAAATAGATGGAACGTTCTAATGGACTATTGTTACACCACGCCCTCTGGAAACCCTAACGATGACCTCCGCTATGACCTTTTCTTTAGGTAATTCAAATTCACTCAAAGATCTATGGTTTTGTTCAGTTCTTACATTTTTGTTACTCTTCTTTTAATGTTACTTTCTAATTTTCCCTCCCTGAGCCAGTTGTGAAAAAGACCCCCAGACTGCCGTCTTTGAAAATGGGAAGAGCCAAATGGGCCGCTTTGCCTTTGAAGTATTCCGCTTCGTAAAGCACAAGAACCAGAAGATGTCCACCGTCTTCCTGCACTGTGTCACCAAACTGTGTCGAGCAGATGACTGTCCAATGCTCATGCCAGTGAGATTATAACAAAGGACACTTTCGCACGTAACATGACAAACTATTAGGATAAAATATAACGTATTTTCAATATTTCTCTTCCCATCTACAGCTTCATTTCATGAGGGAAGCCTGTGACAAAGTGACTTCAAATAGCAAAAATTTACTCGTACACAACAAAAGAAGTAGTGGACAGTGACTAAGTACATCTACTCAGCTATTGTTCAAGTATAAATTTAAGGGGCTTGTTCTTGACAATTTTCAGTTTTATACTCTACATTTCTGAGGGAAATATTGTACTTTCTACTTGTGTGTGTTGCAGATTGAGGATTTACATACAAATCCTTTTCTTATCTTATTAAATATTATGTATTTTTATGGATTAAATTACCCAACAGTATGTAAAATTGTGAGCATTAGCTTTACCTCTACTATCTAAATTAAAATTATTCTTATATCAGTAATAATAATCAAATAATAAACAAAATATCAATATAACACTGCATCATTCTGTATGAATACTTCTACTTTATCTATCTATTATTACATTTTGCTGTTTATACTTCTGTACTTAAATAAGAATATGAATGCAGTATTTGTAATAGAGTTTCTTTACATTGTTGTAAAGGATCTGAATGCTTCTTCCACAATTGATACCCATACATTATCAATTACCAAGTCAGACTGCAATCACAATGCCAAAACAATTTCTTTTCAATTAAAAATTTCTATTTCAGTATTGATAGCATTAGTAATTAGCCACAGGGTCTATATTACCTTGAGGTGTTAACTGACATGCTGAATATTAACAGTCACATATCATGCAATTTGATGCAGCTTAAGAACTAAATTGTATTTAAATTTATTTAGATTGATAGCTTCACAAGTTTTTGTCATACAAGCATGAGGAAAATATTGACGTAAACCTTATAATATGAAATCCACTGCCAAATAATAAAACTTTTCACATTACTTGTCACTGCAGGTAACATTCCACAGGAAGAGAAAAAACCCAGTCACCCAATCTCTATCTTTATTTAATCTCTATTCACATGCCGATTAGTTTTGGTATTGCAGGACAATCTATCTCATATCAGCCAACAAACCAGCTAAAACGCCATGCAGGTTCAAGCATTATTGATTTGGAGACAAACTTTTGCATTTTAGAGACTAAAGGAATTCTACAGCAATGTCCACACTTGTGTTGAGTATAATAACGCACACATGAACTGTAGGGAAGCTAAGTTGACAACTAACATTGTAGCCTAGTAAGTGCAATAAATCTTTTGTGAGCAACAAGCTAATACTTTATCGATACACCTGTTTAACAGGCATACACATGTAGAATGTAGCATTTAAATCCTCTCTGTCTGCATGTAGTCTCTCATCGTCAAAGTTTTAAACAATCACAGCGGGCTACTCTGCTTGTTAGTACAAGCTAAAATGAAAGTGTCTGTATCTAGTCTGTTTATTTTAGTTTACAAAGATTCTTCAAATTTGCCTTGTATTTTACCTGACTTATTTAGTGAATAGTACTATAAAAAGATCCTATGTTTTACAGTGGACATCTGTTAAGTGAGAAGGTAAAACCTTTTTGTTTATGCTGCATTTGGCTGAACGTTCAATGCCCTTTGTATCATGCAGTAAGCGCTTCAGCATGGTTTTTCTCACTATCAAAACAGACGACAAACTTTTAGATAGTATGTTCTCCGTAGGAGATGACATAGGAAATTACATCTTGTACATAGGAAATAACATCTCATACATAGGAGATAAACTGTTGGTTCTATTTCGTATACGCTATTGGGTTTATTCCTTTGCGCATGCGCAGTTTTGAAGATTTTCTTTCCCTTCCTTGCGTCCAGCACGGGCCTCAACTACGTCCGCGTTTACTGTATATGTACATAGCGGACCCGTTGTTCGTCTCCCACTTTTTCTTCACTTATGCAGTAGGAAGACAAGAATTCCAGTGGTGCTCGCGTCTGCCGAGCTCTGGAGCCCCCCTCTTCGCGGGGCCCACTCTGGCTGTGCTTCAAAGAGCTTCGGCCATTTGCGCCCCGGAGCCGCCCTCTTCACGGGCCCCACTCTGGCTGCGCTTCACAGAGCTTCGGCCATTTTTGTGGAGGCGGCTTTCTCCCAGCACGGGAAACTGAAGGCTCCCGTCTCTCGCTATGCCCCGTTTACTCGGGCTCAAGGCGACACGGATACGGGGATTCCCAGGGGCTGGCGGCAAGAACAGCGTAGCCCACCGCCATCCTCACCCGGATCACGCCGCCCACGGTGGCGCTGTCCAGGGTCATGGCTTGGCAGACTGGCCCAGCAAAACACCTGGTTTCATGTGGTGCATGTAAACGGCGCTGCAGCCGCTACAGATAAGGGGCATCCGAGTCCTTTTTATTTGGACGATCTGCTCATTCTAGCCCCCTCTCTGGGTCAAGCGGCGCTGCACACTCTACAGGTTCTGCAGCTGCAAACGCTGTTTTTTGACATAATTTGACGAAATAGCGCTCTGGTCCCCGCACAATCGATGGGTTATCTGGGCGTGGACATAAACTCGGTCACCAGGAGGGCAAAGTTGTCAGCACCAAGACAGGACGCCCTGACCTCTGGTGTCCCGCTTTGGGCCACACACGACAGTGTCATCGCTGTCAGTGATGCAGCTCCCTGGCATAATGTCTACGTGACACACGGTGGTTCCCCTGGGTCTCCTCCACATGAGTAAAGTCCAGAGGAGGTTTCTTCACCAACAACTCAATCACATTCGCCACAAATGGCGAATTCTGTCCGTCCCTTATTCCCTCCGGTCAGACCTGGCATACTAAGGGAATCCCAAGACCCTGTCTTCAGGGGTTCCCCAGGGCAGAGTGACGTCATATGTGACGGTGTACACAGACGTGTCCCTCACTGGCTGGGGAGGGCTGTGTGAGTCACAGGTGATGGGAGGGGACTGGCCTCCTCCCCCCACATAAGCTACCTTGAGCTGTCCATGGTGTTGAAACACTTCACCCCGGCGGCGACGGGGAGACACGTCGTCGTGCGGACCGGCAACATCACGGCGGCAGTATTCATATACCGCCAGAGCGACCTACGCTCAGCCCAGCTGTCGGAAATAGCCAGACGCCTCCCGGTGTGGGTGCACAGTCACCTGCTGTCTCTCAAAGCAGTGTAGACCTATACCCCGAGGTTTTTCGAAACGGGCGGCCGTCCTGATGTTGAGGGGAAGGTGGCTCCTACTTCAGCATGCGGGACAATCCTCCCCTATATGTTTTTCCTCCGATCCCTCGCCTCCTGGAGCGCATCCAGGGGGAGAATCGGTTCCCAACCCTTGTTCAGCTGCTGGTGCCCCCCTAACAAATTCCGTGGAAGAGAGACGCACTGTCGCAGCTGACCAGCGCGATCTGTCACCCCCCCAGGCACTTTTTGGGCTGGTTGCTGAGCGGGAATGCTTACAGAGACTAGGCTCCCCCCCCTGCCGTGGTGCGCACCATCCAGGGCTCCAGAGCCCCTTCTACCATAGCATTTTACGCAGGGCGCCGGCCTGCCTTCCAGCGCTGGCGCACAGGGAGGGATGCGGATCCCACATCGTGTCCCCTGCCTCTCGTGTGACGTATCTCCAAACTCTGGTGGATAGCGCTTTGGCTCCATCTACTGTCAAGCATACGCAGCTGCCCTCTTATCCTACCAAGAGGACTGCAGTGAGAGGGCAGTTTTTGCCCATCCCCAGGTGAAGCGTTTCTGAAGGGGGTTGGGCATAAAAAAAAAACTGGCTGTTCGACCCCTCACCCCCCTAGGGGACCTAGCTCTGGTGCTCCGGGCTCTGGGGAAGCCCCCCCTTTGGGCCTCTGGCACAGGCATCTCTCAGAATGCTGTCGCTAAAACGCCGCTTCTCTTTGCCCTAACGTCAGCCAAAAGAGTGAGTGATTTATGTACACTGTCGTTTCTCCGTCCTGCCTCTCCATTAGAGGGGACGGGAGCGCAGCCACATTTCAGCCAAATCCCTCTTTCACATCGAAGATTCTAACTAGTTATTTTCGTTCTAGGGTGTTTTTTCCCTTGATGGTTATTTTCCCCCGCCTCATGTCAACGATGCGGAGGTGGCTTCCCACCGGTTATGTCCGGTGCGTGCCCCACCTCAATTCATTTTACGCACGGCAAATATCAGGGAAAACACAGCAGCTGGCCGTGCATTATAGAGAACGCTCTCGAGGCTCTGCCCTCTCATAACAGTGTCTGTCTCATTGGCTGTGCGAGACTTTTACGCGACATCCGAGGGCATGCTAAGAGGGCTGTCGGCGCATGTGGCTCTATTTAAAGGCATGGCAGCCGACATCTGCGCGGCAGCCCCCTGTGCTTCCCCGTGCCCTTTCATTCGCTTCTATGTGCGAGATATGTCTGAACATGTGTATATGTTCTTTCAACAATCAACAACGTGTAATGCTGCGTTGGATGTGCGTTATGAGGACAGGAAGCGGATGCCCGATTGTTACCAATCTGCCGCTGCAGTCACACCCTGCTGTCTTCACCTCGCCTGTTTTGGGCGCATTGTGAGACGCAGTTTCTTGTAGTTTCATAACCATGTTACTTCCAGGCACCCCTATGCCACGTAGTGGTGCCGCAGCAACCTTGCTCTGCTGTCTCACCTCTCCCGTTTTTACATACATTGTCATATCCTGTTACATGCACGGAGATAATGATGTCACTCCGTTGCACGCATCATTTATTTTCGCCTGCGTATGGTCCTCCCTCGGACCTTGCAGGGTCAATCACGCACAATTCCCATTACTCATTGAACTACTGCCATCATATTGCGGGCCTTATGAACTGTTCAGGCCGTGACATTAGCATGGCAGGCTTTATCAGAAGAATGACTCTGATTAAGCCTCTGTACATTGTTGTTGGGAAAATGTGGTCTATGTTCGGCTTGGGGGCCCTGTGCCGCAGGTGGCATTGACTACATCAGCTTCGCCCTAACCCAATAGCGTAGCCCTTAGTGGGCGAAGCTGTGTACATATACAGTAAATGCGGACGTAGTTGAGGCCCGTGCTGGACGCAAGGGCGGGAAAGAAAATCTCAGCCTATACTCATAGAAACTGGAGTTACCTACGTAACTATCGTTTTGGCAAAATTGCCTGCAACAACAACAAAAAATCAACTTGCCTTTCAGAGCATCCATGACTGGGTAAAAAGCTGGTTGGTTAGCTTCAAGTCCAGGGTGTATAAAGAGTCAATGTGGCGGCATGGGCACCACTAGTTTCTGTAGTCCTTTCAGCTGCTGGTAGTGAAGTCCTTCGTTCCTCGCGACTTTGATGATACTAGTCATTCAAGATGAGTGTTGTGACTGTCTCACTGACATCAAAATAGATTGTAGATTATGACCAACTTTAGATCGATCAGACCATTACCATCTCTTGTTGCTTGGAATCCCAGGCTAGAGGCGGAGGGATGCTCTCATAATGGGCCTGCAAGGCTTCTTAGGTCAGTCACTTGACTTTGTTGTTATAAGAGAATAGGTAGAATGATGGCATCATTCAAAGTGAAGATTAAGGTGAGGTTATTGTTCGGTCAAATAGATCATTGGTTCTCAAAGTGGGTTCCCTGAAGGTGTTCCAGGGAGAACCACATACAAAAATGACAGTTACTTTACAAACTAACTAAACTAAACTAAATTTTAAAATGTCATGGAGTAGAAATGGGAACATAATGCATTAGGATTGTCTTTAAATCACCACGAGACACATTTAGTGTTTGCTATTTTCATTCATATATTACATTTAATATGACAATATAGCCAAAAAGCACAGAAATACATTTAGAAAATAAATTTATTAATGTAAAAGGCAAACATTAATGGGTCATATTAACCATCCAGTATATGTCTTCTTATCATGAGAACATGCAACACTTCAGTGGGGTTTGAATCTAACACCATGTCTCTCTTTGATGGCATTGCCTTGCTTTTACCATTTTTCATAGATCTGTGGCAGCAGAAAAAAGAGAGAGGTCTCAGAGGACAAGGAATCAAACGCTGCATCTGGAAATGCTGTCCTGACTGCTGGGCCTATCATCACTCGTAGTGGTACAATTAAATAATACTCCTCCTCTGTTATTCTTTTTCTTCAGTGTCTGTTTCCCACCAAACACTCTTATTTCCATGACATGATTCACTACTGTCTACTGCCTGAGGAGCCTTTTATTCCTATCTGAAACACAATACAGAAGCTAATTTATTTCTTCAAAATGTACAATTCTTCTTCTCTGCTCTGATTTCTAACAATTCCACAACTTATTAGATATGTTAGAAGGTACTCAAGTGTGTCAAATCCAAAGTCGTTAAAGCGGAATTCCGGTCGATTTTAACACAAAGCTCTGTTGTTTGTAAATTTGGAGTGCTGTCAGTAGCAAGCAAAATGAAAACAATCGGTACTGCCTACACTGAGTTATTCTCCTGCTAGAGTTAGTACCAAAAAAGGGTTAAACAGGATAAGTTTTAAACCTGTTTTTAGCCTCTTAACATGTTCAAAATGTCATTAAAAGTCCCTACCCATGTGCAGTGAATCTGACTACTGTAGATGTGACAGAAAGGCATAAAGGTTGTGTCAATCCATACCTCGGCAAATCATATTTGTTTGTGGAAATAATACATTTTGGAAGACTAGATTGCATGAGTTCGACAATCGACTAGTGTAGACTTCACCATAAAACAGGAAAGAAACAAAGGTATGGATTAACACAACTTTCATGCTTTTCTGTCACATCTACTGCAGTCACATTCACTGTATTCACTTGGAAGGAATCATGGTACATGGGTAGGCACTTTTAATGACATTTTGAACATGTTTTGAGGCTAGAAACGCATTAAAAACTTGGTCTGTTGGGTGCTAATTCTAGCAGGAGGGTAACACGGTGTCAGCAGCACCGATTGGTTTCATTTTCTTGCTACTGACAGCACTACAAATTTATAAACAACAGAGCTACGTGTTGAAATCGACTTGAATTCTCTGTTAACAACAGATGGTGAGAACTGCCTGGGCAACCTAGATAGAGAGTGCCTGAAGTCATCCTGTTGGTTGACTCATGCACTACAAGAAATTAAACCACACCATTGCACAGTAAAGTACGGGACTGATTACAGTATAATGCTGTAACCTTTAAATGCCTTTACTTTTTTTTACAGATGAGACGCCAACCAACAACTCTCAATTGGGTAAGCCTTCACATCCCTTCTAAGTAGAATTACACTTTTAAAGTGGTATTGCCTTTTAATAATATAAAAAGGGAGCCATTCAAAATAGTCAAAACCTTCCAATTAAAGGAAAATGCCTCATATACTCTTCTGCACTATTGTGTGTCATTATTCTGATGTTTGATGTATGTCCTGAGGGATTGCAGTAAGAATCATTTGATATGTGTCAATGGGGTCCTATTCTAAGGATCTAAGTGCAGGGTGTAAAGTGCATAGCCCAGGTGCATTTAGGGCGTGTCCAAATCCACGTTTGCTTGCCGCTTGCCGCATTGCTATCATGATGGTGGATTTGCACCATTGTATATATTTTGCTTTGTAATATTTTGCTTGTGTGCTGCTGCACGTCCCTGTGTGTGTAACAAGCATAGTGTGTGCGTAATGTGCCTAGGAGCATTTTACTAATTTGCTGGTAAAATAAAAATTAAATCTGCGCTGTGGACTTTAGACCAAGTTTTTGTTGGTCAAAGGCGCAATCTCTTCCCGCTGCCTCAAGATAGAAACAAGCTATAAATGCACCTGAACACACCTCCCTGTAAAACCAGCTCGCCCACAGGCGCACAGATGTGCGCAGGTGCATTTGCTATTTAAACAACTTGGGCGCTGGACGGGAAATTGACAACTACATCGGTAGTAAAATAGCTAAGACACTTGCATCGGGCTTTGCGCTGCACTGCACCGGGTGCAAGATAGGGGCCATGGTTTGCATGTCAGTAAAAAGTGAGGAGCTGCATGTTGTTAAAAAGAACTGTGTGGGCTGTAACATTGATATACTAGAACTGACTGAGTAAACTAAAGATTGAAATAAGATGTCATTGAAGATATCCTCCTTCTTGAGGAGTTGAGGAGTCAAGTTTGAATAAACTGTGATTACAAAGTAGATGCAATTAGCCCTTTTCAACAGCAGGAACCAGGGTCTAAATTAAGTTTCTTGGACAATTTTCAGGGACATTTATACCCCAAAAAGTACCTGAACGAAGGGTAGTACTTTCTGAAAGTATAGGAACTTTCAATGTGGGATTTGTAGGGATGACGGATGCTGATTGGTCAAATACACATGGCACAGCTGCTTTAACTTCCCAGAAAACATGGACCAATAAAGGGATAACTAAGGGGTCTTCACACCTGCCCCATTAAATGTGGTTGAATGGCACAATAGTTGGCTTTCCCCCTTGGTGTGGTTTGTCTGGGCTGGTGGGAATGCAGCAAAAATGATGTGCACCAAAAGCATACCAAACATGTGTACCGAGACCTGATCTGATGTCTGAAACTATGTCTGAAAATAATTTAAATTAATTGACTTGGTTTGACTATGGATATGCAAGAAATATGCACTGGTCCAGAACACAGGACCTTCTTCCTCTATTTACTTCCTTGCTCCTGCCCCAGACACATCTGACCAATACAGGGAATTTCTTGCGTGGTTTGTTTTTAGCATTTTGGTTTGCTTTGATTTCTTTTCTGTGCAAAACGAAACCAAACCAAGGGCAAAACGCATAAGGTTTATAGACTCATCAACTGATTCGAACCAGAGCAAATGAAAATCTTTATAATCAAAGTCAAGTCACATGGTTTTGATCCGGTCTGTTGTTATCCAAAATCTGACAAAATCTGAAAGCACCTTGCACCATGTTCCTTGTATAACATTAGTAACACAGTTTACCCAGGTTATCAAGCAGTTTTTTTATGAAAAGTTTGTGGAGACGTTTAAAAAATCAAATTATATTAAATCTTGAGGTTTTAAATGGTTTTCGTGCACTTTGACAAATTTGACGAAAAGGCGATTCTGGCAACACAACGAACACTTGTTTCTTCAGCCTGCAGCAGCAAACCACTTTGACGCTCATCTGGTAAATCTTCAGAGCACTATAAAGTAAGTAACGTTATCTTATTTTCATTAAATGCATGTTTGAATCATGCAAAAACTTAACTGGCAAAGAATTGTAAGGTATAGGCAATGTAATTTACTTGAAAGTGGCTTACTAGCTAATGTGTTAGACATCTGTGTAAAGTCGATGCTAACAATGCTAGCTCGTCAGCTAGTGTAGCACTGCTGCTGGTGAGCATGTCATGCTACCAGCCACACATCACTGAGAGTATCCACTTTGCCTCCTACTGTGTGAGACTGAGCTTGAGCCAAGTCACCATGTCATAAGTTTATTATATTATAAAAAAATGTATTATTATAACTTTCAGTTTGTGTTTTTTTTTAACATAAATAACAGTTGCCCCAGCTTCAACCCGGTCTCACGCCCATGTCGAACATGGTGTTTGTGATGGACAGAATTCAAAATGTGATGGACAAATTTCAAAGTAATATATATGGGAAGCCTATTTTGTGATCACAGAATGATTACGGTAGAGAGCTCTATTGAAAAGCCAAAAAGCTGCGCAGGGCGGTTGGATGGGTGGATGGGTCAAACAACACAGAACTTTCACCCCGGAGTTCCTTTCCAGGTTATTCTTTTCCTAACCACAACCATCCTGTTGTTGTCAGTGTGTCCTGCGTGTGATGATTCCTTTCCCTTTTCCCGGAGCTTTTCGTGCATCCCTGTGGAGGCTGGGGGCATTGAACCTGAGTTGACAATGTTCAAAGTTTCCATTGCTGAAGCTGCGGCGGCGAGCTGTGGTCTAAGGGTCTTAGGTGCCTCAAGGGGCTGTAACCCACGAACACCCTGGTGGACACCAGTGGTCAGGGAAGCCGTCCGACTGAAGAAGGAGTCCTTCCGGCATATGTTATCCCGGAGGACTGCGGAGGCAGTTGCAAGGGGCCGACAGGCCCGAAGGGCTGCAGCCTCTGCCGTGACCTAGCAAAGCAGCGGGTGTGGGAGAAGTTCGGAGAAGACATGGAGAAGGTCTTTCGGTCAGCACCAAGGTGCTTCTGGAAAACTGTTCGCCACCTCAGGAGGGGGAAGCGGGGACTCATCCAAGCTGTATACAGTAAGAATGGCGCTTTGTGGACCTCAACTGGGGAGGTAATAGAGCGGTGGAAGGAGCACTTTGAGGAACTCCTAAATCCAGCTGACACGCCCTCTGAGGCAGAGCTGGAGGATGATGGGGGATTGTCGTCAATTTCCCTGGTGGAAGTCGCTGAGGTAGTCAAACAACTCCACAGCGGCAAAGACCCTGGGATTGATGAGACCCGTCCAGAAATAATGAAAGCTCTGGGTGTGGAGGGGATGTCTCAGTTGACACGCCTCTTTAACATTGCGTGGAAGTCTGGGACGGTACCTAAGGATTGGCAGACCAGGGTGGTGGTTCCTCTCTTCAAAAAGGGGGACCAGAGGGTGTATGCCAATTACAGGGGTGTCACACTTCTCAGCCTCCCTGGTAAAGTCTACTCCGAAGTGCTGGAAAGGAGGGCTTGGCCGATAGTCGAACCTCGGATTGAAGAGGAACAATGCGGATTCCGTCCTGGCCGTGGAACAACGGATCAGATCTTCACTCTCGCATGGATCTTGGAGGGGGCCTGGGAGTATGCCCAACCAGTCTACATGTGTTTTGTGGATCTGGAGAAGGCGTATGACTGGGTCCCCCGGGAGAAATTGTGGGAGGTGCTGCGGGAGTATGGGGTGAGGGGGTCCCTTCTCAGGGCCATCCAATCTCTGTATGACAAAAGCGAGAGCTGTGTCCGGGTTCTCGGCAGTAAGTCCAGGTGAGGGTTGGCCTCCGCCAGGGCTGCGCTTTGTCACCAGTCCTGTTTGTAATATTTATGGACAGGATATCGAGGCGTAGCCGGGGCGGGGAGGGGTTTCAGTTTGGTGGGCTCAGAATCTCATCGCTGCTTTTGCAGATGATGTGGTCCTGATGGCGTCATCGGTCTGTGACCTTCAGCACTCCCTGGATCGGTTCGCAGCAGAGTGTGAAGCGGCTGGGATGAGGATAAGCACCTCTAAATCTGAGGCCATGGTTCTCAGCAGGAAACCGATGGAGTGCTTTCTTCAGGTAGGGAGTGAGTCCTTACCCCAAGTAAAGGAGTTTAGGTACCTTGGGGTCTTGTTCGCAAGCAAGGGGACAATGGAGCGTGAGATTGGTCGGAGAATCGGAGCAGCTGGTGCGGTATTACATTCCGTTTATTGCACCGTTGTGACGAAAAGAGAGCTGAGCCAGAAGGCAAAGCTCTTGATCTACCGGGAAATTTTCGTTCCTACCCTCACCTATGGTCATGAAGGCTGGATCATGACCGAAGGAACAAGATCAAGGGTACAAGCGGCCAAAATGGGTTTCCTCAGGAGGGTGGCTGGCGTCTCCCTTAGAGATAGGGTGAGAAGCTCAGTCATCCAAGAGGAGCTCAGAGTAGAGCCGCTGCTCCTTCGTGTCAAAAGGAGCCAGTTGAGGTGGTTCGGGCATCTGGTAAGGAGGCCTCCTGGGCGCCTCCCTAGGGAGGTGTTCCAGGCACGTCCAGCTGGGAGGAGGCCTCGAGGAAGACCCAGGACTAGGTGGAGAGATTATATCTCTAACCTGGCCTGGGAACGCCTCGGGATCCCCCAGTCGGAGCTGGTTGATGTGGCTCTGGAAAGGGAAGTTTGGGGTCCCCTACTGGAGCTGCTGCCCCAGCGATGGAGGGACTTTGAAATTCGTAATCAGCAAACAAAAATAATGACATTAATGTGAGCTGTACAGTAATCAATAGATTAAATAACATGACTATTTCAGGAACTGCCATCGGCTGAGCCTGCCTATGGCCCCCCAGTGGCTAGAAATAATGATAGGTGTAAACCAAGCCCCGGAAATCCTGCCCCACCTTTGAGAAAATTAAAGCTGAGATGGGCCGAGCTGGAATCTTCCCCTTATGATGTCATAAGGGGAAATGTTCCCTCCCCTTTCACCCCTTTTTCCCAACCAGAGAATTCAGCTCGCCCATGAGAAAGAGAGAGACATCAAGGCTTGCAAACAAGCAAAGCATGTTGTGCAAATCTTATCTACTGGCTTAACCTCTGTGGATAGATTCTGAATGCAGTGGCAAAATCTCGGAGAACAGAGGATTGGTTCAAGGTTAGCTCGAACAGATAAATCTTCAAAAAGCAAAACATTGTTACAATTTATGATACAAATTAAAACAGATGAGAGAGGCTTTGTTCAGTTCAGTTTCCACGGAATGGAATGTAACATATTTACCACATTGTAACGACAATGTTTGAATTGTCTCTGAAATGGATAAAATCTTCTGACCTTCAACATTTATATCCACAGATTGCTTATTTGGTGTGACTTGGAGGAAAATCCCTGAGAGACTACCCTGACTATCCGCAGACATATGTACCGTATGTATTTACAAAAATAAAACATTTTCAATTATCAAGTTTCTTATGGATAATCAATTTAAACAATGCAACATAAAAACCATCAGTCCCACATCTTGTGATAACCATCCTGTTGCTTTCCTCTTGTTCTGTGTTTTACATTGGTTGTCTTTATGCTATTTTAGGTTGTTCAAAAACAGTCTGATGGCAGGGATTTACATGAAGGGAACCACAATCAAGATGGCCTGTGGGGCACGGATCCCACCCACCATTAACTTAAGCGCCCTGCCTTTTATAGCTCCATCAGTTTCATATGTGCACATCAGTTTCACCCTCCGCAGAAACTCGTGGATGGACTCATCTTCATCACTCCTCACCTCTCTCCTTATTACACGTATTGCAGTGTCCGCAGATTGACTGCTAAATCTTTAACTCCTTTTTATTCTCCTCATCTGCTAAACACGTTGAGCCTTTTTGTGGTTGTTTGCATGTCTTGTTTAGAAGGTGGTGTCCGGTGTGGTGTCTTGTAGTGTTCCCATTTTTTATTGTATAGTTTTGCATCCCTCTGACACACACTTTTATTAATTACACAATTAGTTTCACAATCTACTGTTGGAAATGGCTGAGTTAAACATAAGTATTTTAGAAGAGAATTTGTCTATGTTGCCTTATTTCCTGCTTTTAACTGGTTCCAACCTTATTTGTCCGACAGAACCTTCTCAGTACTGCTTGGCAGCTCCTAATATGCACTTGTGGAGTGCCATAAGGTTCTATTCTGGGTCCAGTCCCTTTCTCACTTTACATGTTTTCATTTGGTCAATAAATGCATAAACATAATAGGCTTGTAATAATAGGCAAGATGAGCCAGGTTACATGGCAGTAAGATTTGTGTCCGACTTGATCCCGTCTTGCTCTGACATCACGTATACATGGGCAACGATAATCTCACAAGATCAAGCCGGCTACAGGTTTGAGACGTAGGCATCGCAGTTGCTTTTCACAAGACTGCAAGACCCAGGCGGACCCAGAGCATGCTGGCAAACACCGGCCTCTCTGCTGATTTAACAGCTTATTGGTTTAGAATTGACTCAAAATTATGACGTTTTATATAAACATATAATTGTTTTTGAATCTGAGGGATTTTAACTGGTATTTGTCTGATTTAAAGGCTTATTCTTCACAGAACACATTTTCTGTGGATGATATTGAAGTTTGGAAGTCAGAAAGACTGAATCTATTCAGACCATCGATCAAATACAGTCTGTTGTTTATTAACATCAGCAACAGATCATTTAGATTAGATCCAGAGCATTTTCACAAAAACGTGTAATAATAATAATAATAATAATAAATTGAATTTGTATAGCGCTTTTCCCAAGCTCAAAGTCGCTTAACAGAGTAGAGACAGTGTTTAAAAAAAATAAAATAAAAAAAAATAAAAAACTAAGGATAGGCAGAACAGAAAAGATGGGTCTTCAGACAGGACATAGGAGTGTAATATTAAAAACAACTGGAGACTTGTGTATTAGCTGATACATGGGTTGGGTAACACTTCATTAAATCAGAATCAGACTACAGTGTTTCTGTCACTTCCTGTTAAGCCCGAAGACTGCAGGAATCGGCTGGAAACTGTCCTTTACTTCAGCTTTTTGTCACCGCCCCTGGCTGCTGACGCCTGCACTCATCCACTTTACGGACGAGGCGAAGTTCATCTCAAATGATTCTAACGTATCCTATCACTGTGGATGACACTCAGTTGTACATACCAATTATTTCTAATGACCCAAATAGACTCATTTCCCTGCATTATTAGCTTGACAAAATTAAAGACTGGATGCATCAAAATGAGTTGCAACTCATTAATACCAAAACAGAGGTTTTACTGATCAGTCCACTCTGTGTACAGTAACTGTAGCACTCAAACTCCAGCTAGGTTCTTTAGCTCTGTATGCTAAACACTCTGCCAGAAAGTAATATTTGACTTAAACCTTACCTTTGAAAGGCAGGTCAAGACAGTCATTCAAGCTTTTCTAGACAATGCTTTTCTTGCAAAGGCTAAATTTAATAGTTGACTTTTTTCAACTTGGTCTTGATTCTAGCAAGGCTCATTAATAAAAGGGAGAAAGGAACTAAACTAGATTACATATGGATGATGTGATGATGTCTTTTAATGACCTTCAGGACTAGGTCAGATCAAAGCTGATACAGGGATGACAGTCAAGTCTTTCATGACGTCCTGGAAAAGACGTCAAAATCATCTTCATTTCAGCTGTGATCTGGCAACAATAACAAATAAAAACATCCAATCACCAATGGAGGTGTCTGCATAGGACTTTTTTATTCAACGTGAAGAGGAAGTTTTGAAAAGATGGTAGAAATATGAAAAATAATTTCCTTTGTGTTTGTGCTGCTCTAGCCCATCTGAAAGCTCCAGTGTTTCAGATGAACACAGTGACAAGTGCGCTGATCTCGGGCGTGATCATCCTGGGTGTCATGAGCGTTTGCTTCTTCATCTTCTCCCTGACCCTCCTCAAAGGCAAAAGCGCTCCTGTCAACACCCTGTCTGGACTCCGCAACCCAGCCTTCAACTGAGCACCTGAACCCAACTCAGATACTCTTCCGCAACCGACAATACTAAGCGATGGGCAGACAACATGAGTGTTGTGCATGTAGTCATTTTACAGGAAAATAAAAGCTAAATGTTGATTTAGAAAGTTGTTAACAGGTCTGTACAATGTGCATTAGTGTAGAATATAGCAGAACTTTTTATATGTCGTTCTGTACTTTGTGTTTCAACTATGTGGCAGGCTAGGCCTCAACCTGCAGGTAATTATTTATCATGCAGCTTTGACTCACATAGCGGGAACACTCATAACTTAATTCAATACCTCAGCTATAGAGCTTTCAATTGCAGGGTTTATAATTGTAGGTGAAACACGCACTTCCTTCATAGAGGCCAAAATTTAGGAACACTTCATTGAAAATATAACTTGAGAGAATGAGGGAAACTTTATACAATTAAAAGTTAACACCTTTGATTAAGTAATTAGGTGAACTAACAGAAAGCCTCGGACTTGAGTGTGAAGCTTGAACTTTTCTTGACATAAAATCAAACTTTTAAAAGTATATTTATATAAT
Source organism: Etheostoma cragini (assembly GCF_013103735.1). Lineage (NCBI taxonomy): Eukaryota > Metazoa > Chordata > Actinopteri > Perciformes > Percidae > Etheostoma > Etheostoma cragini. The sequence goes on along the minus strand of NC_048419.1, from coordinate 7,541,011 downwards.
AATTGGACAATAAAAATATTGCTACATGTCAGAGAGTCTTAATTGACAGGTTCTACCTAAATATGTACTTCACTCACTCTTGAAATAGTTTGTATATGTAATGTGGCAGAAATAAAATGGTTGTTTGATTTGTACATGTACCCAATTTAATTGTGTATAACCTTTCCAAACTGCCATAGATGATATATTCTTAAAATGTACAAATTGTGTACAATTGTGCATATTGCAAATATTTCATTTCGACATGTGATTAAAACTTGCCCAGTGTCATATTTCTAAACATACAGTATGAATTTCCTCACAAACCCAACTGGAGAATTTTAGTCAATAGCAATAGGGGGACAACAATGAGGTCTACAGGTTGTCAGTGCCTTCCAAATGACCCACATGACCAAATTAATAAATAATAATAAATTTTATTTAACAGCGCCTTTCTGGACAAAATATAAATAGGGTAAGAAAGTTCTGCAATATTACAGTACATCCATGTCTTTAGAGTGTTCAAATATGAATTTGTGATCAAATGTTTTTTTTTTATATTCAGAAAACATAACATTCCAAATATTATTTTTTTTCAACGTCAAGTGACGATCAACCAAATTTATTCTAGGTCATTCTAACCCAAGCTTTGGATGTCTTTCAATTATATGTGATGTCATTTTAACCAGTGTTTAAAGTGGAAAAGATAAGTGCTAACCGTAACCCTAACCTGTGTTTGTCTTTGCCATCAGCATTTGTCCAGTGCTTACTCAAACTCTTAAGATATGGAGGCAATTTAGAAAACATTTTGGGCTGAACAGATCTTCTACTCTTGTCCAAGTGATTAACATTACCATTTTAACCTATCATATCCATCATAGACTGCATTTCAGTTTTGGCTCAACTGGAGCATAACATCATTTAATGATTTATCCAATAAAGAATCTCCATGTCTTTTGCAGACCTGTCATCCAAATTTCAACTAACACATCTCACCTTGTTCATTTCTTTAAAATTAGGCATTTTATTTTATAAGGAATATTTGTGGTATCCCACCTAACAAAGAGCTCTCGGCTAAGTCACGCCACGTCATGGTCTTCAGCACATTTTGTTTCTCTGGATGCAGCTGATTCCCTTTCAAAATAGAAAGCAGAGACAGTGGAAGGAGAGAAGAAGGCCTTATGCGCCGGATGCCAGGCTTTATACTTGCACTGTACAGTACATGCAGTACATTTTTACTGCCTCAGACTTAGACTTAAATTTAGACTTAGACTTCTCTTTATTGATAATTTTGGGATGACTCCAGCGAGAAAATTGAAAATTCCAGCTGCAGTTTTAGCAATCAATAAATAAAAAATAGATAAAAAAAGACAACAAAGGCATTACATCAAAGATTATTTTTAGATTTTATTTTGATTTACTACTGCAGAGCAAATTACTGTTGTGAATCACTTTGAACATAGTGTACATCAACATCATTCATTATCGCACAGGGGAAATTATGAATCCTGCCATAATTCCTATCTGAAGATGTTGCCAAGCTGCAGGAAAATCTATTGTCTATTGTGAAAAACATATATTTCTGTGATCTAGGAAACATGCTCAAAAGATGCTCCAGATTATGCAGAGCTGAATGCATCGAAATATAGCAAAATTGTCTCTTCTGTCTGGCTCAGCTGACTGAATCTGGTGCCAGATTTGTGTGCTCTGTAAGCACCTGGACAAGCCTGGTATTCCAGTTTGATGGATACTCCGCTGTGCTAAGAAGTAATTTGAGACAAGCCTCTGGCAACTTTGTTGTAGATGTTGCGGTCTCAGCCTGGAAACCTCCATGAACTTTGAGTCTGGGGAGGAGGGGGCAGGGGGGAACAACACTCTTCAGCATTTTAATTTGTACTGCAGTAACTATTTTAAACACTAGCTGTCAGTATTACATTTTGCACCTTTAAGGTTAATAAACCTAAAATAATTTAATCACTTTTTTTTCAACACATTTAATTAGAAATAAATGCCCAACCGGCTGAAACCCTCCTTTCCAGCACCTTGGAGTAGACTTTACCAGGGAGGCTGAGAAGTGTGATACCCCTGTAATTGGCACACAGCCCCTGGTCCCCTTTTTTGAAGAGAGGAACCACCACCCCAGTCTGCCACTCCTTAGGCACTGTCCCAGACTTCCACGCAATGTTAAAGAGGCGTGTAAACCAAGACAGCCCCTCCACACCCAGAGCTTTCAGCATTTCTGGACGGATCTCATCAATCCCTGGGGCTTTCCCGCTGTGGAGTTGTTTGACTACCTCGGCGACTTCCACCAGGGAAATTGACGACAATCCCCCATCATCCTCCAGCTCTGCCTCCACCACAGAGGACGTGTCAGCTGGATTTAGGAGTTCCTCAAAGTGCTCCTTCCACCGCTCTATTACCTCCCCAGTTGAGATCAACAATGTCCCATCCTTACTGTTTACAGCTTGGATGAGTTCCCGCTTCCCCCTCCTGAGGTGGCGAACAGTTTTCCAGAAGCACCTTGGTGCGGACCAAAAGACCTTCTCCATGTCTTCTCCGAACTTCTCCCACACCCGCTGCTTTGCTAGGTCACGGCAGAGGCTGCAGCCCTTCGGGCCTGTCGGCACCTTGCAAATGCCTCCAGAGTCCTACGGGATAACATATGCCGGAATGACTCCTTCTTCAGTCGGACGGCTTCCCTGACCACCGTTGTCCACCAGGGTGTTCGTGGGTTACCGCCCCTTGAGGCACCTAAGACCCTTAGACCACAGCTCCCCGCCGTAGCTTCAGCAATGGAAACTTTGAACATTAATACAACAATATTACTAACAATAATAATAATAATAATGCATACTTTATTAGTCCCGCAAGGGTAAATTGCAATTTATAATGTTGTTATTTCACACGTTATACATATATCTTTCTTGTTTTTGCTGTTCTTTTTTTTAATCTGAAAGACACAGCAGTGTGAAAGCAGGGTCTCTCTTACTTGTCTCTTTCTGTTACTCTTTCCACCTCTTTCTCTCACTGTCTCAGCCTGTTTTCTGTTAGAAGAAATATCTCAGGTATTCAGGAGTTGTCTTGTCATCTCAGCAGCCCCAGCACTCTCTGGTCTGACTGACAGTTCACTTTTGTACAGAGGGACGAACCATTTTACACCAGCAACAACAGAATTTAAAGGTGCCGTAACCCACATTGCACTTTCCAGGCAATGTTTATAGAATGTAAGCAACATGGGTGAACTGATCTTGACAGTTGACAATGTCTGTGACCAAAATGATGGCCAAGTATTCTACAGCAGCTGTGCTTTATAAAAAGATAGTTTCGAGTAAATAGTTACATTTAATTCAATTCAGTTTTATTTATATAGCGTTAAATCAGAACAACAGTTATCTCATTCCACTTTTCATAAAAGAGCAGGTCTAGACCGTACTCTGTGATGTTATTTACAAAAACCCAGCAATTCCCACCAAGGGCAAACACTAGGCGACCGAGGCAAGGAAAAACTTCTCCTTTTAAGATGCAGAAACCTTGAGCAAAACCATGGCTCAAGGTGGGCGGTCATCTGCCTCAACCGGTTGGGGGTGAGAAGAAGAGACAGAGGGACAGAGAGAGAGACAGATAGAGAGACAGACAGACAGACAGAGAAGAGACAGAGAAAGACATGGAGAATTGTTGTCTTGAAGAAGTCGAGTTAGTAACTTGCTTCAATGGGATGAGGTTACATACAGATGGAGAGAAGGAAGAAGAGAGAGGTGCTCAGTGCATCATGGAAAGTACCCCAGCATTATAGGCTTATAGCAGCGTAACTAAGGGATGGTTCAGGACTCTCCTGAGCCAGCCCTAACTACTGTATGACTATAGAGTCAGATAAAGTCATGGATGCTATTTTGCCTCACTGATTGCAGTTTAAAAGCATGTTTTGTAATAACCCCTGGTTGTCTCTATGATAAAGATAAAGGTCCTCTAAAAAAGATTTGTTTTTAGGATAGTAGTTTTTTTTCTAACAGTTCATTAAGAAAAAACAAGTGGACTAATTTTAAACATGCAAAAAAAATCTTTGTAGAAGGTGTTTTTCAATACATTTCAATGTAAAAAATATATTCAATATTGTAATATTCAAAAACCTAACTAACCTTTTATGTCACTGTGGTCACTAAAACAATTGTGTAGTGACTATGTCCTACACTTAGCTGCTACTGGTTGCTAATTTGGATTGTTGTTTCTGAAGTTGTTCTATTCCTTTACAATAGTTTGCTTTTTAAGGTGTTTATTTTCTGTGTCCATACAGCGTCCACTTCCAAAAAATAATAAGTCATACAATGGCCAAGTATTCTACGGCAGCTGTGCTTTATAAAAAGTTTTAAGTCAAAAACTCTTGGGACATTTTTTCTTAGTTAAATAGAGTCAGATAAAGTCATGGAGATTTCCTTAGAACAGTAAACCTACAGTGTAATGTTGTATTTTATCTATACAGCTTGTTCAGGATTAAGGTAATCTGCATAGAGGCTTTGACTTGTATGATGAACATGGTATCCAAAAAGCAATTTACAGTGTAACTTACTAGCACACAGGTATGCTATGCCATGCAGTGGTAAGCCTCCCTCCTACTCTTTAACTAAGTCCACTTTGAATGTAGAGAACACAAGAAGCAAATGTTTTGGCAAAACGTTTTTTTTGTCTTAGTTCAGAAATTACTATTTTGCTACCACACTATCAACGATTTATGTTTGAACCATTTATTAATGAGAGCTGGCAGAGATGGTATTCTGTGAGGTTTATTAATCCAATTCTCAGCAAACAAAATTTTTACAAAAAGGCTCTGGTGAAAAACCATCGGCCTTCCCCGGGGTCTACCTCCCAGATACCTGACCACCTCTGTATGTAGATTTTACCTGGTGCCTAAGGCTGCATGGAACTTTCATAACAAAAGCACTAGCAGATCCTAAAAATAACCAAAATAAAATACTAATTTATATGTAGCTGTATTATTCAAGCAAAACAGAAATTAATTAATTAATAAATATTTAACTTTTAAATATAACTTAACAATGAATAGTTCCAACAATTACAAAATAATGAATAGTTCCAACAGTCATGTTTACTTCACTGCGGCCCTGTCTGCTAATGATATCTTCCAAAATGAATTATGCTTAGAATGGTCTCACTCTGATAAAATAAGAAAAATCATGAAAACTCTAACTATGAAAACTGCCCAACAGGTATAGCTGTATGGCCCTTCAAAGCAACAAAACCTAGAGTCTTGATGGTTAGCCATAGCAGTGTGCAAATCATGGTGTTGGCAAAATCATAGTCCTTTTCATATGTTATGAATTTGAATGTAGCATAATCACTGAGTATGACAGCAAACACTAAAGGCCAGGTCTTTTCCAACATTTTTATTTCCAACATGTTTTCAAATGTAGGCTATTATTTTCTCTCTGTCAAAATGATACCTTGAAATACAACGGCAAAAGGAGAATTTTGTTGTCAAATGTATGACTCTAGCTGCTACAGTGTTATCATATGTTCCTATTATGCTTACATTGTAAAACCTTGTCCTTGGACCCTGTGGCTTAATAATCTCAGATGCACACTGCATGAAACTGGAGGTTGTGGTTTGAAAGCCAAAAGATGAAAACATAGAAACAGTCCGAAGTTTTCAGAACAATGCAAAGGTGTTGTAATACTACATTACATACATACAGTACCTACATACCTACATACATACATACAATGTATATGCATACATACATACTTACATACATACATACACACAGTACATACATATTTACATACATACATACATACTGTACATACATACATACATACATACTATACATTGATTGATTAAAATGTCATGTCTAAGAATAGCCTTACCTTGTCTGGGATAAAGGTGAAGCCAACTGTATAAAATGAGATGACTTTTTTTTTTAGATGTTAGGGTGTTATTTTGTGTCTCTGGTCCACACACATGCAAACTTGAAACAAAACATCCATGCTGTTTTGAGTAGGATTCGGGTTTCTGAATAAATCCTGCCTTCAGTCTCCGGGTGAGCTGTTTAAAATCTGCAGGGCCTTCTACAACATGGACCAAAACGAGGGGGCTAACCGCTAGATTTTTCTCAATGGCAAAACACTTACACATGCCTGTTCTGATGTGATCCTCACCTAGCTACTGCTCATGTGCGTCTCCCAACAAAGATGGTATAGAAGTGAGATGTCTTACTCTGTAGCTAAAACAGAAAGCTCAACACAAAAATATGGTGTAAAAAATTAAACCATGTAAACCTATTCTGCTACAACCTCTAATTACAATTATGAATCTGAAAATGAGCATAATATAAGCACTTTAAGTCCTCATCAGTATTTTTCCCCTATAATAAAATTAAAATTGAAAATCAAACATGTTGGAGAAGATCTAAGACATAGGACATAAAATAATAATTTGTTTATTAATCCCCAGTGGGGAAATTACAATTTACACTCTGTGTACACACTTTTGTTGGTAATCACACACAGGCCTGAAACACACACACATACTCAGAACCTATACATGCACTAATAGAGAGATGTCAGAGTGAGTGGGCTGCCAACTGAACCAGCGCCCTGAGCAGGTTCAGTGCCTTGCTCAAGAGCACCTGGCAGTGCATGAGGTGAAATGGCATCTCTCCAGCCAACAATCCACACAACATACTTTTGGGTACATATGGGGACTTGAACCGGTGACCCTCCGGTTCCTAACCCAACTCCTTACAGGACTGAGCTACCGCCACCCCGAATACATTCATTTTACACAAAGCAATTTGGATTCAAAGTGGTGATCATATTCTAATCTTGTCTAATATATAGATTGTAAAACTGAGTTTTATTTTATAGAACATCACAGAAGACAGACAGCTTTTCCCCAATAGATGCACGGTGATTTCCCCATGATTTGTAAGTGAAGAGAGTGTGCAACAAGATTCACAGCCCTGTGTTCATTATAGGGTCCTCAAATTCAAATTCAAAGACATGGTTCATTAGTTTTTTTTTAATGCTAATGTTGAATTAAATAGCCAAATGTTACGTAATTATTTTTTTCAATGGCTTCCTGGAAGGTCATTTTGGAACTAAATACATGTTCTTTGGCCAAATTCTGTCACATCTTACAAACCTGTGAGATATGTAACAGTATGGTGTATGTTGCGACCTTCCACCCATGCCAATTTGACTGTTACTTCAGCTATTCTTCAGCTTGTCCTTGCACTATTTGCCATTGACTTTCATCCACATGACAAGCTTTGTTTGACTTTCCCTGGCTGAAAATAACAGGATGGAATTTCCAATTCAGTTCTGTTGAAAACTGCACCAGGGATTCAAAAGGAAACTCTATCAGCATGATGCTCAGTTACTGAGAGGGAGAAAAAGAGAGAAGTTGGGGACCAGAAAGGATGACAAGAGAATCATTGAGACTTTGAATCTGCCAGCAAGCAGATGTGGGCAGCAGTGAGGCTTCAAAGTAGAATACTCTCTTTCTCTGCCTGTGTCTCTCACACACACACTCACATACACACACACACACACACACACACACACACACACACACACACACACACACACACACACACACACACATACATGAAAAAATAAACAGCCAACGTAATAGTTCAATAATGTTTTTTGGGGGGAATATCTTACCTTTTATTTGGTACAATGTGTTTTATGTCAACATGTTTCCTTCTGCAGTGATTCCACAACCAGTAGGAGGCGCTTTGATCATTCGTGTCTGCCCAGTCAGTTTATTAATTTGTCACCTGCTGAATAACTACGCCTCCTATACAGTACATGTATTGCACAGATACTTAAACTCCCCAGTGTGTGTTAAAAAGTCAGGCTTTTAATTAAAGCACTTTGCTGGGCTGGGGGTTTATATTTAAAATGAAAATCACTTCTCACCAGCTCACTTGTTTTGTACTTATTAAGACTAAACTGTGTAGCAGAGGGCCCTGCGGTTCTAAGGGGGCCCAAGGGAACAAAAACATTTAAAGTGTTAATATAACACAGTTAACACAAGCCCAATCCCAAATATAGAAAGCAAAAGACTATCCCAGTTAGAGAGTGTATTGTTTCTGTCTGTCCGAAGTCTGTCCGAAGAGAAAGAGGTAAGAGAGAGGTACAAGTGAGGCATGAAGATGCACTCTCTGTGTATTGGTTAATTGCCCAGAGCCAGTCCTGTCCACTAGATGACACTAGTACGTTTCTATCGTCTGTTTACCACCTGACAGCCCTTGGTAATATCAACCAAAGACCAGTCTAACTATCTTTGTGAAAGACTGCTTGCTGTTATTGGTTTCCATTACCTTTTTGGATTGCCTGCTTGGAAGAGTGAGGCTTCCCCCAGCCTCTGTAAATCACCTTTAAACTATAGTCCCACAACATTTACACATCATTACAATGAACACGTGTTATGTGTTTTCCTGCTTCAGGATTTTACATTTACAACAAATATTAAAGTGCTCATGTTATGCAAATTTTTAGGTTCATAATTGTAATTTGTTTAAAGGTTGTACCAGAATATATTGATATTCTATATAATAATGTAGTTTAATTTTCAGAACACACTATATTTTTTTTATACTGCACATTGCTGGAGCTCCTCTTTTTACCCTGTGTGTTGAGCTTTCTGTTTTAGCTGCAGAGTGAGACATCTGACTTCTGTACCATCTTTGTTGGGAGTTGTTGCCCAATGTGAGTCAACTGCAGATGTGAGTCTGACTTGCGTGACTTTGCGCCTATAGTAGTCTAAGTAGCCTATAGGTTGCCAATGACAGAATTCTGTGTTGTCAATACGGGAAAATGGACCGACATAACAAAGTTCATTCACTGCTGGCTTCAAATTAGCAATGAAACACAACAAAGGCTGCCAGTTGAATGGCGTTTTGAGCTAATGTTAGCAATCAAACAATCATAGATAGCTAAAACCTACCACTAGTTTTACACTACTTTTTGGAATTCATGGTCAATAACCCTCATTTATATAGAATTATACCCAATGTTAAAAAAGCAGAAATTATGAATTATTTTGACTAATACTTAAGAGCAGAGGAACATAAAGATAAGTTTAGTCAGGAATAAAAGTGATCAGTTGTATTTGCAAAGAGCGTTGTATGGAATCCAATACGTTTTTTTGTAGTAATTTGGTTAAAAAGAAACCCATATTTCAGATTGACATTTTTTAAACAATTTCAATCTGCGCTCCCATCTGCACTTGGCTCACATCGGGTAGTGAAACAGAGCATTAGGGAGTGCCATGCTAGCAGCTAGGCAAGCATTATAACGTGTGTTACAAGGTGACACACATTTGTCACAGAAGTAAAGACTGGACTCCAACAAGCTGTTTGGTGCAGTTTGTGAACAGTGTTTTCTGTTGGATATGGTAAGTCCTTTGGGGGTGGACTTTGGAATTTTTCACTTTGTAAACCTTAACGTGCACAAAAAAAGATATAGAACACAATAAAGGAAAGGGAAAAAGCCAAAAAGTATAATATGAACACTTTATAATACTCATAGCCATACAATAAAAATATGATATGAAATGAAAAGATTTAATTATTATTAAGAAATTCAAGTCTAATCATCCAGGATTGGAAGCATCTGAAAACACTTAAAAAAACAAAAGTTGGATGGTTTAGAGACGTACATCTGCTCTGACAAAGACACTAAGAGGTGCTGAACAAAAATAATATTTACTGTACTTTTATTTAGATGTTGTTAGCAAGTGGGCTTCTAGTTTAAATATACAGTTACAACCTAATAATTAAACGAAATCTTAAGTCTGGTAATAGTCTATATTTTTCTTAAATATATATTTTTAAAATATTTTTTGTATTTTATTTTATAATTTTCTGCTCAAACATCTCAAATATTACAGCCCAGGGGTTTATTAATGCAATGAATAATGTATCATTGAGGTGAATAATTGTCATGCACATTTAAGGAGGTTACATCCCCAACAAAAGATGCAAAAGAGGAGGGAAGAATAATTGATGCTGAGCTACATGTGTGCTGGATCAGATATAATTTTATAGAAAAGTCAATCTAAAGGAGAATAAATACAAATAAATACAGAATGCCTGAAAGCTTTTTTGCAATGTGTTGCATTATGTTTATATAGTTGGATTGCAATGTTTCCCTTTACATAAAGATATTTCAGTCATTCACCAAAATGCAGGAGATGAAGTGTTTAATGCATACAAAATTCCTCCAGACCCCTGCATCATAAGTCACGGTAATTTAGAAATTGTCTGTGATTCTCCCAAATAAACATAATGTTCTTGTTTAAAAAGATGTTTACATATTTGCCAACCAATGTTTTCAAACATGTTCAATTTTGTATGTTTTCAGAGGGGAAAATCCGTTTTCTGCCTGTTAACATTAGCCTAAAAGGAAAAAATAATAATAAAGTAAGTGTATTTCTCTTTGTTTAAATAACTAATCAACCTTATTACTGGAAAAAGAACCCCTTTGGTGTAAAAACACAATAAGTCATTTCACGCCATAGTGAATCTATGAACATAATTTCTTTTCAGGAAAAACTGGGCTATTAGAATATGTGTGCTGTACTGAGGACACTTGAATGTTAAAATGGTTGTAGGACCATAAAGACAAATAAATAAAGAAAACGGAACATGAATCTCACAGATATATTGACATCACACATGGCAATGCCACACAAGCATTTGTTTTAACAGGATCAACGTAAAACTTTGGAAGGCAACAGCCTACATTAATTTACAGCTATCTGTCACGTAATCATGATGACAAATGCTAGCACGGTGGGGCTGAACATGGAGCTCGGCTTTGCGGCTTAGACACGTATAGACTATTAATTTAAAGCTTTTACTCTTAAACACAAAAGGCACGTCTACTTTAAGATATACTGCATATTTAAACATATCTGTGGTCAAGCTCCGTGGCTCGCTGTGTTGCATTAACTATGAAACTTTCTCTTTGGGTCCCTCAAATTTTCCGATTAGCCTACTCCATGCATCATTGTGTGGCGTGCTGGTGCTGTATTTTAACAAGTTCTTAAAACCTCAGCCCACCACAACAGCAATGGGCCTCATATCTTGAGCAATAAAGTAAACAATTCCTTCCGTAATATAATTTTTGCGTTTGGATGGTAGAGGCTTAACATCCAGCGGGGTCTGGGGGGGTCTGGGGAACGAAACCGTAGTACGGGTGGGTGCGCCGGTAATTATAAAACAATTATTAGACTATGAAATATGCCAATTCTGATATGTTCATATAGCTTACTCAAAACAGACAGGGCAACCTAACGCAGAAAAGTAAGCTTACCGTTTTTAGGTTATATGCCATCTTTGTAGTCAAATTGCAATATGCAAACTGTTAATAGCAAACTTTGCATTGAACTTTTTTCCGTTATCTATTTTTTGTAAAATGCTGCCACACTGGTGCTGTCTTTCACATGGTAGAGGAGGACTGACTGTAAATTAAACACTCACAATTAAATAAATATTCAGCAAACAACTAAAACAAGGCTTTCTAGTTCTATCTTCAATCTTTCCCCAGTGGGTTGGGCTAATCCAAAAACAAGGGGGGTGTTCTAAAGACAGACTGTTACCTGTGAAACAGGGATGCTCTGAAAACACCCCCCTTAGCAATGAGTGCTTTCTTCCCATAGACCGTAACGGTCCATGCTTCCACCTGATGAAATAACACCGCAAAAATTAGACCAATCAGAATTTTGGTCAAGCCAGAACGTATCGACCAATAAATCGACTAGTCGACTGGGAGATTACAGCCCTACAAATATGAACAGAATGCAGTAGTTTACTAAACAATCTCATGTGGACTCTGACTCAGTGGTCAGAGAGCAGGAAAGGAGTGACTAGTGACTTTAAGGAGATGAGATGAGTGAATAGTGAGTTTTGGAAACTATACAATAGAATGTAATACAAGTCTATTACTCTTTAAAACATGTGGTCTGTATTAAGTAACATTACTTAAATCATCTTGGATTTTTGCTTCGAAATAGTCAGTTTAGCTGTTAAGATTCTAAACATTTCTTCTTGGGGCAATGCAGCCAAGACACCAAGCCTATACATGGACGATGGTCTGAAACCTGTCTGGAGCACAGAGAACATGGCAATCTGTTTGGGAATGGTAATCTACATAACAAGTTGATTTGTAGTGTCTTAAACTATACCATAGTCTGCAATGGCCTAATATTTTGTCAAGAATCAGATAGGCTTCCTCCTTGTTCCCAGAATGAAAACAAGATTCTGCTGCGTGATTTGTCTTAGAGATTTCTGTGATAATTGATCTGTTGGTGTAGTCAAGTCTAGTGTACTTTATTTGCCTTTTATTGTTCATGAATGCCTCAAAAGTCAAAGCTCTACACTTCCGCAACGTCATTTCAGGCTACGATGAACAAAACAGAGGGTTTTTTTGCGGACTTTCAAGTCCTGTGGGAGTGTCCATTTTTCCGACAGCACCCCAAAGCGACGTGAGCAAAAGCCCCGGGGAGCTTCCCGTCTCCGCCTCCTGTCCTTGCAGTCAGCTCGCTGCATTGTACCTGCGCTCCCACACTGAAACAGCTTGGTGTGACTGGACTTTCCACGCCTCTTCCAAACAAAAGTGATATATCTGTGGGCCATAGTTGTACAGCTCAGATCGACTTCAGCTCTTCATTTTCTTAAAGCTCACAGAGGTATCCACAGACCCGTAAAGTTTCTGTTTAAGAATGGACTCCGCTGCCTTCCTATTGCTGGCTTTCGTTAGCTTCTCCACGCTTCTCCAAGGTAGGCTAAGTTAGTTTATTTAGCTAGTAAGAATACCTTTCAGAATAGTTTCGAGACGATATAGCTACTGTTTGTGGATTTACTGTAACTTAATTAATAGCCTTTAGCTATTGTAACCTCGTTATGTTAACGTTAACGTTACTAGTAAATAGGCGGTTATAGCCTGGATGTTAGCTTAATACCTGCTTGGTGAAGCCACCTATACCTGAAGTTACCGCTCTTGTTTTATGACTATGTAGTAGGCTACTGATGTGTCGTCATATTTACTTCTTTTTACGCTTGTTTGAATGCAGTGACAGAATAACTAGTAGCCTAACGTGAAGTGGTGAAAAGCCATTATTGGTTTCAAGTGCTTTCCCCTAAAAAGAAATTTAGCCATTTTCCATTGAAAAAAAAAAGTAAATGGACAGTATTGGCGAGTAGAAAGGCGCGTATACAAATCTCTGTATCGTCATAGTTTATCTCGGCCTATTGATTCATTAAGAGCTCTGCCAGCTGTAAATGTTGGGTAAAAAAGTTCCTGTAAATAACAGGTGGGCAAACCGTAGCCTACAGGTGGGTTTACCATTCGCGATCCTCAACCCCCCGCCCCTTCTTCTTTGGAGCAAGCGTTTGATGCCACGGAGCTGGATTCCTGGGCTTCGTTTCTAATTAAGGATGTGATTGTTTGAAATCCAAGCCGCTGTTTGTGTGTGTTACGTATGTGTGTGTGTGTGTGTTTTATTATTGTGTTTGAATGGGCAAAGAAGAAGCCAGAGATAACAAACTTTCAAATGAAATGATTTTGTCATTCTAGTCAAGTGATCATGTGTTTTCCCTTTCAAGGTGTAAATGCTGGGGAGTTGTATTTGAACTGATTGTTTTTTACTCTTGTGTGGGATAATGTAACATTTAACAAGAGTAGGCCATCAAAAGCAACTGAACATTCTCATTAAATCATACTGAGGGGTGCAACCGGAGCATTTAAAAAGAAAAGGCTCCTGGGGATAGCACAGCCCTATTTTGGGAATCAGTGGTTTAGCCCTGTATAATATCTGATGCTGATAGGGAATTGCTTTTCTTTGTGAGAAAAACAGGGGATGGGCTTTGAAAGAGTTCAAACACTATCACCAGCAATGGCACCACTGACTCACATTGTCTTGTGTCACTAGACAGGATAAGTCAGAATAGATCTCCTCCCAGCTCTTATCTTTGAGTTGTGTCTATGTCACTGGCCATCTCTCATCGTTAACAGAGCTGGTCTTTGTCAGGGTGACTGGAGGGCGGGTGGTGGAGTGTGTGTGTGGAGGGAGGGGTTGATTGGTTCTTGGTGTACTCAATACAGCCAGGCTCCCCATCTCCATCAGTTGATGATTCTGGCCTGTCTTTGGATCAGTGACTTCACAGGAGGAGGGAACACTTTTTTTGGGGTGGGATTCACATTTCATTAATGATAAAATACATATTTATCCTCCACATGATGACAGAAATAAGCACACTAGATAGCAGCTGAAGTCAGTTTTCAATTTGATCTGTCCCATTCCTTACATCAAAGAGGGTATGCTTTCAAAGTGACTTTCTGACTCATAATATGAAGCCATGGGAGGCTTTTCAGAGTGACTTTAGAGTGGTAAGCTGCCCGCGCAGATGTGAGGGGGTACTGCAAAGTGTGGGCTGTTGAAAAGAAATGTAGAGGTCAATGGTCAACACTGTTTAAAAAAGACATCATTAGTGACAGAGAATTGTTTTTTAAGAGAACTGTTTTTTCACATTAGGAGTGTAATGCAAGTGAATTAAGAGCACTTTCTCATGATTCAGTAAGATCCCCTGTTGTGTTAACAAGCATTTTAAGTTGAAGTGGCATTTTATCTCTGCAGTCATTTGTAATAGTACGATAGGTAATAACAGAGCCACAGGGCTCTGACATTTTTAACATCTAGCGATTTGCAACAACAACATGCCCCCTTACCTTCATGTGGCCAGGCATACATGCAAGCACACATTCCTGGTTAGATTACTGCCGGATGTCTACCTCGTGATTGCTGCAACAAATGTTATGATTATCACATGATAACTTTTTAGAGTTGGGATATCTTATTAGTTAGTCTTATAGTAATATCAACCACTGTGCAGTGCAGTGTTCTGTGTCTTATAAGCCTTCAAACTCATGAATCTTTGGCTCAAACTGGACTTACTGGATCATATTTTACCTCTCATTGGTACCTGAAGCAACACCAACACAGCCCCTCGCTTTGTTTTGGTCTGAACGCAAAGCAAACCATACTCCATAATAGAGACCTGAAGTCCTATCCCCTCTATAAGATTGCCTTATTCCACTAACCTCAGATAATGTAGGTATGCTGTGTTTTTTTTAAAGTCTTCCTATCTTAAAAGCTGGAAAATAATAGTGTGCTTTACTGTCCATTATTTTGGCTAAAGCCCTAATATTTTACCGTCCAGTAGAGCATTAGAGAGGCTGTTTAAACAAAATAAAGATCATTGACAAAAACATTTAATGATGAAGCAGAGAGAGAAGTGTGAAGAAGTAAGCATAAACTAACGCTAAGGTGAGGCAGGACTTTGGCTCCCTGTTGCAGGCCAGATTGGTTTAAGAGTTGTCACTCTTCCCTCATTTGTTAGTATCACAGACCAAAACTCAATTATTACAAAGGGAGTTTTATAAAAGATAAGTCTAAATAAAATGTAACATGTAAGTGTTACATTTTGTACTGTTTCCGGCCAGTAAAGATAATCTCAATGATCATTGCTGTAAAAAATAAATAAAATAAAAGGTCCTGCTACCTGCCAGATATTTAGTAACTACCAGTTATTAACACACTTTACAAATCTACTAAATGTTGCCAGATAAACAATGAATTGTCCCAATGTCTTTTCATCGAATTCCAATCGCAGCACTTTTTCCAAAGGACTCAAAGCTGCAAAATATGGACAAAACCAAAATTCACAATATTCTGACCAAATACCTTGGTGTCGATATTGCTGTGATATTGTTGGGATTGACTTTTGGTGCTTTCACAAAACATGTACATGATTAAACTTTAGATAACAAATCATCAGTTATGTGGATATAAAGACTAAGTGGGTAAAGGCAAATAATAGAACAGCTGTCAGTCTGGTCGATTTAGAAAATGAAAAAAATAAATAAATAAAATAAATCACTTTACTGTAATGTAGCCTTTCCAACCAGGAACAGACAACACTCATATCATATCATGATATTACAATATCCAAAATCGAAGACAACATCTAGTATCTTACTTTATATCAATGTCCATATAATATCGAGATATTGCCCAGCCCTAACTCAGCCCCTAATACAGTACTGGTCCTTTGCTGTCAAGCTTTGATCCTTTTTGAGCATTGGTTATAATTCATTTCAGTTAGGATGTGATCATACACAAGTGCTTTAAAATGGACCAAAGTACCAAATGCTTTAGAATGTCAATGATATGCATATAGATAAAACTCACCTAAATCAAACTGTACTCATTAAAAAAGGGGTAAGACTGCTGATAACTGACAATTGGTGTGGTATGCCCTTGCACTTTTAGTTGCTTTAGCTCGGGGAACGGGATGGTTTGAAATACTATCTCCAACTGCCCCGACCTGTAAAACAGCCTGTCTTTTTTTTGGAGGGAAAAAATACCTTTGTGGGAGTGGGTGGTGGTGAGGAAGGGGGAGGGGTACCTTCAACTGCCTTCATCCAACAATCCCAATAGCTGATTTCTGAAAGGTCACAGTGTGTTTGAAGAGCTGGCTAAATCTTTCAGTCAGATGGCTTTAGTTTGATCTGTTATTCAGAAAGCCCTGTTCAGCCACGTTACATAAACATCCCATAACTTGCTCTTGTCATGTGAAAGGAGCTAAAGGTTTTCAAGGTTTTCGCTATGATTTAAAACAAGTCCATCTCCCTTGAAATTATTTCAAAACACTGAATGCGTCAGTGGTCTAGCTAAACGGAAGGCTGTTTTAATTAAGTTCTTAAAAGAAATCATTACTTAAAAACCTGAGACAGCTTGAGATGTCGTGAAGATAATATCACCAATCAGAAGAAAAATTGGTGATAAAATGTGGTCATGGTATGAAGTCTACAGCAGTAATGTGATTCATTGCTACAGTCTTCACACCAGAGGGTCTGATTTTCTCACTTGAGTTGGATTAATGTTTTAGTCAGCGGCCTCGACAGACTTGTTTTTCCCTCATTCACATGGCGGCTGAAATGCAATCAGCAAGCAAGAGGCTTTTGCACACCGCTTCATTATAAACTTTAACTTCATAAACTTTAACTTCTTGGAAATGATTTTCCTTTCCTTTCTTTGCTTTAGAAATAATTTTGAGTCTGTTTTTATACAGACTTATCACAAGTTGCATTTTACTTAAACTGCATCTTCAATTAGCAGCAAGAGGATCTAGTATAGAATATCAGGTATCACGGAAAGCTTACAGAGCTATCACGTTTGTCTGGTCAGGTGGTGATGCTTTATGACAAAGCACCATAAGGTAGCCTCTCACCACAGTTTAATAAACACATAGTTAATGTTGATGGCACACTGTCTTCAGTGGCAGCTTTTTATGTTTACGTGAAAGTACTGCACAGAGCAAATGGAATCTAATGACAGAAGAGAAAAGAGAATAAGGCCATTTTGACAATATATTTGCTCAGTAGGGATTCATCTTCTCAGTCCATTTTGTGAAGGTAAAGAGCGTGTCTAATGCTGGGGCCTCACATCAGTCTATCTTGTGTATCAGGCAGCACAGTGGGTTTCCCCCGCTGCAGTTTTCAACAACTCCCCCAACAAAAAATGAATCTTACTCACCGAAATGTCCAGAATCAACCAGCAACAGTAGCTGAAACTAAATTAGATCATAGGTAAACACACACACACACACACACGTGCGCGCAACTACCCGTATGAGGCAGTATGACTCATGTGTTACCCTGGTGAGTGTCAGGTTGTTTCCATTCTATAATAATCTCATTTGTGAAAGTCATTTTTAAAGTCCATGGAACTGCATCAAAAAAGAAGTGAAACTTTGTGTGGATTTGGCTGAAAAATTAAAGTTCAAAGTGGTTTACTTTGCCAAGAACAAACTTTCTGGGGAAATGCTCACAAAAAGGCAGCAGGGAAAGAAGGCAGTTATAACTAACCACGGCAGTTAGGTAACTCGTGTTGTCATGCTTCTGTATTCTGATTGCCCCAGTTGTTGACGGTCAAAACAAGAGTCAAGCAGTGTGTTCTCAATTTTTTACCATAATTATTTTGTATCACTGGTAGAACTGTAAGATTAAAATGTCTGCTCATTGGTGGAAGAACTGGCCCTGGGGACCGGATGAGACTAATTTACTCTGCCAAGCTCAGGAAGACTTGTAAAGATTAACCTGGGTACTAAGGGGTTCTTAGATTATATATTAAGGAAGGTCATTAGATAGCTATAGGGAGTGACAGGAAAATTTGGTGGCTGGGGGGTGTGGGGATCCACAGCTCTTAAAGGCAGTTCAGTTTCCATTTAAAGGGGAAAAAAAGTCCCTAGCTGATGGTGTTGCTGGGGGAAGTCAGAGAGCTCATAGCCATAAAAACATTTTACACTAAAGCAGCTTGAAGAAACATCTGTTATTCTATAACCTTTCTGCAACATGTTTGGACCGCTCATGGTGACCAGCTGAAGACAGCTCTTGCCTCCCACCCTGTCTGCAACCGTTAATGGAGTCATTTTAGCTGTAACAGAGATGGTGCCTTCCATTAGACTTAGCTCAAAATCTTACCATGCATGAGATTTTTTTTTTAAATGAAAGTTTCATTATGAATCTTGTAATATATTTTTAATTGGTGGTCAAAGGAAAGCTTATTAACGTAATGTTTAAAAATAGTTTTTTTCTTTCTTCTATTTTCATAATTGTGTAGTTGTTCTGTGTTTGTGTGTGTGTGTATAATTAGGGTCATTAATGGATGAGTTTAGGATTGAGCATGTGGTGCACAGTAACTATTAATATTATTCTGAGGAGCTCTGTTAGATACACTTTAAATAAAAGAATAAATGTATATTTGCAATGTGAAGCTCACTTTGTAGTTGCTGAATACATTATTCAACTGGCAAAGAGAAAGTGTGGAGCAGAATGTGAAGACAAAATACAATACAAAATATGATCTGTTTGGAGAACAGGTCATATTTTGTACTGAAACTAAACCTGATAGTGAGGACTGAAACCAACTGTGACTTATTGAACTGACAAACAAGTCTCCACCGATTTGCTGAGATATTTGTAAGACTCAGCTGATAGCTGCTGTTGAATTGAATAAACCTCCTGGGATCCTGTTAGAACTCACTTAAAACGCAAAACATCAATAGCCATAAAGGATGCTTTCACTGAGCTTATGACCAGTGTCAGTGTAGCCTTAGATGTCAGTTAGCTGAGTGTAGCTGAGAGGGGCCCCTAAAAGGAACCAGAGAGGAGGAAAAGCTCTTTCACCAGAGAGTTGATGGAGGTCTGGAGAAAATCCAGTCAGCATCGCTGCCCTCCCTGGAGATTTCTTATGCTTTTGACAACAGCTGGCTATTGAGCCAAAAGTGAGGTAAAATTAACTTAAAAGCTGCAAACCAAATAGAGAATAGTGCTGCATTCAGTCTCTGAATCAATGAGTTCATAAAGAAATGCAGATCTCAGGATTAGCATCCCAAAAGCATCCAACTCAATTAATCCACTGAATAGCCATCATTGGTGCATTTATGGGAACAAAATAGCCTGGCCTACTGTCATCTAATCAACATAAGAAAGATTAGTGATATCCAAACAAAGTTCTTGAAAGAAAACAACACTGCCGGAAAACTCCCATCTTTGAAATCCACACTGAGCAGCATAATAGTGATTAAACATGCTGTACAATGAAGAAATATGTAAAGACCAAATTATCTTTTTGAAATGTAACACTTTAACAGGGTGGCCGCGGGTCCCTAAAAAGTCTTAAATCACGTTTCCTAAAAATTAGGCCTTAAAATGTATTAAATTCAGATTGGATAGGTCTTAAAATGTTTGTGTCATGTCACGGTGAAAATGCAGGCAATCTGTTGTAGAATATTTTTTTTTCAAGAGAGTTTGGGCTGTTGTCGCAGTAACATAACCCGATGTATATGTCCTATCCCCTGACCAATCGGCTATCCTAATTAAACCACTCCAGGTCAAATGCCTAACTCCAACTCATCAAGCCGATTCGTGGGCGGGTGTTGGCGTGGCCGTAGTCAGTAAGATTTGTAATTTCGCAGCATACAGGTAATACAGCAATTGTTGATAGCCACCTAGAAACATGGGGAAATGCAAGTTCAGTGACAAATGGCTAGAAAACCACGAGTATTCTTGGTTATGTCGGTGCCTGAAAATGCTTATGAAGTGAACTGCGTATTGTGTCGGAAGATATTTAAACTTGGGAAATTGGGGATCAGAGCGGTGGAATCGCCCGTACAAAGCAAAAAACACAGACTACGTAAAGGCACGCCAGCAACCCGCCATTGCTAGTTTTTTCTCCACCGCTAGCAACAATGTCAACGCTACAACTCTAGATGTTACGAAGCCACAATTCAAACAGGTCAAATGACGGGACTGAAGAAGTGTTCCAAGCAATGTTTCCAGATTCAGGGCTTGTACAGTCATTTACCTCTGGGAAAAGACAATACCAGATACGTGGCTAAATTTGGATTGGCGACATATCTAAAAAAATAGCTCATCACATAAGTCAAAAAATGCGATGCGTTTGTAATTATGTTCAACGAGACACTGAACCAGTAAACCAAAAGCAAACAACTGGACTTGCATGTGCGTGTGTTGTTATAAATTGGTAAGTACACTCTTTTTATGCTTTTGCATTACACACATTAAGTCAATGTTCTTAAACTTAAACGATTATTGTCATTTTACCATACTGTTAATTTTGTGTTTACTCTGAAAGATTACTGTTGTATTTCCATCGTAAGTTTGGTCTTAAATTTCATTTAGAATTGCTATTAAAAAGTTGTAAATTTAACTTGTTTATACCTGTAGCCACCCTGTTTAAAGTTTCTTTAAATATTCATCACATATTTTTCCAAAAAATTAACAGTTACCTTTTAAAATCCACAGAAACCCCACTTCACACTGACATGAATTAAACACAAAAAAAATTATGTTTAAAACTGGTTGGCCTGTTACTTCTCTTATGTTCTTCCAGGACAGTGGTGAAGAACACAAGGGGGAAATGCCAGGAGTTGAGTTCTCTTTAAAACTAAAATATGACTAATGGGTTACTGCATGCAAAATTAATCACAGCATACAAGGCCAGATTCCCTCCTAAGTTACTGTATGACCGGCTGCTTTAACCTAATTTTCTTGTTTCTGAGCTAAAAACACAGAAAAATACTACCAAGTCTGTTTGTAACCAGCAGGCTACCAACAACGTTCTCTTCACTTCACCTGTTCCCCTGACTTTAGCAGTTTAGATAACACACTTGATTGTCCCGCTGTTATTACAGACATTGCCACAGACACTAGACTTGTTCATGGACTCCTGGCGATGCGTCCCTGCAGAATGAATATATTGAAAACATTGGAATTGATATTTGGTGTTATTTTGGCACAAAAAAAGATTTCTCTAGCCTGACAGCCCGCCAGGCTTATACCATAATAGAAGAAACATTAGACTTCCATATTGATGACATGAGTATACCTGATATTTGAGATGTAAGCATTTGACTTGTTGTTTGACCTGCATCCATGAGAGTAAGAGAGGTTATCTATGCAAGCTACTACAATAAATACTTATACTTACTTACAATACAATAATGAACTCAGTGATAAGCTGCTTTGTTCTTTTTTTACCGGTAATTATATTTTCTGTTTTTAGTCCACCTGATGCAAATTTGCTACAAAGATAATTGGCTACACAGTGTGCATATTTTTATCTGCCTGAATCGTATATTTTTTAAGCCGGTAAAAATAACTGTGGCATTTAAAAAAGACAGGGATCGCCACTCTTTTCAAGATAATTAGATTTCTCAGCGAGACGTCTGATCTGTGACTTCCTCCAGCTTTTATTTCACAATATTTCATTTTTGCACAGGTAGTTTACACGTTTGCTGACTAATCCTGGACACATTAAACTAGCTGGATTTGAAAGAGAAACATGTATCTGCCTGCCAATATACAGTGTTACATAGTGTATATGTAGGTAGAGCGCAAACATGCCTAGGGGTCAGAGGGCACAATGCTGTACGGGTACGGTGATGTGGAGTCTGTGTTGCAACTTCTGCTTTGCTGACAGTGGTGGCTGACAATGTGCGTCGCCGAGGAGACAGGAAAGTGGGTCATGTTGACATGTTTGTTACTTTTAATTGGTGCGTCCCAGTGGCTTTACAAAGCAAACAATCATATTGTGTTTTCTCCTGAAGGTTCCTAATGCTTGATGAAAGCACTACAGTTGTAGACTGCCCTGTTTGTGTTTAACTACTTCCAGCTAAAGTTTCCCACCCTACCAATGTCTTCAGCTCTCTGATTGTTTGTAAGCATAACAAATAATGGTGCTGTTTCAATTGAATGTTGGAATTCAACAGCCAAGATGCTTTGGACTCAACAGACTGACTTGAAGGAGCCTGCAGTTTACATGCTCTCTTAATTAGGATATGCCACTGAAGCATTGATGAATAATTTCTGACTTCTTTTCTTGTGAAATATTTCCTGTCTTGTATTACTTTTTGGGTTGTGCAGAGATTAAGAGATGCTGGGAGAAAAGGTACAGCTAAACTCTTGGTTTGAAACTTTGAAAAAGCTTTTTTTTTTTATTTTTTTTTTTTTATACAAGGTCTCTGTTCAAATTCAAACTCAAGACAAATTTTTAAAATTCCTCAGTTACTTTGGCATGAATAATTAACACAATTTAAATGCGTGAGGTAGTAAACATCAAGATAAGAGGAAGTTTCAGCGGTATAAACGTCTCTCTTCATTTCCAGAGACAGTACTGGTGTAACATTAGTAATCAGCAGTTTAGGACAACATGGGAATAAAACACTTAGATGCACAGATACATCAGTGAGAACCTGATCATACAAAGTGCTAGACGCAAAGAGTAAAATGTGCTTTTAGTTACTGTGGACCTGCCCTCTGGAAGGCTTAAATCTGTATCTACTTTTATAGCTAAACTCAAAGCCTTCCTGTTCTCTCAGGCCTATGGTGTGTGTGTGTGTGTGTGTGTGTGTGTGTGTGTGTGTGTGTGTGTGTGTGCGCAAGAAAAGTCCTCCGTTATTTTAATGCATTTATTATGAAGCAGCAAAATTAGGAAATCTTGGGGCTTCATCGGCATTAACCTAGCGGGACTCCTATGAGCAAACATGAAACGTAAAATAAAGCAGTTATAATATAAACTAAACTTTAAACCACAGCCATTCAGTTAGAAGCTAAAATGTATTGAGAGCTGAACACACTGAGACTTTTAAAAACAGCTTACATACATACACGCACAAACACATATATATATATATATATATATATATATATATATATATATATATACTGTATATGTAATGCTACAGTCTATGGTCGGTACACAGACAGACTGCGCACGCTGTGCTTTTCATTTTTCACTTAATTTATGTGAAAGTAACAACTGACATTATAAACACACAACCAGCCTACTATATGTAAACAAAATGAAGTAGGTGTTTATTTGCATATAAAGCGAGAAAGTGAGATCCGATGATAAATGGTCACTCAAGATGCTTTTGGAGACACATTCTACAGACGTAAGAGGTGAAAAACCCATGCACCTAGAGCTGTCCACTAATGATCCCTCAGATCGGATTTTAGTACCAGGTCAGAACAGGACTGAAAAGGCATAACTATGAAGCATTTGTTTGTTTTCCAATTCCTTCAGCATGAGCTAGACCAATTGGGAGCTTCTAACTGTAACATCCAATTTGAGCCGACTGCCGTTTGATTTGTTTGTCTTCCGAGCAGGTAAAAACTGCTCTTTCAATTTTTTGAACACACAAGGATTTTAAAACCTACACAAAACAATTTCAAAAATCATATTAATTCTGAAATAAAAAAACTCAGAACCTTAACATTACAGTGTCACAAAATTAAAATCCTTGTTCAGTAGAATAAGGATTTTAATCATGAGGCATTTTGTAGTCTGTAACACAATGTTTACACAATTCCCTCTTTTACTTTCCCCTAACCACCCTCTTGCTGTTGTATTTTGCTGTTATCCCTCCAGCATGCTGCTTCTGCTGGTAATCTGAAACCTTAAGCAGCCTGAAGCCCTGGCTTTTGGTTTTAAAGCGGACAGACAACTCTGCTTGTGAAGCCGTTGCTTATACAACATGATGCTTCACATATTACTTTAATTGTGGATCACTAGCTCTGGTGCATCTCAGGTTTCAGATCTGTGAAGCAGGATTGCTACCCGGTCTTTTCCTCATGTTCACACAATCTGCTGGAGTTTCACATTAATACCTCTTAAGAGAATTACCAGTGAACGTCCGCTTTGAAGTCAGCCATTACTATTCATGGGGCATTTAGATCTGTATTTATTGAACATTAAACTGTTGAAGACAAAGGGTATGCCCCTTCTTCTGATCTGTGATGACATATAGATGCCCCGTAGAGAACAAAACGGAAAAGATAAAAAGGATCCATTATTATATTTGACTGATTGTCTATATTGGATTTACGCCATTTGATACATTTCAATCTTCCTCCATACTTTAACTATTGTGGTGCGTTTCCCCTTATGGTAATAATAAAGGATACATTGATACATTATGGTCCAGAGGAATAGTTGACGTTTAGAGAAGTGTTAGATGTTGACAGCAGTTTGGTCACTGGTCTTCTATTTTTGCTTTCATGTTTGAAGCTGTGGCTGAATGTCTTTTAATATCTATGGTTTAAATATCATGCATCATATTTTTGTAATAAATCTGAAATTGAGGGCCACTCTCTTTATAAGGACTCAAGCTAACTTTGAAATGTTTATATTTAAGATTATTTTTTTGGGGGGGCATTTTTTCAGCCTTTGTTTTTAGCAGGACAGATGACATTAAAGGGCAGAGAGAGGGGGAAGGACATTCAGCAAAGGGCCACAGGTCGGAGTCTAACCCGGGCACGCTGCGTTGAGGATAAAAAAAAAAAAAGGGTTCCCGCTCTACCAACTGAGCTATCTGCGCACCCTGAATGTTTTATTTTTGGAAGCTTTCCTCTTTAGTAAACAGTTCTTGCAACAACAAGCACTTCAAACTGGAACACCTAGCACAAATAGACAAACAGGTCTCATGGTCTTAATCTGGAGAACACATACAACATTAGAATGCTAAGAGTTCCCTGGTAAAACAGGTAGGTCTATGCCAACCTCATTGCTTTGTGTAAAATGAGGCTGAGGGAATTAGAAATGGTTGCACTACGCACCTTTCTATCAATAATTTGGCATTCTCTTTAGATGTGTATAAGCTGGAGCTACACTGTTTGTTTACAAAGTCCATACAGTGATTGAGAGATTATTCCTTTGAATGGTGCTAACATCCACAGTAAACCCTGGGATTGTGCTTGATATAAAGTTGTGTTTACTGCCATGGGCCTATGTGGCCTCAGTGAATCCACTTTGCTAGCCGTAGGTGTTTGTTCCTTTCTCTGACTAGCCCCTGTTTCTTTCGCTTCCATAAAGCAGACATGATTTCCTGATTGGAGAAGCAGTTTCACAATTGTACTTAAGTTGTTCTGTTATCTTTTTGGGTTAAATTCCCCCATCGAGACAAAGCCCTACAAAAAAAACTACCGAACTTTGTCAAAAGTTCCTCTTTCCATGGTGGGCAGTGCATGCAGTGGCCATTAGCTCCCATGACCTCCGGTACATTTTTGTTTTTATTTGTTGTCATTTTGCCTTTGTTAGTGGAGCACATATGGCCTTTGACAGAAATACACTCTCAACTCTCAAAATTAAATATCACAATATTTTTGAACCAATACCACAATATTGATATTGTAGGGTTGACCTTCGGTGCTTTCACAAAATATTTTTACAACTAAATTTTTTATATATAATCATCAGTAACGTGGATTTAATGATCCCCACTGATGTCTGGTGACAGGAAAGTGGAATGGATGAAATAGGACATACATGAAGTACTGCACAGGAAATTACAGGCACTGTGCCAAAGCCTGGTATTCAGTCAGGACAAACTAGACACACTCACAAGAGAAAACAAATCGCTACATTTCTCACCTCTGTTACCGCCTAAAACAAAGACATGAAAGAGATTACTCTGGATTAACAAGCATGTAGCATGAGAGACAATCAATGAAGAAATTCATGACTAATACAGCTCAAACTACCTGGAGAGTCCTTCAACAACACCACATTCCACTGTGTACACTGCCTGGGACTGAAGAACTCCAACAACCAATCCTAGTGAAGTTTGAGCACTACAAACAAAAAGAACCAGTTCAACGAAAAAGGAGGTTATAACGGCTATAGGGAACACAACCCTTTCATCACCCTCTCTTTTGCTCTCTTATGCCCCCTCTCAGCCACGCA
Organism: Etheostoma cragini; assembly: GCF_013103735.1. NCBI lineage: Eukaryota > Metazoa > Chordata > Actinopteri > Perciformes > Percidae > Etheostoma > Etheostoma cragini. The sequence continues at coordinate 7,514,676 of NC_048419.1, read as the reverse complement.
GACATGTTTCTCAATCTCAACTATGCATAGACTAGTTATTGCTGGTTGTTCTTGGAAGAATGAACTTGTAAGTTCAATAGTACAGAAAAAGCTGTTAACAGTTTAAGACAATGCATTCTTGCTGTTATTGCGCAACACCCCCAGCACAGAGGCTGCCCGCAGTGCTTCAAAATAACAGCTATAAATAAAAACAATGTAACCAATTTATATAAAAACAAGCTCCGCACAACAAAACCTCATAACGTTACGACTATTGCAATGATATTGAAAGTAGGCCTGCACGATTTGGGGAAAAATAAGAATCACGATTTTTTTTGCTTAGAACTGATATCACAATTCTCTACCACAATTTTTTTTGACCATGACAAAACAGAACAAATTGGCACTACCAAACCAAGTTTATAATAGTCTTGCATTTTTCATTAGTATTTATTTTTAATATAATTTTTTTTGTTTTCAAATTCAGTTTAGTTTTAATTAGTTTTTAAAGCAGGTTTGCTAGTTTACTAGCAAACAGTTGTGTAGACATCCCAGTATTAATCCACATAATATCCCACGTTCCCTCGTCTCGGTGTTCCTGCGTATTTGCTAATCTGTCGCCGGTGAAAGCATGCCGGAAGTGTTCTCTGTCCTGCTGTTGTCTCAGTCATGCTGCTGACCCTACGTGTCAATACTTTCATGCCTATAACATTACCAGGGTAAGCTTCTGTTTCAGGGAAAGGGGGCTTTTCGTTCTACTTTACCTTCTTAAGGTAAGCTAGGTTAGCCTCCTTATGTTTGTTTCTCAAATGCAGCTTACTTTTTAATTCGTGGGATGTTTCCCTGTAATAAACTGTCCACATATTTTACCACATTACACTGCAAGGCACTTGCTTTTATCGGACATAGTCATCAAATAGGACTCTGTCGTTTTGTTACGAATTTCAGTACCGCCTGATGACAGGCAAGAGGCACGGGCGATGTAGTTTGTTGTGTTCAATTTTACATGGAATGTCGGAATTTCTGGGTTACCCGTCGGAAACTATATACGTCTATTGGAAATGTCACGATCGGAAAGATATAACGTTATTTGTTCTGTGAAAGACATTGACAAAGACAAAAACTAAAGAAATGTACTCGTTAATTTTAACCAAACCAAACCAAAACCAGATTTTTTTGGCACCTATTTTTTGGCATCACCACAAACATAGAGGCCTCTATGAAGAGAAGGCAGATTATTGCAGTGCTTGGGGGCACTTTCAATTCATAACAAGTGTTATCTCGAGACACTTTACAGACAGAGTAGGTCTAAACCACACTCTATAATTTACAAGGACCCAGCCGTTTTAGTAGTTCCCTCTAGAGCAGTGGTTCTCAACCGGTGGGGGGCGCGAGTAGACTACAGGATGGGAGGGGAAAAAAATGTGCTCAACCACGGCAGCTGCCGTGAGCCCCTCTCCCGTCCAAAAGCACTCACAGTCAGCAGTAGCCTCGCGCAGCAGGCACAGCCTGCAGTCAGAGCCAGGGCTGCCAACTCTCACGCATTGGCCGTGAGACACACGCATCTTACCGGTTTCAGACGCTCACACGCCACACCCCCGATTTCTCACGCTGAAGTGTCAACCCGGTCGGTCAAATTTCTGAAAGATGAGTTTATCTGTAGATCTACCTGTTGAGCCACTCGCGATCGACTAGTTGTGCTGTGCAGACCTCCGATACTGAGCAGCGTACAGCCCCCTCTAAACTGTCAGAGACACAGAGACCCGAAAGTAGGGCACTAGGGCCCCAACTGCAAAAACCAGCTTTGGGGGGGCCCAGCTTGCAAAAGGTTGAGAACCCCTGCTCTAGAGCAAGCAAAAGTGCAACACTGGCGAGGAAAAACGTCCTTTTAGGAAGAAACCTCGGACAGACCCAGGCTCTTGGTAGGCTGTGTTTGATGGGCTGGTTGTGGTTGAAATGAAGAATGGCAAACAGTCACAGTAAAAGATAATGGAACCGTGACTAAAAATAGTAGTTTGTAGTAGTTTATATCATAGCAGGGTATTGCACGGCATTACAAGCCACAGCAGGGCGTAGCAGGATGCAACAGGGCCTTGCACGACGTTTAGCAGGACACAGCAACAACTGCAAACATGATTTTGCAGCCTCCCTGATCCAAGGAAACATACAGGGGGAAAAAGAACATAAGGGCTCCAGGGAATGACTCCCCAGAAATAGGTTAGTAACAAGCATTTCTGGGCTATGGATGCACACAAATGGAAAGATAAAAACCTTGAAACCTATTTTATACAGTCTGTGTTTAAAACTCACACAATAAAGTTGTAGTGTTTGTGATGCTATTACTTGCATTAAATGAGAATCATAGTCAAAGTCTTTAAAAAAAAAATCATGAACAGGGTGAATCAAGATTGCAAATTTATAACGATTAATCGTGCTGGCCGAATTGAAAGCCTACATGTCATTATTGAAGCAAATCTCCCGAAGAGAAACGGGCATCCCTCTCCTCTGCCCTCTTCGATTCAATTAAATTCAATTTTATTCATAGTTTCAATTCACAACAAGAGTTATCTCAAGACACTTTACAGATAGAGCAGGCCCAGACCACACTCCAGAATTTACAATGACCCAACAGTTCTAGTAGTTTCCTCCAGAGCAAGCAACAGTGCGACAGTGGCGAGGAAGAACTTCCTTTTAGGCAGAAACCTCGGACAGACCCAGACTCTTGGTAGGCGGTGTCTGACGGGCCGGTTGGGGTTTAGAATGAAGAGTGGAAATAACAAAAAGTAGAAAAGATAGTAGTTTGTAGCAGTTCTTTGTAGTAGTTCATAGCATAGCAGGGCACTGTGGGCATTAAAAGGCACAGCAGGACGTAGATGGGCACCACAGAGTGTAGCAAGATGAACTTGGCATCGCAGAACGTGTAGCGCAGAGCTATTCAATTGGCGGCCCGCGGGCCACATGCGGCCCGGAAGCAACCGCCGAGTGGCCCAGCCCGTGGTCCTCCAAACTAGCAACACGTAAACAAGGCAGAGCGTGCTGTGCAGGATGAAACGCTTTTAGGAGACCTGAAGAAAGCTGAGACTATGTCTGTAGCTGTAGATGAGTCCACAGACAAAACTGATACTGCTCAGTTGTGCATATATGTCCACTATTTTGACGGCAAATGCTTCAGAGAGGAGCTACTCGGCCTACTGCCCTTAGCATACAACTGGCAATATAGTCTTTGGAAGAGTTTCCACTTTTTTTAAAGACAGTGGTCTGGATATGAAGCGTTTGTGCATGCTTGGGACAGATGGTCCTCCATCCATGACAAGGAAAGTGAGTGGTTTAGTAGCATGTTGGCCCGCTGTTGCACCTCAGTAGATCTCCTTACACTGTATTTTGCATCAGGTGGTGTTATGCGCAAAACTCAGCGGAGTGCTCAAAACGACAATGGACAGCGTGATGGCTACAATTAATTTGATTCTCTCCCCATCAAGCCTCCAACACTGCTTATGCTGCATGCTGCTGTCAGAAATATCTGCTGAAATGACTGGCCCAGCTAACCTTCTTGGTTTGAAAATCTGGCCCAACTGAATTTGTAATTGAATAGCCCTGGTGTAGCGGGACCATGGCAACAGATTCTACCATGAGTTTGGAGCCTCTCTGACCCGTCGCTGTGGCCACTTGTGTGTCTGTGTGTGTTTATGTGTGAGAGACTGTTTTTTTTTGGATAGTATTATGCACTCATCGTAAAGTGGCAAGTGGTGGTTTTTAAGTTGAAAAAATAGATTTGTTGTATTGCCTCTTGCACAGTTTATCACCATTCGTCCCGTTTTGCATTAGCCTGTGCAACATCTGTTTTCTTAAAGTCAAATTATTTTCAAACTGCCGAGGAGGCATTACTTTTGGCCACTAAAGTTTCCTCTTCAATTTCTGTTTTTTAATCTTCTCCCTGAGCAACACCAATTTTCTTACTTTTGTGTTCTTACTTTTGCTCCACTGACTCTTGTCGCTCTTTCAGGTTCTTTCTTTTCTTTTGCTTCTCTGATTCGTTCCATTTAGTTGTCTCTATCTATTTCTTCACTTACACTGTCACTCTGCTAAAATATACACACAGCAGTATGCTCAATAGGGTTAATCACGTATTGGACCTGTGCGCTGACGAGCACCAACATATGCAATTGACATGGTAACTGGCCAAAAGAAAATCGTCATTATAGTAGGGTTGCAGCTATCAATTATGTTTTGTAGTAATCAAGGGTTCTACCGATTATTCTGTTGATTAATCGAGTAATCAAATAAGAAATACTTTATTTTTATTGAAGAGCTATACAATAGTTTTTTAAGGTTTAATTTTCACATAAAGCAACATCTGTATTACCTACATTGCTCACAGTAACATCTCTCAAAAAAACATACATTAAGTGCATTTATGTGCTATATTACATTTTTTTAAAGATAACTTTTTCTGAAATGCAATAAGAACCTCAAACTAAGGCATACATTACATCCGCAGTGAGTAAGAGTGAGATAAAATGGTGCGCAACCATCAGCTGTTTTTGTGAAGGGATAGTCAACAAGTCGGCTATTTAGATCAAATTGTGGTCATCACTACGTATTTTCTTGTTTTGGGTAATTTAATTTAATTTTAATCTGTTTTTGATCCCCAATGGGGAAATTACAATTTACACTCTGTGTCCACACTTTTGTTCGTAATCACACACAGTCCTGAACTGCACACACACACACACACACACATACACACATGCTCAGGATTTATACGCACTAATGGAGAGATGTCAGAGTGAGTGGGCTGCCAGCTGAACCAGCGCCCTGAGCGGTTGGGGGGGGGGGGGGGGGGGGCACGGTGCCTTGCTCAAGAGCACCTGGCAGTGCCCAGGAGTTGAAGTGGCATCTCTCCAGCCACCAATCCACACTCCATACTTTTTGGTCCATACGGGGACTTGAATAAGTGACCCTCCGGTTCCCAACCCAACTCCCTATGGACTGAGCTACAGCCACCCCTAAGTTAGTTGTGTTTGGTGTAGTTTCATCGTCCATACGACTCCGTGTTGTACTTTTGGGGGGTCTGCTTGGTGGAATGAACAATTAAGTTAGATTAAATGTTTTCTGGTAAGAAGCCAAAGCTTTAGCGTTGAGCTATCATTATGTTAAGCTAACTCGATTTTGCAGTAGACACTCTACATTTGAACTAATTCTAAAGTTAGGCCACTTTCTGTTGTTTTCTCAGGCCTGTCTATTGTCTTAGCACCTCACTATTTATGATTTTTCTTAATTTTATATTCTGTGCCGTAAATCTTCAGGGAATCTGTCGCTAGCAGCATTGTCAGCCCAGTGTGCGACAATAATAATCATCCGTGCGGAAACACTGTGAGTGATACAACGTTGACAACATGGATTAAACAAAGCTTTGAGGATTTTTAGTAATAAAATTATTTGAGTTACTCGAGGGATCATTTCAGCCCTACATAAAAGCGTTTGAAGCGGTGTCTAAATCAAACACAGCTAAGCCACAAAGCCGACGGATGGAACGCATCGCTCCACAAAATATTGCATATTTATTGCGACACTATAGATAGAATATTGTGCAACGTGATATTGCAATAACAATAATGAGTCAATATGTCATACAACACTACAATGCATCCTTGGTAAAATGGGCATGTCACAAACATTTCCTGGAATTTTAACTGTTCTTGGCGAAATGCCAACTTTTGTATTGGGACAGTACTTTAGCCAGAGAAGATGATGTTTCACAGCAACACAAGAACACAAGTCCATATAGAACACAGATTAAGAAACGCCCACACGCGCTATATAGCGCTTTTCTAGTCTTAACAACTACTCAAAGCGCTTTTACATCATACAGGAACCATTCACCATTCACACACATTCATACAATGTGGCCGAGGCTGCCGTACAAGGTGCCACCTGCTCATCAGATAAACACTCACACACTCGGGGTTCAGTGTCTAAGGACACCAACCTTCCAATTGGCAGCTCTGAGTAGTTGTTAAGACTAGAAAAGCGCTATATAAATACAGCACATTTACATTTACATATAATTTAATCAATTATTATTCCAACTAAAGATCAAATTACTTTTGACTCTATCTGCAAGAACCTCTCATGACCTGGAAATCAAAGGACACCATACCGGTGCATACACTGGGGAATCTTACCTAAGGGTCTGTAGTTAGAAATAAGCTGGGATTGCCGCTACTCTGCTCACACAGACCTTTCCTCAAGTGAAATACCTATGTTTTTTCACGGCCACATGCACCCACATGCATGCACGGCAGGTCACAACAAAAAACAGAGAAACTCAAATAACAACACAGAGGGAATGTGACTTTCTCTGCTCAGGATGCCATTACTCCACTATATCTTTACAATGCAAACATATGTTTCCTACTATGTTAATGTTCTAAAAAATTTAGCACAGAACCTTTAAAAAAAACAATATCCACCATCAAAAACACTACAACAGAACCCCACTGCATCTGGTCCTGACCTGCTGTACCCTGCTGTTCTCTGCTCTGAGGCCAGGGGTATTTAGGTCTCATTTTAACTTTGGGACTGGATAAGAACCACTGAAAGCTTTTCCTTTGTTGTCCTTATTGAGGAAATACCAGGGTGATCTCCAATGGACCCATCAGAGATTACACCCACCTCTCAGGGTAGTCTCATCACTCAGGTATATTTCATCCAAGACTACCATCTCTTTGAGACTCGAGCAGCAGAGTGTAGCAACAGCAGCTCATGAGTCAGTTTCTCTGACATTTTTATTCTCTCACCATGTATCTTTTACCACTATTGCGGAAAGTTGCTAAGATTATTTCAAGCGTCCTTACCACTGATAAGAAAGAAGGGTGGGATTTCAGTTTCAAGGGATACTTTTGGGAAGATCTTTCTCCTCCTTGTAGAACAGGTTAACACACACAGTCACAACTTTGTTTGACACTGAGACAGATGCATGCTGCCAGGGGAAGGACAATTATTAACCGTTAACCAATAAAAGGATTTTTAAAAATATGTTTGGATGATCAAACTATAATAGGCTATACAATCTAAACTGCTAGTTAACTTACAAATTGCGTTTTCAGTTAATGGTTAAAAAAAGCTATCGGTAAAAAGCGCACCAAATTAGCATCCCTTGTGGCTACCCAAGTAAAAGGTAGGTAAGGCTGTGAGAGAAAAGGCCCTCCTTTCCTCATTCATTAGGCAGCCACAGTGCAAAGGTGCAGCTTGTGCCATCCTTTTCCATGTCTGTTGCATGTATACAGCAACTAATAAAGTCTAAGACTAGCAACAAATAAAAACTTAGGCCCCTGAAGAATTGAATCATCTTCAGCCCTAACCCTCTTCAAGACCACCACTCTGCCTCTGCTTTGGCTTTCTATAGCTCTCTCTTCTCTGTACAGTATACACTCACCTAGAATTGTTAGGAACACCATACTAATATTGTGTTTGACCCCCTTTCGCCTTCAGAACTGCCTTAATTCTACGTGGCAATGATTCAACAAGGTGCTGAAAGCAGTCTTTAGAAATGTTAGCCCATATTGATAGGATAGCATCTTGCAGTTGATGGAGATTTGTGGGATGCACATCCATGGGATGAAGCTCCCGTTCCACCACATCCCAAAGATGCTCCATTGGGTTGAGAGCTGGTGACTGAGGGGCCATTTTTGTACAGGGAACTCATTGTCATGTTCAAGAAACCAATTTGACATGATTCAAGCTTTGTGACATGGTGCATTATCCTGCTGGAAGTAGCCATAAGAGGATGGGTACATGGTGGCCATAAAGGGATGGACATGGTCAGAACCAATGCTCAGGTAGGCCGTGGCATTTAAATGATACCCAATTGGCACCAAGGGGCCTAAAGTGTGCCAAGAAAAAACATCCTCCACACCATTACACCACCACCTCCAGCCTGCACAGTGGTAACAAGGCATGATGGATCCTAGTCTTCAACTGTCCAATTTTGGTGAGCTCTTGCAAATTGTAGCCTCTTTTTCCTATTTGTAGTGGAGATTAGTGGTACCCGGTGGGGACTTCTGCTGCGGTAGCCTATCCGCCTCAAGGTTGTGCGTGTTGTGGCTTCACAAATGGATGAATGAACATACCTCGGTTGTAACGAGTGGTTATTTCAGTCAAAGTTGCTTTTCTATCAGCTTGAATCAGTCGGCCCATTCCCCTCTGACCTTTAGCCCCAACGAGGCATTTTCGCCCACAGGACTGCCGCATACTGGATGTTTTTCCCCTTTCACACCATTCTTTGTAAACCCTAGAAACGGTTGTGCGTGAAAATCTCAGTAACTGAGCAGATTGTGAAATACTCAGATCGGCCCGTCTGACACCAACAACCATAACACCAGAAAAATGGCTTAAATCACCTTTCTTTTCCATTCTGACATGACCAGGACCACACCCCTACATGCATTGAAGCAACTGCCATGTGATTGGTTGATTAGATAATTGCATTAATGAGAAATTGAACAGGTGTTCCTAATAATCCTTTAGGTGAGTGTACCTCTCTCCCCTTAACTGAAGCGCAGCCATTCACAGCTACTATTTTGCATTGTGTTCACAACCTCTCGTTCCGCCTTTCTGTACAATAGCACCAGTTGCATTATTTGGAAAATTATTCTGTCATCATGGACTTGGGGATTGTTAAATTCCAGGAGAGTGGGCATGTGCCTACATGTGTTGTTATCACTTACACAATAATGTGAACTTTAGGAAGAGTTGGACTGTAAAGACTTGTCTGAAGGTGGAGACACTACTCACATTTTTTTTTTCTTTCAACCTGAACCCCATTTCCCCATTCATTTGTGTCTAGTAGACTGATGTAAACAAAATCTTTTAAGCTGGTATTAAATTACCATTTAATACTCACAATTGTGTCCAGAAGACATTACAATATTTGCAATTTGGAGCATAAAATGACAAAACTGCTGATTTTGTTTGTTTGGGCGGCTGTGGATCAGTGTTAGAGTGGTTGCCTGCCAATCGGAAGGTTGGTGGTTCAATCCCCGCCCCTGCAGTCATTGTCGAAGTGTCCCTGGGCAAGACACTGAACCCCGAGTTGCCCCCGGTGCTGCGCATCGGAGTGTGAATGTTTATCTGATGAGCAGGTGGCACCTTGTACGGCAGCCCCAGCCACAGTGTATGAATGTGTGTAAATGGTGAATGTTCCCTGTAGATGTAAAAGCGCTTTGAGCAGTTGTTAAGACTGGAAAAGCGCTATATAAATACAGCACATTTACATTTACCCATTAAGGCCTTATGCTACAAAACTCTGGGTGCTTTGTTGATATATGAGGATATTTACCTGTCAAGTTGTCCATCCCATCAGTAACATAGAGGGTGTGATCGCAGGTTGATTTGTTCATTTGTACCATCCTTCTACAACTGAGTTTGTTCCTGGTGACAGAACTGTCATTTCAAATATTTAAAGTTGGAAAAGATTGCTTCCATCCACAAAAGAACTGAAAGAAGAAGACTGTGTTCATGCTCTATGAATTCAGTTGATCATGTTCAAAGTAAAGATATAGAGAGCCCGGGGAGTTATCTTATCCAATTTGTTCTCATTTGAATACTTGCTCCAAATACAAACCAGGGTTTCCCGCAGAGAATTTGAAAAGTGCAAAACACTGCACTGTTGCACTTGCAACCACTTTACCGGCATTGTCGTGACTCACTATGACTTTAACAAAGTCAACATTGTTTCGCTCCTTTGGAAACCCAGCTCTGCGTGTGTGTTGGCAGTCGGAGCTCCCCTTTCTGTCAAGATGGAGAGACGTCAGATGTGCTTGCACTTATGCACTCTTGGGTACAGAAATTTGGCACTGTTTGATTTAAGTGAATCCGTCCTTGATAGTATCAACGTTATTTGTTCGGTGCCTAACTCTAGTAATGAGTGGCAACATGAAGTACCGTGGCATTTTATTTTGTTTAAGTTGTATATGTATATATGTATATATGTATATATATATATATA
>NC_048419.1:7498924-7504588 GCF_013103735.1 Etheostoma cragini | reverse complement strand
TATATATATATATATATATACATATATACATACATATATATATGTATATATGTGAGCTGGTCATATTGAGTAGAACAGTCTCTTCTTTTTGGCCTGATTCCAAATACTGAGTAAGAGCAGGGAATGGGAGGCAGAGGGAGGAGCCAACGCAAAGAAGATAACTTTTGAGTGGGGCCTAATGCGGAGTTGACCTGTTTAACACCTGGGAAACTCAATCATAAATAATCTTCCCTAAATGTCAGTGGTAATGATAAGAAAAGCATATAAAAAATTCAGTAATGAAAACAAGGAAAGTGCTTTATGTCTCTGAGGAAAACAACCAGGCAGATGTTTTTTAGTTTTCTAGTCCATTATAGGCAAGCCAAAGGTTCAAGCAAACCCAGAGTTACTTCTTAGATGTTTTCTTAAATGTCAGCATCCCACAACAGCATTGATATGAATTTGATTGTTGTTAGAAAATCTTTTGCATGATATTTGATGGATAATCCTTTTGATATCTACTTTGTACATAGCTCACAGATAAGGCTGAGATCGTCCTGTTCCATGGGTTGATGGGATTTCTAAGATTTGTATTTTCTAGATAACCATCCACAGACCTTGTCGTGATAAAGTTCCCATTCACAACTCTTTTTAGTGTCTCTATCCTCCATGTCAGCCAATCTTGAAGTGCCTAAGCATTTATCTGCTGATGGACGTTTCTTAACCATTTGCTGGAGAGCATCACTTGACAGGCTGTGTCCAATAATACCCAATCTGATAAGCATGGAGAGCTGCCACAAGTTGACTCTGTTTCTGGTAATGGACCTCCGCTGAGTAGGCAACTGTTTAATTCACTTTCTTCAACTGGCTGGTGCACCCGTTAAGAATGCATTCTGACTTGCAAAATGACAGGGCTTCTGCTTAAGCTCAACGTGTCTTTGTCACTCGTAATTGCCGTGCTCATCTCTCAGACTGCTGTCTCCTTAGCGCAGAAAAAACAAATTAGTACAGTGCCCATTGTTTTTTGGCCGATTAGGGGTCTAGTAATTAATGAGAGCAACAAAGGTTTATTTTTTAAACTAGACATATGCTTCTGTTTGTGTCCACCTCCACTGGCAAGCATAATGTTGCCCTCCAGACTTGCTGGTGCCTCTGGAAAAATTCCCGGTGCTGCTTCAGCAGAATCAGCACATGGGCAATTTTTCCAAAGAGAATGAATTCTTAAGGGTATTTGTCTTTCCATCTTCAACTCCTACTACAGGGTACCTCATAGAGGGGCACACAGAGGCCAAGTTGCAGCTTATTAGAAAATGTATATGAAGTGTGTGTTTCACTTAGAGAGTAGACCAGCAATAACATATGGTCCCCTGGGACAGGCAGAAGGGAAAGTATCAGCTGAGGTTCTCAACATCAACATTAGATGCAGTACTTTGTTTTTTCAGATGCAAGGAACATTTTCCCCCCAAAGGGATCTGCTCTGAGTCAGCCTGTTCAAAAACACAAAAACTGTGACCACTTACTGATTTCATGTGATTTAAAACCTGTGGACTCTCGCTGAACATCAGCACCAACAGAATCACTTCCACATCAAGATGTCTCTGAAAAAAGTCATCAGAAAAAGCCAGCTGATAGCATTAAGACATGTTTTTCCTAGGATGGGTTTGGTTGTAAATATGAGCTTAAATGTAAAAATAAAACTGATTTATAATTCAAAAAAGAAATTTTTAGCAATTTTATATAAAACAATTAGTTTGCCTAACTTGTGCAAGAAATAATATGATACTGGAAATGGTATTGGAACAACTCTGCTTTCAATTTCCAGATGATAAAATCATTTGACACTTGAATTTTTATTGCTTCTGCTTTTTCAGCCCCCTCTTAAGGTATGGATTGAAGGTTTCTGTTTGACCCAGTGTTATTTTCTAAATGTCTCCCACTTCTCAGAAGACGTCTCATTGACCCCGTCATACTATTTTGTGCTTGGGTCTATTCGTTTTTTTTATTACATACTTCTCATGTTCTGTTTTTACTTAAAGCCATTGGCGTCCCTTAATCAATCTCTCCTTCTCCCTGTCATGGCTGAGATATAAATAGCTCGCCTCCTCGGACCTTGGCCCTCTCCCACCCACAGGGAGAAGAGTTTGTTTGACCTCCATGACATATTTTATCCACTTAAGACTCATGGCTAGAGAGAGAGAGAGAGAAAGAAAAGCGTCTGTCTAGCGACCTGTTGAACATGATATCTTTCAACAGTGTGTGTGTGTGTGTGTGTGTGTGTGTGTGTGTGTGTGTGTGTGTGTGTGTGTGTGAAAAAAGTATTTTTTTAGCCAATGTTTGTCCTTTATCAGCAAACTACACAACCTTTTCTCTAGCAGAATAGTTAGGTATGTGTTTCCTTTGGCCACTGCTTCCTTTTCAAGAATAGTATTTTCTCTCATTGAAGTCAAATTTAATAACTGGTGTAAATATTGACTGCGGTAAAAGTACAGTGGAAAGTTAGACCATCTTTTGATATCATTTGTCATATGAAAATGAAAAACAAGCATACAACAAAGCATTTTATGGTTTGATAGAGCAGTCTTAGATGCACCCATATTTTCCTATTTCAAGAAAGTTACTGAAATACCTTTTGAGAAGATAACCACACTCACAAAACCGTGCAGGGCAAGAATGCAAAAAACATTAAATATGGATAAAAAAGGCAGTGCAAATTAGATTTGCATGATACACGATACAGTTTTAAGCATCGACATGTGCAATAGTAAAATCGCAGTACATGCGATAGAAACGCTATAAATCTTCCGCTGCTTGATACAAATGGGACTACATGCATGGTTCTCATTTTCCGTAATTATGTTACCAGCAGACCCTTCCCCTTTAAGACATGCAACCATATGTGACGTAAACTGGCGGGATTTGTTATGGGAAGTGAGAACCTCCCATGTGTGTGTAGAGAAGAACGGAAAGCAGTAGCTGCCACAGACCAAGTGAAGTGCATGCTTTTCCACGGGTGATGAAAATACAGTAGTCAGAGTTTTATCTTTGCTACAAAGAAGAAATAATGCACCTGATTAATGCAAGGTTGTCATAACATCTCTCAACACTGAATGAAGACTAAAAGCTATTTACCAGCTACTAGCCATGCTAGCGCTATGGTCACAGCTGTTGTCAGAAAAACAACGCAGACGGGACCAAAACCGTGATCCGTGAACTGTTGCACCCCTGTTTGAGAGGGATGGGAAATTACAGTGCAAGCCATTATCTCATTGTTTCATTATTAAAATGTGTGTTATAGTTACATAAGACATGAATTGTTTCAAATATAGGCAGTTTGAAACCTGGCAACTGTATTGTCAATTTCTGCAACCAAAAGCTGATGCCTGGTTGCCAAGCGGGCAACCACTTTTAAAGTTAGCGTTGAGCCCTGCCCCTTATTTTAGAGAAAGCAACATGCATGCTTCATTAATACCATTATTAAGATCTTTTCCCCCTACAAAATCACTTCAGAAGAGTAGTCATAGCACTCACTTGCCGTTGTGTTTTGTAAAGCATAAAAATTTAAGGAAGGACAGTTCACTTAATGAAAAGTAATTTTTTATCTTCTATGCAGATGCATTCCTCTACAAAATCACCCCAGTAATTTGAGAATTATTCATTATTTCCAAATAGAGCTATAAAGCCATATAAGTTATCTGGTAAAAATTCCAGTATTTTATCATATTACAATTTATATCGCGGGAAAACAAAATATTGCAATGTCAGTTTGAAAAGTAAATGAAATTCATACTCACTGGAACCAAGATGCTCCAATTGTTTGAAGAAAATTAGATTTTGAATTGATTAAAAATACCTTTACCTTTACTTAGGGGTTACATTGTCCATGTAAAATCTGTCTTTTAACTAAAAAGTCAGCCTGGGAAATTGTTAATGTTGATGTACCAACTGTACCCAGTGAACAGATGATAATTTCTCTGTATGAAAGCAGGAACAAACAAGAAGCAGTAAAGATGTAGCTGGTTCTATGTGTTTTCATATTTCTTCTCTGGTTTTATTAAACCACTCAAAATCATGTCATAACTTATTTTGTCTTTAAACACTTCAGTTAAATCGTGAAAACAGAACATTTCTCTTTCACACTTCAGTTAAATCCTGTAAACAACATGTCTATTATATGCATTTCAGTTAAATAATGTAAACTTAACACATTTCTGTTCTACATCTCATCATGTAATTTCATAGTTACATAAAACACACACTTTACTTTGGTCAGTTGCAGTGATAACAAATTTATCTTAGGTTCTATATTGACATATATAGTAACTAAACTAAACCTTTACTTATTACTTATTACAGTATATAGCTGTTTAAAACTACTATTCACAAGTAGTGTTAGAAGTAATGTACACTGCCCTTTTTAACATGGCAAAGTTGACACTGCAATGACGACAGGTTACGGAAATATATTTACCTCCATATTTAACAAGAAACAGACTTAATATTAATAAAACCAACAACAAACCAAACAACTATTTTCAATCGTTTAATCTAACAAAATGCATATTCACTACAAAATCTTAGCTAACAAACAAGAGAAACATTCAGTGTTCAGTGTGCGCGAGCAATTCTACGAGGGTTTGACTTTTACTGTTTTAAACATGTCAAAACCACACTTTGTATATCAAACAGTCACATTAATAACCCTGGCCTTATGAAGTCACTAGATGGGTTACACTTTGGGTTCACTAACCTATGTGAAATAACAAAACAGCAACTGAAGCAATAAAGATGTGGCCCGTACTGTGTTTCCAGATTGTTTCTAAGAAACGGGGGGGGTGCCACTCTCTTACCAGTCCCTGCAGCAACTAGCGTAAACACTAACATTCCGCCTTGCTAGCCAAATAAAACAGGACTCTCTCACATTGTGTTTCTCTTTAGTGCAGATTAAAACAGTATCATGTATCTCATAACCCAAAATAATTAGTATATTAATATAACATAATAACTCACTAATGTGACCACACAACTGAAGATTTCAAAATGTAGTTTATAACATTCTCTCCCAGACCAAGCTAACCCATGTCTTTTTTCCTTTTGGAAAGTGTCTGCCAGGTGTTTGAAGGAATGAATCTGATTTTAAACAATAGTAGCTGATGTAGGAATGAAAACACTTGAAACATTCATGGCCTCCAGTCCTGTTGTCGATGATGATTTGTAGCATAGGAGTGCTGTTTTTCTTGGTTGCCTGGTCTGCCTGAATGTAGCATCAAGTCAAGGCCATGTCCTCCCTGGCATTCCTGTTCATGTCCATGGCACTTGTGAGAAACAAAAGAGCTTTATATGCCTCAATACTGATAGCTTGCTATATTTTAGCTGTATTATAGTTAGGGCTTATAAACAATAGTTATGACATATATGTCCATTTCTTTATGTCTGGTACATTGAGACAGGAGGTACATTGAAATTTCAGTGACTTTGTACAGATAAGGCAACCTCTCGCATCCTCTTCCACACTAACAGAACTAACGGAAAACGTCTCGGGTTACGTATGTAACCCTTGTTCCCCGAGATAGGGGAACGAGACACTGCGTTGGTTACGACACTATGGGTACGCCTTTAGGCATGACAGGGCTGAATGCGAATGAAAACTACTCCAATCCTATTGGTCCTAGTGAGAACAGTAGCATG
>NC_048419.1:7487319-7498824 GCF_013103735.1 Etheostoma cragini | reverse complement strand
GGCAGAGAAGACGTCCCACTTCAGGCCATACATCCTCCGTGTAGACGGGGCCCTGGAGCTGAGGAGAGTCTCGATCGCTCCTGCCGTCAGGCCCGCCTCTAGGTACTGGGCCCCCTCAAGGGCCAGACCCACAGCCGTCACAGGGCGGGGCAAGGGTGAAGAACCCGGCCGTCTTCCTGGGACAGCAGGTCCCTCCTCAGAGGAGACGAATGGAGATGTGGAAGTAAGCGTCCCTCAGATCCATGGTGACAAACCAGTCCTCGGACCGGATGTGACACACGACGGCGGGGATGGTGAGCATCTCGAACCTGTATCTCCTCAGAGACCGGTTCAGAACCTGCAGATCCAGAATAGGGCGCAGGCCTCCGTCCTTCTTGGGAACCAGGAAGTACCGGCTGTAGAAACCGGACCCGCCGGCCTGCGGGGGAACAAGCACCACGGCCCCCTTCTCCAGCAGCGAGCGCACTTCCTGTCCCAGCACCAGGCCCTGGTCCGGGCGCACCACAGTCTGGACCACCCCAGAGTAGCCGGGGGGCGGACCCGGAACTGTAGCCTGTACCCTTCGATGACGGTGCGCAGAACCCACGGGGACATGTTCTCCAAACCCCGCCAAGCTTCTGCAAAATCCGCCAGCGGAACCAACTCCTCGGGGCTGGTGGCCAGTGCGACGCGCCAATCGCGGAAGAGCCCCTGTAGCGGGCTGCCAGGAAGAACCCGCCGACGACCCGTAGTCCGGGAGCCGAACCTCCGGCCCACTGCCACCCCTCAGGGAAGGCAGAGCGGAGAAGGCTCGGCGGCGGCTAGCGCGTCCAGAGTGCCTCGGCGGCGGGACAACAACGCAAGCGGCCGCCCTAGAGGGGACCTCAGTCGGCCTCCGGGGGCCAAACACACAGTCAGGACCTCCTCGCCTTCCCCCTCCGAGACTGGATGACGGCCCTCAGGTCCGACCTGCCGGGGGGGGGGTTGCGCGGGAGCGTAGCCCTGCGTCCCAAGCCGCTCGAGGGGGACCGCGAGAACCAACACTCCATCTCTGGCGCTGACGGTGGGTGTCCTATCTCCAGCAACAGGCCCGCCTGGCAGGCCAGCAAAACCGCCAAGGTGTGCAGGCTCGCTCCAGCCTGGCCCGCCGCCATATACATCTTCCCCACTAGCGAGGAAGACACCCGACACGGCCCCGTCGGCAGCGCCGGCTGGCTGAAAGACGACTTCTGCTGGGGAGAGAGGCAACTCACCAGAGCGTCATCAACCCGCGGCATCGTCCTGTAGCCGCAGTCCGTAATCCCTGCCACATTGCCATACTTCAGCACCTGGGGAGTAGAAAGCCAGGCAGAGTTAGGTTTATCCCATGATATACACAACTCACCGTGCAACCCGGGAAAAACCTTGAAGAACCGGCGCGGGGGCACGGAGTGGCTCTGCAGGAAGCGACCAACCAGTGTGCCACCGGTGGTAAGCTCCCAGTCAGCCTGTGGCCAATCCAGACCGCGTTTTGCCACAGCTCGCGACATCAAAATCGGGCGCGGCGCTCTTCTGATGACGTCACACCGACACCCGGAAGTCCTATTCCTCCTCCACGCTGCCAAGCACACCGAGCTCCTCAGAGCCAGAGTGCAATTGCTACGTCTGTCAGCGTCCCCGAACAGACGAAGCCAAGAGCCCGGCCCACGAATGGGGACTGGGGGAGTCGGAACCGGCAGACAAAGGACGAGACGGAGCAACAGCCGTCTCGGAAACCTCGAGCAGATCTCGCTGCGACCCACACGAGCGAAACCGCCGAGCCGCCTCAGCAGCCGCGGGGCCCAAGCTACGGGGAGAGCGTATCTGACCGTCTGTGGAAAAGAGGGCCGTGCGGGACCTAAGTACCCGCATGGGCAGGGCCCCGCAATGGACACAAACAGCCCCCTCGAGAGCCGCCGTGGCGTGCGACAGGCCCAAACAAGCAACACACAGTTCATGAGAGTCTCCTACCGAGATGAAACGCGGGCAGGGAGACACACATCTCCGAAACTGGTCAACTGCTTGGACATACTGCAACTTCCAGGTGAGTAGGATACATGGAATCTTTCAACACAACATCAACCAACGTGCCTGCTGAATAGAAAAAAGCTAATGAGCTATGTGCCGGTGTGCATATATGCCCCTACGGTTATGCCGTCACATGCTACCGTTCTCACTAGGACCAATAGGATTGGAGTAGTTTTCATTCGCATTCAGCCCTGTCATGCCTAAAGGCGTCCCATAGTGTCGTAACCGACGCAGTTCGAGTTCCCCTCGAAGGGGAACAACCGAGGCATGTATGCGTGAATTCATGCCCAGTTATGTGTGTCAAAATAATGTTATCTATAGGTCCAGGGGAATGCTAACTCAGCCCTGTGGATGTCAATACAGTGAGTCAGGTCTACTTTTCTGTACCAAAGGCAAAAGCAAACACAGAGCCATCCCTTCTCCCCATCTTGTCTGGCCGTCCAGCTGCCTCTAAACCTCACACCAATGAAAAGCCATATTGTTTTGTGCGAGATTTTGGGTTTTGATTAATGGAGGGGAGGACAAGGCAGGTACTGACGTGTGTGTGTGCGTGTGTGCGTGTGTGTGTGTGTGTGTGTGTGTGTGTGTGTTTGCATGGATTATGAACTGTCAATCAAATTGTTCTCAACTGTAAAGTTCTCAAGCTGCAAGGCAGGGATTAGGGCTAGATCAAAGCATTTATTCAGGGTCTCAACCTTGGTCCAAAACAGACAGGAGAGACAAAGGAGTAGGCTGGACTGAAGCAGGAGGGAGGGTAAGAAGCAGCTGGATAATGACAGGGCTGTGCTATAACGCCTGCAGAGTTGGGACAATCTTTCAGGTGGTGAGCTGTTCCAAAACCACTTAATGCTCAGTCAGTGTCCAGATGAAGTGCCAACCCTAAATTTTAAATCTGCAAAAGAAGCTGTGTCTGTGTGTGTTTGAATGGATGTTAGAGCTGAACCCTTGGGGGAAATATATTTGTTTTTAGTGTTGCTGTTTGAAAGTAAAAAAATAAATAATTCCACTTATTTCTGTCTTTACCACATTCTACTTATTTTGTCTTTTTTAGCACATCAACTGTGGGAACATGATCGTGTGTTTGATTCTCTGGGCCAAATTTGACAATGTACCCAGACAGTGTGGCACAATAATTGTACACACTGTATGCTTGTCTGTATGATGTACCCTCTCTCTCTCTCTCTTACTTTGTCTCCCATTCCCTTGCTGTGTACTGAAACCCAGTGTCAATATGGCACCATTGCCAAAACGACTGGTATTGACTGGACCAAATAGCAATGCCAATTTGCCTGTTTTCGGTCTGCGCTGCTCTCTGATGCTCCGAAACGGGCGTTACGGGCAACAGAAGCATTGCTGAGCCTGCATGTGACGCTGGTTAAAACTACACTTGGCAGCAGGTAACGTAAGCCTACCGTTAGCCATTAGCTGGATTAAAATGGTTAACATGGTTAAAATGCTGACAGGTAACGTAACACAGTGTTGAGTGTGAATGTATTTCACCGTAGAGTATTCCAGCTCACTAATGGGATGTAACAGTCTGCAGCGGTGCGTTCACTTGAAACTGTTAAGCCCCGAGGTGCATTCACAGTTATTCTAAAATACCCTTTTCCAATCTAGTGGATGTTTTTGTTGTTAAACAGCAATGTACTGGTCAAATAAGTTATTTCAATATTCTTAAAATAATTTTGACCATATGCCTTATTTATTGTTATTATATATGATATTATTACTGTTGATGTTTTATAGAGGTCTCAGCTCCTATGCACACACACACATGCATATGCTCACACACACACTGTCATAAAGAATGTAATGTTTTTTAATAATGTGAAGCTCAGATGTGAAGCACTTTATTTTACAAACTTCTTCATGGAGAAACAACTGATCAATAATCTACTAGCATACGTGTAACAGAGCTTTGTGACATTGTAATCAAATATATAAATGAAAATAGGTTGCGTATAACTAATATACAGATCAGTCTTAGGCTGAAACTTGTAGTTCTAGTTCATGCACAATTCAAGGTAATGTATGCCTTAGTTGAGGTTGTTATTGCATTTCTGAAATGTTTTCTTTAAAAACAATGTAATATGGCAATGAAATGCACGTAATAGGTTTAGTTTTAGTTTTTTAAGAGATGATATTGTAAGCAATGTAGGCAATACCACTGTTGTTTTTTCCAAAAATTAAACCAAACTTTTTCTTAGTATTAACTTGTATATTGTGCTCTTCATAGAAACAAAAACAGTTCCTATCCAATTACTTGATTAATCAGTGGAATAATTGTTAGAATACCTGATTACTAAAATAATCAATAGCTGCAACCCTAGATGGGGGGAATAATCAAACATGAGGAAGCCAATTATGACTGACCATTAGAGCACCCTCAGTATTCTCAGAAAATGAAGTGAGTCCTTGCACAGGTTAGTTAAACTAGGCTTGTAACAATTCCAAATTAATTGTCTTAGATGTAATTGTAATTAACAATATAATTGTCTCTTTCAGTCAGATTTATGAACGTTGTAGGGTCAAGTGCCAGTGACTAACAATTTATTTAATAATAAAAATATAAAGCCTAATCAATAATCACTACAATTTACAACACAAGTACAACACAAAAACGGATCAGATCTTCACTCTCGCAAAGATCTTTGAGGGAGCCGGGGAGTATGCCACATGTGTTTTGTGGATCTGGAGAAGGCGTATGACTGGGTCCCTCAGGAGATACTGTAGGAGCTGCTGTGGAAGTAGGGGGGGAGGGGTCCCTTCTCAGGGCTATCCAATCTTTGGGTGACCAAAGTGAGAGCTTTGTCCGGGTTCTCGGCAGTAAGTTAGACTCGTTTCAGGTGAGGGTTGGCTTCAGCCAGGGCTGCGCTTTATCAATCCGGTTTGTAGTATTTATGGACAGGATATCAAGGTGTAATCGGGTGGGGAGGGGTTTCAGTTTGGTCGGCTGGGAATCATATCGCTGCTTTTTGCAGATAATGTGGTCCTGATGGCATCATCGGCCTGTGGCGTTCAGCACTCACTGGATCGGATTGCAGCCGAGTGTGAAGCGGCTGGCATGAGGATCAGAACCTCTAAATCTGAGGCAATGGTCCTCAGCATGAAACCAATAGAGTGACCCTTTTCGGGTAGGGAATAAGTCCTTAACCCAAGTGAAGGAGTTTAAATACCTTGGGGTCTTGTTAATGAGTGGAGGGACAAAGGAGCTTTGGAGATTGGTTGGAGATTTGGCGCAGCGGGTGCAGTATTACATTGAATTTATTGCACCGTTGTGATGAAAAGAGAGCTGAGCCAGAAGGCAAAGCTCCTGTTCTACCGATCAGTTTTCGTTCCTACCTTTACCTATGGTCATGAAGGCTGGATCATGATCAAAAGAACAAGATCCAGGGTACAAGCAGCCAAAATGGGTTTCCTCAGGAGGGTGGCTGGCGCCTCCCTTAGAGATAGGGTGAGAAGCTCAGTCACCCATGAGGAGCTCGGAGTAGAGCTGCTCCTTCATGTCAAGGGGAGCTAGTTGAGGTGGTTCAGGCATCTGTTAAGGAAGCCTCCTGGGCGCCTCCCTAGGGTGGTTTTCCAGGCAAGTCCAGCTAGGAGGAGGCCTCGGGGAAGACCCAGGACTAGGTGGCTTGGGAAAGGGAAGTTTGGGGTCCCCTGCTGAAGCTGCTGTCCCTGTGACCCGATACCAGATAAGTAGACGAAGGTGGATGGATAAACACAATTTGGCACATCTAAATAAAATCAACAATTACCTTAAGATCTTAGCTAAAGTTAACAATTAATTGTGAGAGTGCCAGACAAACTACTAAATGTCTGCCCTCTGTTCCAAGGCTTGCTGGTGGTCGTAGATAGTAATTTAAACTCAGCCAGAGGAATCCACTGGTACTCAGCAGCCCTGTTCTGACCTCCAAACCATAAGTCACTGGCCTTTCAACTTCAGCTGGGAACAAGAAGCCATACTGACTGTTGCATGTCATAAAACACGAGCAGTCTTGCCAAAAGGAACCTATGGGTTTCTATAGATAGTGCTAGGATTGGAATAATACAAAACCTAAACTAAAGTTTTTAGACTGCCTGTGTTGCCTTTTACGCAGTTCCTAAGTGTACTTCAATTCAATACATTTTCAATTCAATTTTATTTATAGTTTCAATTTAAAACAGTTATCTCAAGATAGGTAACTCTCTTTACAGATTGAGTGGGTCTAGACCACACTCCATAATTTACAGTCACCCAACAATTCCAGTAATTCCACCAAGAGCAAACATTTAGTGTGACAGTGGCTCAGATATGTTTGGCCTCTGAACAACCCTAAGTGAGCCTTGCCTACTATGAAGGTAAATATGGTGCAAAAGTGAGAGCGCGCAGATGCGCAGATGCGATGTGAGGACTTGTAAAATAGGACTTGAGAGCGCAGATGAGAGCGCAGATATGATGTGAGCACTTGTAAAATGTGACTTGAGAGCGCGTAGATGCGATGTGAGCACTTGTAAAATGGGACTTGAGAGCGCAGATGCGATGTTAGCACTTGTAAAATATGACTTGAGAGCTTGTGAAAAAAATCTGTACTCGTGTTTTTTTTGTGTGTTTTTTTCACTTAAGTCACTTTTCCAGTACAACCACAACTCAGTGATTACAACCTCTCGTATCTGTCGCTGCAGTGTGCTCTCTCGAATCACACAGCGGCGAGTCTGCGCTCTCGAGTTTTGCAACACTTCTTGTGATACATTTGCTGCAAAACTAATTTGTACCTGTGGACTTAGTCTGTGGAGCTCTGAGCCAACAGGACGCCAGTGTCAGCAGGGTTTCTATCGCCTGATGAGGGACAATTCTGTCCGGCTTATTTATGTAGCATAAAGGCTAGCGTTTGCTAACTAGCAGCCAGCCCGCTTCTAAATACAATACCTTTTAATTATCTCAATACTTTTTAACAGTCCAACTGAAACAATGGCGGTGAGCTCCAGGTCCTGCAGACGGGCCACCGTCAGTGGGGCTCAGTCTGCGTGGAAACATTGCTAGAAAGCTCCGCTGCCGACCTCGATGTGATCTGATCTATAGCGGGACACGGAGAGCTCCAGAACTGGTAGCAGAGGAACAGCCCCCCCGGCGCACACCGCCAGTGTTGTTAGCAAACTAACCCCGCTTATAAATACATACATTTTAGTTATCCTAACACTTTTAACAGTCAAACTGAAACACTGCTGGTGAGCTCCAGGTCCTGCAGCCGCGGACGAACCGCCGTCAGTGTGTATAACGCCTGACTTTTAAATTAAATTGTATTTATTTGCAAGTGTGCTTGTTGGTTAGTTCGCTAACGCTAGCTTGCTATTCCACCAACACTGGCGGTGGGCTCCGGGAGGGCTGTTCCGCTGCTTCCGGGTCTGGAGTTCTCCGTGTCCCGCTGGAGATCAGATCACGGCCAGGTCGGCAGCGGAGCTTTCTAGCGATGTTTCCACGCAGGCCGAGCCCCACTGACTGCGGTCCGTCTTTGGCTGCAGGACCCTGGAGCTCACCGCCAGTGTTTCAGTTGGACTGTTATAAGTGTTGAGATGATTAAAATGTATTTACAGTATTTAGAAGCGGGCTGGCTGCTAGTTAGGCAAAGCGAGCTAGCTAACGTCCTGTTGGCTCAGAACTCCACAGACTAAGTCCTCAAGTACAAATTAGTTTTGCACCAAATGTATCACAAGAAGTGTTGCAAAACTCGAGAGCGCAGACTCGCCGCTGTGTGATGCGAGAGAGCACACTGCAGCGACAGATTCGAGAGGTTGTAATCACTGAGTTGTGGTTGTACTGGAAAAGTGACTCAAGTGAAAAAAACACACAAAAAACACGAGTACAGATCTTTTTCACAAACTCTCAAGTCATATTTTACAAGTGCTCACATCGCATCTACGCGCTCTCAAGTCCCATTTTACAAGTGCTCACATCGCATCTGCGCTCTCAAGTCCCATTTTACAAGTGCTCACATCGCATCTACGCGCTCTCAAGTCATATTTTACAAGTGCTCACATCATATCTGCGCTCTCAAGTCCTATTTCACAAGTGCTCACATCGCATCTGCGCTCTCAAGTCATATTTTACAAGTGCTCACATCATATCTGCGCTCTCAAGTCCTATTTCACAAGTGCTCACATCGCATCTACACGCTCTCAAGTCATATTTTACAAGTGCTCACATCATATCTGCGCTCTCAAGTCCTATTTCACAAGTGTTCATAGTTCATAGCCTACAGGCAGCTACTAGAATTAGCATCTGCCACACCCTGCTCGTTTTAAAACATGATTTTATTAGAAGTGTCAGAGCAGAGGTCGCACTGCCTAGCTCTGTTGTTCCATGGGCAGCGAAACACAGCGGTGCTAATACCAAATGGGACCTTGTCATTATCTTTAATTGTTCTCTGCAGAATAAATACAAATAACAATACATATATGGTACATCTACGGTTCTTTTAACATATTAAAAAATGTATATTCAGCTGTAGAGTATATATATATATATATATATATATAATATATACACACACACACACACTGTATATAATTACTTTTATAGCATGTATTATAAACATCTGCCGCCCCCTCATCCTGCATGCATTTTGTACCGTAACAGACGTGATTAGCCTGACTGGGTTTTGAAGCTGACTGGGTTTTGTGTGGTTACTGGGACAAATCTGTAACAGCATGTTCTTAAAGTAGAATCATAATGCAAAGGGTTTGATCCGGGACGCTCCTTTTGACCATGATCTGAACATGTATTTGTGTCTTGAGAGAAAAAGAATGAGCACAACCTAATTGTAACAATCATGAAGTATAAAATATCTACCTTTGATTTATGATCATGTGGTTAATGTTTGTGTCTGCCGGCGGATTGATGTCGTATAAGTCGTTGTAACAAATGATGGTTGGTAATGTGAGTGTATGTAGGAGGTATATATTGACACATAAGTCAAGACTATCAATTTGAATGTATTCTCTTTAGCTTTGCCTCAGCCTGATACAGATGGTGCCCCTGGTAGATATTGACATAACCATTAATGTACATATGGCTTCTTGATTGCCGGTTATGCTGGCAACAAATTATCTTTTAAGTGCCAGCAACCCAACCCATTACTGACAGCGACCCTAACAGCTTGGCTGCAGGACTCCAGAGGTGTAGTTTTACACTGGGGTGAGGAACCCTGCAGATGGTACAGAACTGCCTTCTTTAAGTGCTGAAATTGTATCCATCATTTACCTCTGAGAATCATCCAAAATCCCTCAGGTTGTAACCCAGCATCCCTTAGAAGGAAACATATGAGCATCTTGAGGGAAAAGAAAGGCAATCGAGAATGAAAAAAAGGTTACAGGTTTGCGTAAAAGATTGGATTATTTATAGCTGTAGAGTTTAGATTTATTTCAAATTCATCATGACAGCCGAGATAAAAGATGGTTTCATTCCATATGCTGGTCATTTTACCTTGGTAAGAATAATTCATCTCACCCTCTCTTGCCGATCATCTTATTGGTATGCCACACTGTCTTTCTGGGGTGGGGATGCATTTGAATGATCAAAGGAGGATTTATTTTGGAGAAGGGAAAGGGGGTCTTTTTATCAAGATTTAGTCTTACATTTGCCAGAAAAGCTCAATTTAAAATGTAAAAAGTGGGATCAAATGTCTGACACAACACTAATGTGCTGGAGACTGGCCTTAATATGATCCATGGAACAGACTGCAGCTAATTACCAGCTCACTTGCACTTTCTTGCCCTGGATCACTGGCTTGTTTTTTCAATTACATCTCCCGAAATAAGATTGTAGCTTTTATGTCCGATTTTCAGCAAGGAGGGCTGCATGACTGCCTTTTCACCAGGTGTGGACCATTATGTGTAACTGCAGGAAGTGCCAGCCGCTTATTTTCACCACTGTGTTGATGGTGGGGTCGAGGATTCAGTGCAGTGAAGATGTATTGTTCAGCTACAGAGTCACTATTTAGATTTTCTCCTCTGCTGTGCAGAACACTGCAATCCCAATATCCCAGATTGTAGTAGATTTGTATATTTACCATATCCCTCTTTCCTTAAACTTTTTCATCATTTTGTTATCCTGTGAAGTTGGTTTTTACCATCATCCCTCCTGCGCACCTTCACTTCATAAATGAATCCTTAATACTCCACATTACATGACGCCTTTTATTCCTTTCCTAGACTTTGCTACAACTTCAGATGAGCTGTGGTCAATTAGTGAACTAGTGCAGTGCCCTGCAAAATGTTCTCGTTTGAACGGGCCGTTTGCTTGGCCTCCTGTAACGCAGCTTTCTCCAGAACCATTGTAACCCGAATTAACTCACAGAGAGCACTTACAGTACTTAATATGTTTGTTTATAAATAAATAACACTGTCTCTCACACACACACACACACACACACACACACACACACACACACACACACACACACACACACACACAGAGGGTGTCTGCCTATTTAACTTGATGCTTGTATCCAAAATGCCCTACTGCACTACCCATGAACAGGCGGGACATTCTTTCAGCAGGTAGGTGGCAATTAAATCTCTTTCCCTGGCAGACAGTGGGCTGTAGTCTCATACAAGTGTCCACATCATGACATACAGGACAGGCCTAGGTTACAGTATACTTCCCTTAGATTGTGCTTTAAAGCTGTTTCTCAGTGGAGTTGATGATTCTGTCTTGATCCATGAGAAACCTCTATTTGGGCTGTCAATAATTGGGCTTTATATATTTAAAACACTAAGACTGGGTGTGGCCGAGAGAGCAATTTAAGTGCAGATATTTGAACCGTTTCAGTATTACTTTAGCAAATCCTTCAACGTTAAGTCATTACTTTTAACTAGTTATTTCTATCATTTAGCTAAACTTCTCGCTTGCTAACCAATTTTCACTCTTACAAAACTGCAACATGTAGTGTTAAGGTATTTACCTGTCTTCATGTTAATTTGAAAATATATTCTACAATTCAAACCTAATATATATACTTTTAAATTAGTTTAACTACTGTACAATCGTTCCATGTATGCTCTGGTAACTGCGGAAGTATCTCCTGGGGTACACGTACTGCAGGTTACTGGTGTAAACTCAAAAACACAAAACACAAAATATAAAGCGCTTGGTTTCCAGTATTGCTTGTTACAACTTTCCTGTTTTGGGCTCCCAGACCATGGTTGGGAAGTAGAGGGGAGACGGTCCCTCCAGATTTTATGCTATTTCGGGGATAACCCCGAATTGTCAGTATTGACAACAGATAAAGCCACTGTATCTTAAAACACAAAAATACCTGTTGTGTAACAACAAATAAACATGTTTTTGTTTATGACGTTAGATTTGGTTCATGAAGATGCAGAAGAATCAAGAAAATAGTCACAGCAGAGACCACGGATAGGTTGGACCTACAGTGGGTACGGAAAGTATTCAGACCCCTTTAAATTTTTCACTCTTTGTTTCATTGCAGCCATTTTCCAAAA
>NC_048419.1:7444314-7487219 GCF_013103735.1 Etheostoma cragini | reverse complement strand
TATACTCTATGTCTTTAACCGTTAAAGTTAGGGGTGAAAATGATAACGGAAATAAACAAGTTTATATATTTTATATATCTCCAGGTCTGTTCTCCAGTAGGTAGTGATTTTTGTCTTAGCGTCTATACTAATTCTTACAATACGTATATGTTGTTCTTTCCAACAGCAGTGTATTTAAGAAAGTAAATAATGCTAAAAATCCTCAGAATAGATTTTAATTCCATAATATCAATGCATTGTGAACACAGCACATTCAATTACAAATCAGACACATGCTGCTGTTGTCTTGGCCAGGATACTGATGTTTCCTGAAAATATAAATGTAAATAAATATATAAAAGTAAATAATAATCAAAGAGTCTGGTATGTCTTTAAAGGGATACTTCAACGATTAACATTAAGCTTTTTATCAGTGGAAACCCGGTAGTGTTTTTGAATGACCGTGCTTCCCTCCAATTAATTATTATAAAGTTAGGGGTGAAAATGATAACGGAAATAAACAAGTTTGTATATTTTATATATCTCCAGGTCTGTTCTCCAGCAGGTAGTGATTTTTGTCTTAGCGTCTATACTAATTCTTACAATACGTTTATGTTGTTTTTTCCAACAGCAGTGCCATCGCTCGGGACAAATGTTATCTCACTAGGTGGGAAAGAGGTCTGAGGCCTGTCTGTGGTACATCCAGTTGTGTTCAGAATAATAGCAGTGCATTTAAGAAAGTAATTAATGCTCAAAATCCTCAGAATAGATTTTAATTCCATAATATCAATGCATTGTGAACACAGCACATTCAATTACAAATCAAAACATGACCAAAATTGATCAAGTTTGTGTTATAACTTTTACAGAAAGTGAAGAAAAAGGAATTTTAGGCTTTTCAAAAAAAAAGAAGCAATATTTGCATTTTTCTTTACAAACTCAAACATTTACTATATAAACTGAAAAAAAATGTCTCAAGCGTTTGCTTTACTTTGAATCACTACACATATATTTAGTTGCATAACCATTATTTCTGAGAACTCTGTGTTGCATGGAGTCAACCAAATTCTGGCACCTGTGACCAGCCCAGGACAATTGAACTACTGTACATTCCACAATTCCTCTGTATTGCTAGTTTTTGCCCCAGAAACCGCATTTATGATGTCACAAGTGTTCTATTCGATTGAGTTCTGGGGATTGGGCTTGCCACTTCATAACATCAATCTTGTTCATCTGGAACCAAGACTTTGCTCGCTAAGTGGTGTGTTTTGGGTCATTGTCTTGTTGAAAAACCCATTTCAAAAGGCATTTCCTCTTCAGCATAAGGCAGCATGACCTCTTCAAGTATTTTGATGTATTGAAACTGATCCATGATCCTTGGTATGCAATAAATAAGCCCAATACCACAGTATGAGAAACATCCCCATAACATGATTTTTGCACCACCATGCTTTACTGTCTCCACATTGTACTGTGGCTTGGGGGTCGTCGGACAAACTCTTCGACCCCTAGACCCAAAAAAGAACAATTTTGCTCTCATCGGTCCACGGAATGTTGCGCCATTTTGCCTTTCGCCAGTAAATGTGTCCTTTGGCAAATTATAACCTGTTCAGTACATGTCTTTTTTTCAGCAATAGGATATTGCGCGGGCTTCACAAAGCCTTCTTCTGATCGTAACAGAACTCACAGGTAACTTTAAGTCTTCTTTAATTTTCCTGGAGCTGATCATTGGTTGAGCTTTTGCCATTTTGGATATTCTTCGATCCATTCAAATACTAGTTAAGCGTTTTTTCCCATGTTGTTCGGGCTTTTGGTGCCATTTCAAGGCGTTTGAAGTCATTTTGGCTGAGTAGCCTATACTTTTCTGCACTTCTTTATATGTTTTCCCCTCTCCAATCAACCCATGACCCCTTTTGCTGAGTGTTTCAATGTGAAATGCTCTGAAACCATCATGCACAACATATGCATCCGTCCTTCCTTAAATATGGGGAATAATTGACACCTGTTATTTCACAGAAACCATCACCTCACTAATTGTACAACAATTGAACTGCTATTATTTGGAACATTTCCCTTTCAATTCCATTCAATTACACAGAATGAGCCGCATGCATGTAATGACTGTTGGATCTGTTGGTTTTCTATGACTGTACAACAGTTACTAGTGAATTATTTGTCATGTAGAAATATCACCAAAAACAAAAACAAAAAGATTTATGAGGTAAGGGATGTTGGACTGCTATTATTTTTTAACACAACTGTATCTGGCAACAGTCAATGTGTGGGTTAAGTATAAACATCTCCTTCTACCCGCCTATGCTGATGACACACACAGAGTCAACAGACAGCCCCCCCAACCAAGCTTCCTTTTTTAGCCAGCCTACAATCTGACTTTCAGTCTGACTTTCAGTTTGCCTTTGATCACAGCCATGGCAGAAACCCTTCTGATGACTCAGATACAGGCATCCATACACCGGCAAACACTATCTCTCAATGGCTCACTCACAGACTTGTTTGGTGGATCGTGTGGGGTGGGTCAGCAATTGGCCAATTTATATCATGAGCGTAGTGTCTCTTTTTACAGATTTAAGGGGTTTGTCTCTTTATCTTCCCTCTTCTGCAAGCGCAACTAAGGTTTCAGTGACCTTTCTGAACTTGGTGTTAGAGAGACTGATGAGGAGTCTGTTCAACGACCAGCAGACTTATCAGAATACTAAGTGTAGTTAGTGTTTTTTACTTGTTTATGTTGCTTGCTAGCTTGTAACTGGCAGGGACAGACAGCTACAGTGTCAGTGTGTTGTTCCTCTGTACTGACAGTCCGCTCTGCGCTGGAGGTTTCATGTTTCTTCGCCAGTGTTGTGTAGAAGTCGTTGCCCCATCAAATAGTGTTTCCCTTACTAGACAGGAAGTGCAGAGACATCTCCGCCTTCAGTAGGCTACACATGCTCAACTGGAAAACTAAAACCAATGCCTGTGTAAGGATGATGGTCTCTATTATATTTCATTATGTACTGCTCTTGCAGAGAAAATGTACATTTTACTCTGTGGGAGATATTTTTCACACTGCTTCCCCAGGGCATATAGGGCCTCTGTAATTTTACACCATCCAACACTAACACAGCATTCATACAATTTAAATTTCTCTGTGAGAAGGGAACTGTCCAGCCATCATAGCAATGTCAAGCTTTTCCTATAATGCTCCAGAGTAGAGACAAGCGGATGTGTCTCCGGAAGCTTGAAAAATGCAGAGAAAAATAATCATAGTGCCCTTTTCTACCTGAAAGCTCATACACAGCATTGGGATAGGTTGATAGATGAGGCTGACTATATGTAATGTGTTTCCCTTTTTTTTTTTTTACCGGAAAAGGGTGTGTGAAGGCATGTGGGTAAACATACATGCTTAAACACACATGCAGTATTTGTAAAAGCACAGACACATGCTGCTGTTGTCTTGGCCAGGATACTGATTTTTCCTGAAAGTATAAATGTAAATAAATATATAAAAGTAAATAATAATCAAAGAGTCTGGTATGTCTTTAAAGGGATACTTCACCGATTAACATTACGTTTTTTATCAGTGGAAACCCGGTAGTGTTTTTGAATGTCCGTGCTTCCCTCCAATTATGTGCATTCAAACTACCGTACATGTGTACCACATAGGTACACATCGGAGATTATGCAGGAAACTTTATTACAGACGGAATGCTCAACACTCTTCGCCGAGCTTCGCCTGCAACAGAGACCAGCACCTCAGCCTGCGGTGTCGCCCGATGCCTCTAGCCCGGTAAGGGGACAAAGGAGGGCAGGAGTTTCAGATCATCAGACAGTAAACTGGACTACATCCAATTTCAGTGAAACTCCCAACGGAGTTCAGAGACTGCTGTGTTTTTGTGGAAACATGGCTGAACAACAGTGTTCCAGACTAGCTACCTGCTACCATGCCTGGTAGCCTCCCGGACACGGACTGGACATGATCAGGACATGTCAGTGGTATTTTGGTGGGCTCGGGATGGGAGCTGTACTGTGTTGTGGGTAGGTAGGACCCAGACACAGAAACAACACAAGCACGATGACAAATGGTAAAGAAAAGGTTTAATCCAACACAAAACACAGATGAGACACAGGTGGTGGTGGTGAAGGTATAGATGAGAGTCACACGGAGCGGGTCTGAGGAAGCGGCAAACACTGACGACAAACACGGATACTGTGATGAGAACAAACAAAGTTAGTCAGGAGCAAGGTTTAGCTAGCAACGTGCACTAATGATTGGCCTAGTTACCACTTAGGGGTTAGTAACAAACTGGCGCCGGAGAGGTGGTCAGCCCAGGTTTTTATACTGTGGAGATGGAATCATGGAGATGGATAGCAGCTGTGGAGCTGGACTGATGAGGATGGGTTGCAGCTGTGGAGCTGGATTGATGAGGATGGGTTGCAGCTGTGCGGAAAGCGGATGGCAGAGTGTGGTCACACCTCTGGACCAGGTTCCTCTATGGTGTCCTCTAGTGGACGACAGAAATTGAGACAGACACACAGGGGGAAAGGGAAGACTGACATAGACAGCAGCGGGCCCATGACAAATGTCTGTCTATGTCAGTAAACAGTAGGCGTAGCTTTGGAGTGTACTCTTTGAGCAGCAAAGCAAGTGCATTCTGCGATTTGGACTTTCATCCACAATGGCCAAAACACATTTTATGGCTGAGACATTTGTTTGTTTACTTTTCTGTTGGTGTGTTTGTTCAAAGATGATATATTTAGCTGATTCTGTAAGCTAAATTCCCATGTGACTTGTGTCTTGCATTACCGGAGAAAACAGTCATAATGATTAAACCGTAACTAGTGTAACACATTGTGTGTGTGGTTGCTTAAATTTCAAAGCAGCTTTGTACATAAGATGCTTGATATACAGTGAAGCTTTGTGTAATTGGATGTTCACACAGCTGATCTGTTTCTTTAGCCTTTCAGACAATGCCAACTGTTCTCTGTTTGTGAATAAACTGAACCACGAGTCAAAAGTGATATTACTTATTATATCATATGTAAAGGAATAACATAGGATAAGTAGGCCATGTGCACACTTTTACTCAAAGGCTGAAAGATTTTGAATTGCCAAATTGGTGAATGTCATAAAATCACTGATTTCTGGAATATTCTGTGTTGGTGGCTGGATGCACACTTCTCCAGGACTGAGTAGGACCTACACACACACACTAACACACATACACATGTATGTATGTGTGAGTGTGTAGTGAAATAGTGCTACTGGTAAATGGGCCCTGTTAAAAAAAATCTTAGGAAAAATGAATTAATGGTTGTGTTTTGCATTTTTTGATTTGTTTTAATATTCAGCTTTATTACTTTCAACAGCATCAACTTTGAATAGAAATGGATTCTTGTGGTGTTGCCGTCTAACTGGAGTTGCAGAGGACACAGAGGAAGTATGAAAAGATGAGCAAGAGGCATAGCTTGAGTAAAAGCAGCCATTTCAGTGAGCAGCTACACTTGTTTGCATTTTCTGGCCTCATCACTCTGGAATGACCAGAATCTGCACCGCTTCTTGTTCTGCTTGTTTAGCTAAAAGCTCAAAGAGAAAGAGTTGGAGCATGAAGACCTTAGTGTCACTCCACTCTGCTCTGACCTCCATTCATCCATCTTCTCTCCACCCCTTTGCTCCCTCCTCCCACGTTGTACATGACTGGGCTGTGCCGCCATAACAACTACTCCACATCAGTGCTCTGTCACGGTTGTGGACAGAGGAAATAATTTCCTTGGGTTGTGCACAAAGCACTGTGCTTGACTTGTTGAGCTCCACCTCATCACACTTAATGGGAAGAATGCTTAAAATGTGGTGTCATGACATTTGTAGTGACATAATGGGGTGTAGCTTTATTCACTTTGTTCACACCCATCCATTTCACATATGGTATTTTACTCCTCTGTTGCTCCGCCCTCACCACTTTTCAAGGCCACCTCAGCAATCGTTCTAAGACATCAGGTTTTTCCTCATCAGATAAAAAATCCCGCTTCTGTACTGTGGGGCGGCTGTGGCATCCCTAGCCCTGCATTCCATGTCCAAGTGTCCTTGGAAAAGACACTGAACCCAGAGTTGCTCCTGATGCTGCGCCATCGGAGTGTAAATGTTTGTGAATGTTTATCTGAGCAGGTGGCACCTTTTACGGCAGCCTCGGTTTGAATAGTGAATGGTTCCTGTAATATGTTAAAGCACTTTAAGTAGTCATTAAGACTAGAAAAGCACTACATAAATACAGTCTATTAACATTTCCTTTTTTTGTTGCTGGGTTTCCTATGATCTCAGATGATCCTTACACACAGCTCTATTGGAATGGGTTTCTGGGTTTGAAGCCCTCCACAACACTACTCAAAGTAGCGGAAAGTACAGATGGCTTACTTCATTGACCCAGATTTGGCCGATCAGGCTTCCGGCCGGTAGCACTCAGGACAAAAGCTCCGCCTGTTGTTGCACAAAATTAGACTGAATAAGGCAGTAAGGATTGCCGCTCTCTTCAATGGTTCTTGTGATAGTACAGTATGTTAATTTTAAAAGTAACAGTCCGTCGCCTTTTTTGTTGCAGTGTGGGGAACAGGCAATGTGACTGCCCTGTATGGAGAGGTCATTGTGATACCATGCAATGGTGGAGCTCCAGCGCCCGAGGATCTGATGTTTGTCAAGTGGAAATACGTAAGTAGATACTGACTCAGAATACTGTCTATGTGTGGTTGAAGTTAACTGAAAGAACACTTTCCCAAGACATTGAAGAGGCAATAAAGGACCGGAATAAATAATTTGACTTATATTTAGTGTATGTGACTACACATTGTCTAATACATTTTTACAGTGAGTTTTCCTGGAAGACTGTATTTTGCACATTTTCAAATTACAGATATAGCATTTTTAAAGTTGTGGTTTGAAAACACAGTTATTATAAATGGCAGAGTCACCACCAGCAACCTTTACTATAACACACTGTAGGTCACATATTAAATTCCATTCCATATTAAAGCCCCAAACTACTAGTTTCTTTCCTCCAGGTAAATAAACAATGTTTTCAATTTCAATTTTTTTCTTACAGAAAAATAGTACTTAATTGTACTAATCCTGGAGACCTAGATCAGGCCCCTTCATTGAGTTATTACATTGGTCAAGATTTCCAAAGAGAAAATAAATGACAGATCTTTTATTGTCTTTGTTCAATGGAATCTTTCTGAGGTGAACAAATGACCAGAGTAGTATTATTAAATACTATGTATTGTATGCCTTGATTATTTAGTGAGTGACGATAATTTAGAGCCATTGTCCCTTACATTTTTCCTCAGACGCACCATTCTCTCCCGCAATGAAAACAAATCTATTACTGATCAGCCGTCACTTGAAGTGTTGTGTGTCTGTTGGTGCTGTAAGTTTATGGTGAATACAACTTCTGTGTTGCACTCAGTCCACAACTGGAACCTTCAGTCCCCGTGTCCATGTAATGTACATATAGGCCTGAATCATCTTTGAAAGACACGTCTAATCACTGCCATTTAAAAGACAAATTGATGCAACTGTGCTCAGTTGCTTTGGATATTATATTTGAATAAATGTGAAATATAATGTAAAAGATCATTTAGGTTATAACCCAAACATCAGACAGAACAGCTTTAATAAAATTATAAATATTAATTTTTTTAAAAGGTTCCAGCTGAATCTCTTTGTCATATTGTTATGAACTAGACTCTGGGCAGTTGCCTGTTTCTGACATTTAAAGACCAAATAAGGAATTGTTTAATCAAAGAGAACATCTGCAGATTAATTGATAAGGAAATAATCATGTCTAATTTCTTTCTAATTAGGAAGACATTCAAGTTGCATTTGTTTTTGATCAAAAATGTAGAAATAAAATGCAGAATCTGCAGTGGAGTCAAAGTGCAGAGGTTTGTCTTTGATTCTTTAGTTGCTTGTAGTGTGCAGGACTTCTGTAGTAAGAGAAATGTATGTGGCTGTGCCGATAAACCTACAGTAATGCTACAATAACCAGCTCACCTTACAGTATGAGGCAGTGAGTAAGATCAAACTATGAGAGAATAATTTTCTGTCTAGTTCCCACCCAGGTAATTGGTGCAGGTGCTAAAAAAAGTGCTAAATGTAACTTTAGTGGAGTAACTTCAAGACATGACTTGAGGTTAGAAGGCTTGTGTCCTCAACAAAACATTTATAATCTGTAGTGTAATTAGACAGTAACAATGAGATGGCAGTGTGTACCGATTCTAATTAACAATTCTTTTCATAGTGTTACAACTTTGACGTACATTACAGATAGATATTCTTTGCAGGTTTGTTGAATTGCATGTTCAATGATGTGTCCAAAAATGTTGTAATTTTGTTCATCTCTGTTTATGTAAACTATAATTATAACTGAGAAACAGTGATTTATATATTTAATAAATCACTTAACTTCTCCCTTCAGGAGAAAGATGATGGCACTCCTGGTGATCTGTTGGTCAAACAGGCCAGGAGCCCGAAAGCCACGGTTCAGGCCACAGACGACTATGCCCAGCGCGTCAGCATTGATGCCAAGTTCAGCCTGCTCATCTCTCAGGCCACGCTCAAAGACCAGAAGACCTTCACCTGCATGGTTGTGTCAGCCTCCAACCTCATGGAGTACCCCATCTCTGTCCTTGTTTACAGTAAGCTCAATACTGACTATGCCTTCACGATATTGGGAAAAATCTGACGTTGCAATATTTTCGCCCTTCAATATAGTATATGGCGAAATGAAAAAAGAAAAAGTAATATTTAAAAGGTTACATAAATAGCTCTATTGGGAAATAATAAAACATTCTCGACTACCGCGGTGATTTTGTAGGGGAGTGCATATACATAAAAGATAAAAATGAGAAAGGATTTTTTCTAATGTGAACCATTCTTTGTTAGGGGACTGCACATACATAAAAGATAAAAATGAGAAAGGATCTTTCCTAATGTGAACCATTCTTTGTTAAACTTTAATACTTTACGAACACCAAAGCAAGAAAGCGCTGCAACTACTATTCTGAAGTGATATTGGAGAGGGAAATTAGGTAGAAATACGCTGGTTGACTAGCATGACGTCATTGTATTCATATAATAATCAATCCAGGCTAAAGTGTTTGACAATGATTGCATGTTGATTCCTCTAAATTTCAGGTTGTGGTCGACTATCGGGGCCAGCTTTTTTCTTTGATAAATTGATCAGACCTGCATGACATGCACACTAGCAACAAACTCTGTGTATCCAAGAACAATATATTAGTGTAAATAACGTTAGATCAGGCACAGGCTTCTGTATTAGATCAGTGTTACGTTTCCGGCGTTGCGGTTCCAAACCGTAACGTTAGTTGGGACGGACAGACCCCTTGTTTCTTTAAGCTAACTATATTAGCTTTAGCCTGGCTGGTAGCATCTTTATGTCGGGGAAAACGGCTGGGAGACGTTGTAATTATGTTGCATTAATCAGGTGATTTAGTTTGTATTTTCAGCAAACATGAAACACTGACTAGCTTTACGGACTATCCATCGAAAACTATGCGTATCACTGTGTCAGCGGCAGCTGCTGCATACGGTACTTTTCTACACACGGAGAGCCTCACACCATGTCGGGATAACGTTACATACACACGTTGCCCACATGGCTACCTGTCTTAAAGGGGAAGGGTCGGACGGTAATAATCCTGTAAAAGGAGAACGGTGAAAGTGTACTTCTCTATCAAGCAGCAAAAAAGGATTAGCGGCAACATCGCAACGTCCTGCGATGTGACTATCGCCCATGCGCACATTGCGATGTTGATTCTAAAACACAATATTGTTCAGCCTTAATACTGACGCTAAACACTAAAGCAATGCCTATCCTTACCACTTCATTGTGGAATTAACCTGAAATTAGCTTTCATGCTAAGCACTCTGTGTATGTTGGTCTATGGTGATTCTGCACTATTAATAATCCACATTATTTTAGTGCTGTCGAAGATACCGTGATAATAACAAGTTAACCCAAATTCTTTTTAACGGCACTCGTTTTTTTTTACTGATTAACGCATACAAATTCTGTGACTTGGGCCTCTGGCCACTCCGTAGTTTGGTAAATCAGGAAACGATGCAGCACCGCTGCACTCACCGGACAGTTCTCTCAGTAATCACGGCTACCCCGGGATCAAAGCACATTATTTTGACCCATGGAGGAGAGGCATTTCACCAACGTGTGCGCAGAGCACTTTCTGCAAGTAGCCAGACAGCGGGACATTGACAACAAGTCATCACAACAATCTAAAATGATGTCCTCTGCTTAAATATTAACAACTAAATAATTTTGCAGCTAAGCATTTACATGAACTGGGCTGTCCACTCCACTTGTCAGTGAAACATTTGCATTGGTACTCACTGTGCTCCTCAGTTCTGTAGATACATTTAGAAATAATTGACAGCATGAAGAAAAGAAGGACATTCAAACAACATGATGTAAATTCTCACCAAGCACTCTCTTGTGATTCCAAAACCTGATTGTCACCTTTTGTGTTTGCAGAGAAACCGTCTTCAGTTCAGATTATGGACAAGTCTAAAGTACTGCAGAAGGACAAACTAACAATGGTAAGATTCACTACAGCTTGGTACTGGTGTTTTCCTATTTGACTGAACGTGAATTTCTATCATGTAGTAGCTACAGTACATGGTAATTACAGCTCAGAATATGACATGAAAACCAGTTGAGTGTATTGCATGATTTGCCGTTGTGGCCCCAACATGTTGTTGACAGTCCAAGCAGCCTGAGGCATTGAGGAAGTCAAGATGAGTAGTTTTTGTGATGTAATGCTGTGGGCAAAAGGACTGAACTCATCTATTATGATTGCTATCAAAATGCTTTTGTGGGAGAAAACTGACATGCAAAACCACAACATATGTCAGAATGCAACAAAATGTGCACAAGTTTGTCTCTGAGTTTTAATGCATACAATTCAAAATCTGAATTTATATTCATTCATAGTTAAACACCCAGTATTGCAAGAATAGCTCTCCTTATTCTGCTGTTTATGTATGTATTATTCCTTGAACACACACACACACACACAAACCAACTCACATTTACTCTAGTCTAAGTATCTGTTGGAAAAAAGGAGAAACCTTTCAAAAGGTTTCGGTGGCACATTCACAGTGGTCATCTGCCTCCTCATTGTGGCAAGCAATGCATATTTATTCCACCACATGCAGCATACACACATTAATTATGGATCAAGGGATTACTGCTGCCTTCATTGGTAGTCCCACCTAAAAATTCAGGTTTTATTGAACAGCTTAGAGCATTTTGTGGTGAGGGGAGAGAGACAGAGAGAGATATAGGAATCAGAGTGGAAAAGAAAAGTGGAAGTTAAAGAGAGGGATTTCAGTTTTGGTTACTTGCAGGAGGGATGATGGAGGGCATTGTTGTTTTATACTCCTCTACATTCTGCTACAAACCTGAAATGACTCAACCCAGAAAAAAGGAAATGCCAATGCAGTATTATTATTATGATATTTAAAACAGTACTATACAGTCACATTTCTGCACTTTAACTAATTACAATACTTGCTGCTATTTTTGGAATGTTGATGATATCATTTGTACTGATGATTCAGAACTTAACCAGAAATCAGCTGACTAAAGCTTTGATGTCCTCGAGGGGCAATTTGGTTTGTGTTACATATTTTACCCAGCAATAAACAATTAGTAAATATGTTTATTAAAGTACTATGTTAGTTTCACACTAAGTAAACCTAAAAATTGTTTCAAGTGTGGAACATTGTAAGTGTACCATTTGTTGACCATTTTTAGACCTATATGAAAAGTGGCAAGCGTTCCTGTGCTGTAAAAATATTACCCAACCTGCCTGAATTATTACCTGTTTCCTTAACATCTGTTGTAATGAAGGTATTGGAGAACTTGGTTTGCAGTCATTTGTCCAGTGTTGCCCTTAAACCTTTTTAGTTTGCACATAGATCAAATAGGTCTGTCGATAATGCAGTGTCGTTATTCAACAACTTGGAGATGGGAGTATTTTGAAAAAACAAAAGAAGTAGTAATGGACGTCTGTAAGAGTCGTAGTGACCATCTAGCTTTAGCCATAAATGGTCAACATGTGGAACATTAAAAATTCTTGGGTGTAGTCAACATAGTGACAACACAGTGCTAAAGAAAGAACTGAATCACTAAAAGATAATTTATAGATTTGGGATTTTCAATGAGGGAGAATGAGTAGATGTAGTTTTAACAAGGTAACTTTGTGTGGTAAACCGATGAGAGCAGAAGTTCTACTTATTGTTTAGACTCAAATTCATTTTTGTAGTGAGCCATGTTCAGAGGTGCAGGCTGTACAGGATATAAAACCATGTGTTTGGTTAAAGGAATGTTCTTATGACTCACTCCCTGTTGGGTTCACACAAAGCTTATCTCTGCTACCGTTCCTGACCTTCCATCCTGAAGATGCAGCAACAAGATAGCAAGACACAAAAACGAATTCATTCCTAAATGAGAAAGTTGTTTGTATTCTCTGGCCTATGTTCAACATTCGCCTGCTAATGTTGGAACATAGACATTACAGTATGCAACTCTAGGACAAAGAAAAACCCCGTTTCAGTAAAGCCCTAATTTCCCTGTCTATGACATAGGGATGGAATGGTTCACAGAAGTCACGGTTCGGGTCATACCTCGGTTCCGACATTACGGTTTGGTACAGGTTTGGTGCGATGGAGGGAAAAGCCAAACAAAAATGCAGAAGGCACAATTTTTTAATTTTTTTGCTTATGTCTCAGGCTGTACCACCGTGTCATACAGTCTCTCCCCTGAACTAGCTGCTACAGCCTGAAGTGTGTAAAGTAAGATGTAAACAGTAAATCATCTCCAAGCTTCATCTGGAACTTGTAAACATAATAAGACAATACAGCATTTCATTTTTTCACGGCAGGAAGTTGCTCCCTGCCTGGCTAAAGCTAATATAGTTGAAGAAGCATGAAGAAACAAAACGCCACCACTCTCTCGCCTCAACATTGTAACTGACAAACCGAAGTTTTCCCAAACTTGCGTGGCGCTCGGCTACATACAACATGCCCATCAGAGCTAAGGCGGGGCTACAGATTAGGTGTCCCTGAAGAACCCACATATCTAACAGTAGTTCTGCAGTACATTAGTTCCGCATTACATTAATTAATATGCACACAAGTTTTATTTATTTGTATTCTTTTTATTCTCCAGGTAAATTCATGCACCAAACCGTGACACCCATACTGTTTTGGTTCAATACAAATACATGAACCGTTCAACCCCAATAGCATGTATGTTGAGCTGAATTGTTTTATCTCCTACTTTGCGATGTTACCTACACAGTTATTCTTCTCGGGGTGAAATCCTCTGAAGTTATATGTCTATCCACATTATAAACACACAATAATGTTAGATTCATGTCTTCCTGTGTGTAAATTGTTGCATTAGACTACATTCAGGTTATCGCCATTATATAGTTCAGTTAGTAGGGGCGGCTGCAGCTCAGTGGTAGAGCGGT
Source organism: Etheostoma cragini (assembly GCF_013103735.1). NCBI lineage: Eukaryota > Metazoa > Chordata > Actinopteri > Perciformes > Percidae > Etheostoma > Etheostoma cragini. The sequence continues at coordinate 7,473,680 of NC_048419.1, read as the reverse complement.
TGCCTGCCAATTGGAAGGTTGGTGGTTCGATCCCCGTCCCTGCAGTCATTCTCGAAGTGTCCTTGGGCCAGACACTGATCCCCGAGTTTCCCCCGGTGCTGCGCATCGGAGTGTGAATGTGTGTGCATGTTTATCTGATGAGCAGGTGGCACCTTGTAAGGCAGCCCCGGCCACAGTGTATGAATGTGTGTGAATGGTGAATCTTTCCTGTAGATGTAAAAGCGCTTTGAGCAGTCGTTAAGACTGGAAAAGCGCTATATAAATACAGCACATTTACATTTAATAAATATCAAACTTTGTCACTTTAATACTGATAGTGGATACTAATGAAACTCAATAAAATAAAATAAATGTATCTTGCAAGGCCACCTGCATCAGCTTCTTAGCTTTAAAAAAAAAAAATTACCGTAATTAATTTAATCAGTCTTTTGATATGAAGTGTAGAAGTTGTTTTATTGCCTATATTTTATTGTTTTGTTTGGTTGTTTTGTTCAGGTGGGAACATGCGTTTCGGCAAATGCAAACCCTGCAGCTACAATCACCTGGAAAATGAATGGAAAGCCCTTAGTAGCCGATGGGAAAGGTAACACATTGTATGCTGTTTGTTGACACTGCCAGAAACTCCAATAGTCACACCACATAACATGCTGTGATAGTGAGATACCCCTGGGGGGAGCTAGTTGTTTCTGTGATAGGAGAGTGAAAATGAAATCATACTGTATAATATTTACCCAAGACTAAAGCTTAAACAATAGAAAATAGAAATGTATCATTCACTGTTGTTTACTTGTAAAGTTTGACTTATGTTTTCATTGGATCCACAAGCAAGCAGTGAGTATCTGGAAGTTAAAACAATCACAGAACTACTAATTGGCAACTTAGACTTCAAGACTTCTCTGTGATAACTAACTTCCCATCATCTGGACTGGTTTGATACAATAAACACCACCAAGGGTTTGCTGTTAAACCAAAGAAAGCAAGATATGCATTACTGTTTAACCTGGGGAGGAAAACTACACCTGCTGCACTAACTATGCTCTGTACTTTGTGTGTGTGTGTGTGTGTGTCTGTGTGTGTTTGGCAGCTGTTGTGATAACTCCTAGCATGAAGCTGGATCCAGCCACAGGCCTGTCCACCACCTCCTCCACCCTCCAGTATGCAGCTTCCAAAGAGGATGTTGCTGCAGTCTTTGCATGCCTGTCCACTCATAAGCTGACCAATCAGGAGACTAAACTGGAACCCTTTCCCATTTACTGTAAGTGGAATACTTAAAAAAAAATCCCAAAAAAATCTAACCTGACCCTACCCAAGCACATGCACGTTGTTTCTGAGCCCTCCCCTGCTTACACATTGACTATAATTATGAGCCTAAGCCTGATTTACACCTGACAGTTTTCTAATACGTGGACCGTTATAACTGACATTGTCAACTACAATTCCGAGTTGTTTGAACTACAGAAATCTGTTTAAAATTATCTTAATGAATAATGCAACAAGGACAAAGCTTGTAAATTCATTTGGTTATTTATTCATAATGGAATGGATTGCGATTGGATCCGAATGAAGAAACGTAAAAAACAAACAAACAAAAAACTCAAGCTTAGCTCCCTCAGCCGAATAGTGTGGGTAACTGATCAAAGCAGCAACATAATCAAAGAAGGATAGCAGGATATTTATTAAGGTTACCAGCTCCTCGGCTGTGTTTTTCCTCATGTAGGTAATAAAGATAGATTGCTTCAATGCTTTTAGAGAATGGGGTGTAACACATTCACAACAATTTATTTTAGGCATTTCAGGTAAGAGTTGCAAAACATGGACAGGGGGAAGATTGCCACCTGAGTCACACACAGGCGCACACACACACACACACACACAAATAAAGTATTTATATATCTACTTATTAGGTAGGCTTAGTACATTATATATTTAAATATTTTAACAGCAATAATCTTGTCAAAGGTGATTAAAGGTTTAATCAAAGATCACCCACAATGAGCTCACAACGTCATAGACTTTAACTGATATTTCCTCTCCACAGCCGTTCTCCTACAGGACGAGGGCACACACCCACAACACCATGATTCAACATAAGAATAATGCGTCACGTTTATTTATGAATTGCAGAGCTGACTTAAATTGAATGAACTAAATGAAATCCTCTTAATAGAGTGCTTGCCTTACAATAGCAGCCTTTATCAGATAATTTAGATGTGGAACATTCCTGTTTAAATGCTGCAAACTGCTCAGATTAGCCAACTGTAGCAGTCGTTTATAGAGAAGGGAGCCAATTAGAACCAAACTAGACTAGCTGTGAGATGTTTACTGTAATGCATCTACAGTATGAAACTGCCTTGAAAGAAGGGGAATTTGAGCTCCAAAAGAGGGGAGCACTTCCTACAAACCTTTTAGTGTAGTCTTCCCCAGTAAAAAAGCTACAAACACTTATTTCTGCCATCTTGTCCAGAATCAAGTACAGAATCAGCATACAGACTACAAACAAAGTACTTATTTACTTTTTGTTAATGGAGAACAGGACCTCAGATGCTGCAAGACATCTAGGGCATATAGCAAGGCATATAATGTAAACGTGTAAATTTATTCAATTGCTGTATGGTGTCAGGCAGCAAGATTGTTTCCGCAGGGTCTTAAAATGTAAAAAATGGCAAAATCAGGCCTTAAAAAGTATTACATTTGCTATTGTGTTCTAGGTCTTGAATAATTTTAAACAAGTCTTTATTTTTCTACGTGAATGTCACGCTACCTCTAATTCTCATTGAAAGGTTCCTGCAGCGCTTTAGAATGTTATTGTTTTTTATTCTATGGTGTTGTAGTTCTTTCTGTCGCTAGACAAATATAATTCACTGTATTTGTAAACTACAAATGAAAACAACATGCAACTTATATTGCAGCCAATCTAGGCACCAGTCCTATAATGCCAATGAGGAGATCAAGGAATAGAGAGGCACTAGACAAGGGAGTTTTCCCAGTCCCACACTATTTGTGTTTTATATTGGACCCCTGGCCCAGGCAACTGCCAACATGAAAAAATACGAGGCATTAAGATTGGACACAAAGACCACCTGATTAGTTTATTTGTGGACAATATTTTGGTTCAATTTATTGACCCTGAGACTTCCTTACCTATGTTATACTATTGTTATTATGCTGGTTATAAAATAAGTAATACAAAGACACAACTCCTGTCAATAAACTGTAATCCTTCAAAGGAAATAAAAGGTAGATATGATGTAAGATGGGAATGGAATGAATAAAGTATATAAGGGAGTTACAAATCTTTACAACTGATATGAGGCTTCTAATAACTAACCAAGTTTCAAAAGATATTGAAAGATGGTCCACTCACCCATTAGACTTTTAGTAGTAATTTTACCATAATTAAGATCAATATTTTGCCTAGATTGCTATATCTAGTCCAAGCCTTACCAGTAGAGGTCCTTCAACACCAGTTCTTAGCCAGGGACATGCTTTTTTCTAGATTTATCTAGGATTGAAAGAAGCCTAGAATAAAATATGCAACGCTTCAGTTGGCCAAACATAAAAGAGGAATGTCGCTCCCAAATCTCCAAGATTTTTTTCAGGCAGCTCAGCGGTGGTTTGGTTTAATGATAACTATTTTGCTAGATGGAAGGAAATCAAGACATTCTGCATATTGAAGACTATCAGATCCGTGTTAGGAGAAAAAGAAATCCCCTTATTAGTCAATTGTAAAATAGACTACAATTTCTAGTGCTCTCGAGTTCTGGTGTAATTTTGTGCTAAAACTAAGGAAAAACCAGAGAGTACGTAGATGGTAAGCCTTTGACACACAGTTTAAGCCAAGAGTTAATCATGCCTTATTCAATGATAGGTCAGGAAAAGGTATTAATGCAGTGTATACAATAATATCAAGGCATTCCAGAATTTCTAAACATTAAAAAAATAATTCTCCCTTCACAATCAGGATTTATTCAGGCATATACAAATTAGGGATTACTACAACATCATTGAAAATGGAGAACTAACAATAATTAAAAATCCACTTATAAGTAAGTATGATGAATGCTTATAGACCAAATAGTAACTGCATTAAAAAATGTTCTATGTTTTATGTAAGAATTACTGAACTCAACAATATACTTGAAATCATGGTGGGAAAAGGACCTAAAAGTGGAAATTCCATGAGATGTATGGTACGATATATGTGAAACTCAACATACTTCCACAAGTTCACAACAATCGAGGGTGTTTAACTGCAAGAATTTGGTGCGTTTTTTTTAAATTACACTTCAGATTAGCAGTAAAACATCTTCAACACACTAGCCCTGTTGGAGACAATCTGGCTGCTTAGTAGCACATCACACACATGCCTTTTGGAGTTGTGAAAAATATAAGTCATTTGGGAGGATATACATTTAGTTTTGAGTAATGTACTTTCTTATGCACTTCTTATACTAGGGTCATATTTCACTTGTAACAGTACATAGGGACAGGTACATGGTGAAGATACTCCTTACAGCAGCAAGGAAATCAATAACCAGAAAGTGGTATAAGCCTGAATGTCCTAAACGGCAACAGTGGTTTGAGGTCATACAAGAAATAAGGGCAATTGTTAGCGTGAAAGTCTATATGCCAAAAGATGGCAGAAGTGGACACTTTACTTAAATAAAGCATAAGGACATTGGTTCACAGCTTGGACTCAGTAGTGGATAGAGCATGGACTTGAAATGTATACGTTTTATTTTTATCTTTTTTCATCACCTTCTCACAGGAGTTTCCCAATTTTTAGTTCTTTTTTGTTTTTCCATATATTACTCACAAATTAAGATGACTGTGATTAGTTGTCATAATGTACTGAATATTCAACAAAAACTAATGTACAGAAAAAAAGGTCAAACTCTGAAAGCTTATGTACTTTCCAAATATTTTTAGTGTAGACATCGAATCTGGCAAACCATTTGTGTGAGGTTTTTGCTGGATTGACAACATCCCTTCATTCTTCTATCCTCTTGAAACAATCTGTCAGGCTATCATGAAACTATTCTGCTAGTTCCGGTTTCTTATGTGCTTATCCATCCTGTTTAGGATTGACCCTTCTCCCAGAACAAATCATCTTGGGCTAAATGGAACCTGGGTCCCTCCAATCCAACGTAGGTTATCATGTATCCCAGTCCAATATTTCTGGAGCTTATCACAGGCTCATAGCACATAAAGTAATTGGCCGTCCTTTGTCTTACATTTCCAACTATTTGGTTTGTTTTTTAATCTAAGTCTAAACAAGCTGGAGGGAGTCCAGTAGCAGTGCTGCATAATCTTGTGACAATCATGTGCAAAAGATTTAATATTCCTACAGATTCTGTCCAGTTCAAAAAGCAAGGCCACTTTGGTCCAAACGACTTGTCAGTGAGAGATTATCAAATGTGTTTTTGCCTAACCAGACAGGCTTTGTCTTTGAGGCTTTGAACAATCTGTTCTTGCCAATTATCTAATAGGCTAGAACATTGCTCAATACAATACCAGGGTGGGGCTCTCTGAAGAGGAAGGACCAGTGGGCCAGATGGGACAGCTTTAATAATGTGAGATATTAGAAGGTATGAGAAGGTCATGCCTTGGTGGAGGTCTGCGCTTTCTCAGTGTCCTTCTAATTGTACATTTCTTCACTTTTGTTTTATTTTATTATACACAAAAATATAGAACTTAACCCTTGTGTTTTCTTCCCATCAAAATTGAAAAGCAACACTTTTATTGGTGTTTTTTATCAATGTTTTTAACTTTCTCTTTCTTTTCAGTTTTTTTTACGTTTAACACTGTAACACAAACTTAGTAACTTTAGTTTTACAGTTATTTTTGGGAAGTTATGGTCAATAAACCTCATTTATAGGAAAGTATACCTAATGTTTGAGATATTAGGAATTATTTAGACTAAAATTAAAGGAATGTACGTTGATGGATAATCACAGACTGTAATATGTCAGCTTTTAATCAACACTATTTCAAAACCACTTTTTAAAAATGTTATAAAACTGAATAAGACACCCCAAAATTAATGAAAGTAGAAATTTGTTTTTGCCAAAGAACGTTGAGTGGAATCAATCATGTTATTTGGGGTGATTACAGTTGGGTAGTTGAAAAGAAAATTGATATAAGAAAACGGGTCAATTTTACCCAAGGACAACATAAGGGTTAAGGACTACAGTGGGAGGCTTGGATCAATAAATAAAAGAGGGGGTCTCGGGGCAGTAGCAAGTTCATGGGGGAATATCCAACTTGCTACTACGGTGAGTTTTCTCCAGTTCAGTCTTGTGTAAGTAAATGTAAAGTATTTATATAGCACTTTTCCAGTCTTAACAACTGCTCAAAGCGCTTTTACATCTACAGGAAACATTCACCATTCACACACATTCATACACTGTGGCCGGGGCTGCCGTACAAGGTGCTCATCAGATAACATTCACACACATTCACACTCCGATGCGCAGCACCGGGAGCATATCGGGGTTCAGTGACTTGCCCAAGGACACTTCGACAATGACTGCAGGCGCGGGGATCGAACCACCAACCTTCCGATTGGCAGGCACTGAGCCACAGCCGCCCCTGAATAGTGTGGTCTACACACTGGGCTGATCAGAAGACTGATAGGGTTACCTTTTGACTCGTGAAGGAAGATTATTTGATTGTTGTATGTATCTGTGATGCTTGATTGTTGAATTGATCCGGTTTAAAGGGGATTTATTTGTCAGTGGAAGGTGTCTGTGAAACCTAGTCACCTACGAATTTTTTCTCTTCTTATATTCCCTTTTACCCTAATTGCTCTCTCAGATCCATCGGAGAAGATTAGCCTCGAAATTATGTCAAAAAGACCCATCGTAGAAGAAGACAACGTGACGTTGAAGTGTCACGCTGATGGCAACCCTCCACCTAGCTCCTTCTTCTTCCACATCAAGGTCAGTCTGAGCCCAAATCTCAACCTCAAACAGTGCTTGTCCTGTTGTCTGATCTGGAATTAAAGTAGGTCTTTGAGAATACAGCCGTTGCCATCAGACGTTGGCAGCCAATCATTAACACTTCTTTAAAACTTGCCTCAAACTCAGAAAAGACACAATTTAAAATGTAAATAGAATTTATAGATTTCAAGTGTTTTACTTGTCTGCTATTTCTGTGGCTTTAAAAGTTATTATCAGCTGTATCAGTCTGATTTATGTCATAGTTTTCATTTTACTACTTTCTATATCCTGTACCTTTCTTCCTGTCTTCTGCATTTCCTGACTAAAGCTAATTGTACTCCTCTTTCACCCAGGGTCAGAAAATACCAGTGGTAAATTCAGACACCTACACTTTGACTTCCATCAGCAGAGATGCTGGGGGTGAATACAAATGCACCCTGGCTGACAATGAAAAAATGGAGGCATCCCAAAGCATTGCTGTTAGCTGTAAGTACTCATGACATATGCAGACCATTAGCATACTCACTACTGGAGCACAAGGCATAAACCTCTGACTCTTGGAAGTTTATTAACTTCCTATATATAACAAGACCCTTTTTCCCACTGTAAATAAAGTCATGAGAGCAAAGTAATGGTAATCAAATTTAAACTTAGAGAGACCAGCCTGGCAAGGAGGCAGATTGTGGAGTGCCAGGCTGGGAGGAGGGGAACTAATTTGAAATTTCTGACATAAAGTGAGTAAAAGTGTTTCAGACAACTATAAGCTGTTTTCCCCTTTCTACCATCCATCAGCACTCCCTCAAGTAATTACTCCTTTCTTCCCAGGTGTATGTTTTTGAGCCTTTAGTTCAAATGGGACCAATCACTGTATAAAGAAATAAGTAAGAAACATTTCCCTTGCTCTGCGTCCCAAATTGTGACTTCTCTGCATTTCAAACATCTTAAACTAAATGTTTTTTGAGTTCCCGACTTCTAATTTTGCGAGTTTTTGACTGAGGAAAGAATAAAGTAGCTCTCTAAATTGGAAATTGTTTAAGATATTATTGTGACCATGTATTTGTGTGTGTGTCTTGAGGGAACTTGCTCTGGCTAGCTGGCTGGCTAGCAGTACCGTAGATGTCCTCTGACAGCTTGCAGCTATACATTTCCCGCTTTTTGTTTATATGATGTAATTTCTTTCCTTTTCATGTGTATTGCTGTTCACACACACTGATGGGAAAAACTGTTTTATGGGACCAACTCCAATGCAAAGGAGGTTTTTTCATTGACTTAGATACATATAGTTATTGAAATATTTATTTGCACCACAATGACATGTTCCTGTCATATCTAAATTAAAGATGTTCAGGGGAAAACTTGTTAACCTCCTACTGGTAATTGGGCTTACCAATAGGCATTATGGGATTGTGACATCTGAGGCTGGCATCGCTGCAGAATTGTGTCAAACTTAAAAAATAGCAGAAGATACACCACTGAACTTATTCTCTGATTTTGTTATTGTCTACAAATGGGTCTGTGGCTCTCAGCTCCTGGCCCACTGAGGATGTTAATATTAAAAAATGCCTCAGAATTATATTTAAAAAAAAACTCACTAGGGGTCTATTTTCAGCAGCAGTGGATTAATTCATATTTGGAGCTCTAGTAAGTACTTGTGGCAGCAGGACGTGTGTGTGTGTGGTTGAGTCAAATTAAACTGAAAAGCCTCAGCAAAAGTTGTTAAGACGAGAAAAGCGCTATATAAACACATTCCCTTTACATTTACATTTTTATAAATTTTAAATTGTTTTTGGACAACAATGGAGCTCTATGGCACAGAAGAAGAAGATATTTCAGGCTTTGATTCACACAATACTTGTTAGTAAGATACATTCACTGTTGGTTTGAGTGTTGTTGACAAAAAGATTCATGAAGACAAAACATCCACAGCTGTAGCAGCAAAATGCCATCTCAATAGCCCTTACTCTCAGATCAATGTACCCTTTACTTTGTTTGTTTTTTGGTTCTCCAGAAAGTAGACATAAATAAACACATTTTGTCTGAAAGTGGACCTTATGTCTGCGGTAAGAGGCAGCCAACTACTATGATTCAACAGAACTATCCTTTTTCTGTCTTGTTTTCTCAGACTTGGACGTAAGTCTGACTCCCACTGGGAAGGTTGTGAAAGCAGTAGGGGACCCCTTGCCTGTGACGATTGAAAAGAACGCTTCTGGTGACTCTAAAGTTTCATGGACAAAGGTAATGGTCACTGATGAATTATATCCCCAGAGAGCAGCGCTTGTGCTCATGAGGTGCTCTTGAGCAAGCCCCTCAACCCTTAAAATTGGCTCCAGTGTAGCTGCTCAGTGGTACTGGGCACCTTCCAGGTATGTATGTTACTGTGTGAATGTGATCAGGGCAAAAGAGAGACTCCCTCTCAGTGAACCCTTCCCTGAAAAAAAAAAAAGACTAGTATAAAATAGTCTGGACACACGGATATCGGTGTGTTGCCATTCTGAAAATTCCTTTGCTTTAGGAAACAACAACAACACATGTCAAGCTAGCAAGCTACATGCTGAAAATGTAGAAGGTCCCTCCCAAGACTATTAAGCAGAGCCACAGTTGCTGCGTCCTAAGCTTTGCGTAATTGTGATTGGAGAAATGCGAGCAACCCTGACCGTTATTTTTCTCCCATCCTAGAATGTATGTGTGCTGTAGATAGACCTTACTCCACAGCGCTGTGGAGATAGAGCTGGCAATGTGAGACTAAGTAATAAATATTTTTAGAAAAAGCCAATGATAAAATACTCACGTAAGTAGGGACATAACGGTATGAAAATTTATAGTGACCAGAATTATCATTGTTGTCAGGGTATGTTTAAAAGTGTGTTCAATATGTTCAGAAAGCACTGTTAGGCCACAGAATAGATAGAAACAAGCTGAAATAGTTTCTAAAAGTGTAACAGTGTTTATTATATTGAGAAAATAAAGGCAATAGGCTTTTAAAATCTATTGAAAACTGGCTGCTGAATAGTATATCAGTATAACAGTATATCTCTCTCTCTCTCCATATAAATATTACGTCGTAACACGGACTAAACTTCCACATTGTAGCAGAACACTCATTGAATATAACGAGGCTGTAAAACCCATGACAGTTTTGCAAGCTTCAGAATAGTTTTAACTTCATTTCTGGGCTACCCACATCACTTCAACAAAACAGCAAAGAAAAGAAAAGGATAAAGAAAAAAGTCTGCTGATACATTCCGTCCCCTTTTCCTGTCTGAGCGTAGTGTGCCTGCGCAGCAACTTGAACACAGGATTACCACACTGTGGTTATCTGTTGCAATAATAAGGATATTTTAAATGAAAAGGATAATTGTTACCGTCAACATTTCTACCGTGGTTTATTGTTACACCGTTAATTGTTACATCCCTACACATACAGGTTACTGTGTTTGAAATGAACATTTCTGTAACCCTGAACAGGAGAAGTGGATATAGGAAAAAGATTGATAGAGGTAACTGACATCTTGCGTTCATACCAAACAAGTGCTGGATGGGTGAAAATGACACTGGATGTTTGTTACTGTGGCATTTAAGTTGGAGTAACAGGTCCACCTTGCTCTATAAAACAAAAACTGACATTGTGACTCTGGTTTTCAGAATGGAAAGGCATTGAAGGAGCTGCAGTTTAGCAAGTTAACCTATGCTGATGCAGGAGTGTATGTGTGTGAGGTTTCCATGACCGGCATCACGCGACGTCAGAGCTTTGAACTGGTTGTTGAAGGTGAGTGTATGTGTTTTATTAATGTTTACATGCTGCATGTGGTGAAATAAATGTGCATTGCTTGCCACGAGTGGTGGCGGATGACCACAATGTGCGTGGGTGCATAAAAACATACACCAACTGAAACATACACCAACCATATTTACTACCACTTAACAAGTAAACTACTGATGTAATCTCTGCTCTGATAGCCGACAGCTGTCTGCTCTGAGCGCATTCACCGTCACTCTCTCTCACGGACACACTAAGCTCTGAGCTATTCCTTAAGGAGCTTCCCCGGTCTTATAACACCAAGAAGTCCTGCCAGAGCTTCCTGTATTTGGTACGAACCCTCGAAAAATGCTTTCACACTAAAAACAAACCCCACCATCGTTCAGCTTGATCCGGACCGAGACCTCTTTCTCTTTTGGTCGGACCAAATTTTGTCTCTTTGGTCCAGACATTGGTCTGGGTGAGGTTTCACACCAGTAATTTTGGTTCGGATCAAACTAAAAAGTATGAAAGCCCGGACCAAACAAAGTAGGTGTGAAAGCGCCCTTAAAGATCAATTCCTGAGTCACCTGTCTGTCTATCAAACCCCTTGAATGCATCCTGTTTTCACCTGTTTTCTGTAAAATGCTAAAGGCCATTCCATGTTGTAAACTCAGTGTACATCACGTGAAATGTATTTGTGTGTGATTAAAAGTAGATGAATGAAGCTATGTTAGTAGTAACAAGACAATGTGTTGCATCAGGAAAGCCTAGGATCACCAGCCTTACCAAACACCGTGCTGATGATGACAATTACAAAGTTCTGACATGCGAGGCTGAGGGTGTACCAGAACCCAACTTTCAATGGAGCGTCAATAGCACAGACGTAAGTGTGTGTGCGTGCATGCGCGCGTGTGTGTGTGTTTCAAAATAACAGCAAACAGTGCAGTGTGGTTTCAAGTGTCCTTTGAGGAAACCAGTCACTTACAGTAAGGAGCACCTCCTGAAGTTTCCACTATTGCTCCATCATGACAGCCACTGAGGCTGTATGCTGAGTGCAGAATAGTTATTATATAATTATAATGCACCAGTTGCAGTGAGGTTACATCTCTAAGACAACCTTTCCACAGCGTGTGGAGGAATCATCCTTATTTCACTGTAATAAATAATGTATTTATGTAATGTTAGATTTTTTGTGATGAACAACTCCAGGCCTCATCATGAGCAGCTAATGATCTAACAATGTAGCAACCTTTCTGTGTTGGATTTAGGTTTGTTGGCAAAGAATAGTGTGTTTTGTGTTTACTTCTGTAGTCAGAATGAGTTTGCAGTTTGGTACATACTGTCCCCTGACTCCCCTGCATATGGGCAGAGTTCAGCACTCCTGTCTAATGTCAAAGTTGCAGTATTTTACTCTCTTTATTTGTGGTGCCACTATTCCACAGTTCCCCATCTGTCAAGCAATATACTTGATACATAATGTACTTTTCTCTTATAATACCATATCTGAATTATTGTGTGTAGGTGTGGGGAAACACAAACAAAACAACATCTACATACAAGATGACCACTTAAAAAAAATAAAAAGCAATAAGGGTAGTCTATCACGTAGGTCATTGTGAGCACACTAATTAATTATTCGTAAAGTGATATGCTCTGAAGTTTATGGATTATGAAAATGAATGGAGTTGGTTTTAAAACAGCACAATTAATGTACAAAGGAAAAACAGTTCCTGTCAACATTAAAGAAGTTTCTGGTTAGGGAGGGACTTGGATTTGGGGCTACCCTAAAAGCATTTTGCTTCCTCCTACTCCCTTTCAGACAAAAGTTATTAAAGTCATTTAGAAGTATTTATTTATTTTGCTTATTCTTTCTTTTTCTTTCTTCATAGTGAACTAGTTTTGTGTCTTGTTTTTTATGTTTTTTGTTTCTTCTTTTTTTTTTTTTTGAAATAAACAAATCATTATGATAATATCCTGTGGAATGAAAAAATTCCATAATATGTGCTCAACAATAGATGCAGCTTTGTGTGTGAGAGTTTTTTCCAAATATGTTTGGAGCATCTTATGTCTCTGATTTTGTCTCTTATGTCTCTTTTTCTGTGCTTCCAGAAGAAGAGCTCCTACACTAACGGCAAGGTCACCCATAAAATCACTGTGGTCCCCACAGTGAATCTGACTGTCACCTGCACAGTCAGCAACAAGCTGGGAGAAGATACCAGGACCATCAATGTTTCCTCTGGTATGGTCATTCTTGGCTCGATTCAAAAGCGCTTTTGCCACCTCTTTTCTGGAGCGTCCATCACTGGCAAATACTATATTTCACAACGTTTGAGTCACACAGTGTGCGGGACTTCTTAACAAAGGTCATTCTTGGCAACAACTTGGTTAATTGGCTTTATTTTCTCAGTTGTGGGAAATGAGAGGGTGCAATAGTGCTTTTATATAGTAGAGAACTAAAGTTACACAGCTTTTGTAGAGACTTATCATGTATTTTGACTTGCTTGGCCGTGGTACTGCCTTCTGCTGTTTTTAGGTAATGTATTGGGCTATTTAGGCACCCTCAGTTAAACACCGAGAGACAAACTTTCAATTTAATTGTTACTTTCTGTGCAATGCCTTAGAGCATGGAATGACAGTCAGACATTCTCTGTATAGTGACAGTTTTCCTCAGCCAATAACCTTATAGCAGCTCAGCTCTGTAGGAAGGAACACAAGTTACCCTGTTCGAACAGGGTGACTTGTGTACAGTGGTCTTTCACAGTTAGAGAGAATCTTGCCAACGCTTTCAGCTGCAGATTGATTGTGGGAGCATACCACAGAACAATACCACAGAAGGTAGATGTATGTACAGTATATAACAACAATTATACTACACAATAATAGATATAATAGATATACTACACTTACCCAGATTTTCCACTGCACCGCAGTTTTGTTCTGTTCTCTGTTGGACCACACCGGGAGCGTCTCAGAAGCTTGCAGATTTTATTGTCTCTACAAGTAGTACAAGTTTGTTCTGTAGTAGTACAGAACAAACATGTTAATTAGCTAGTATCTATCTTCCACTCTAAACACTCCTGTAATTAAACTCTATGCCTTCTCTTATTTGGCGTTAAAAAATAGATCCATGTTGTCTATTTTGTTTTTTCACCTCCAAGATAGACTGGATGCGCTCGCTGTTTCACTTGTTTTGCGAGAAAATAGACCTGGCATGTACTGTATCTTTATCGTAGCTGAGAGCCGATCCAAGTACGCCTCCGGACCATGGTGGCACCATACTCTACTTGATCCAATCACAGCCATTCATAGTACGGTCAAGTATGGTGCCTGCTATACCTTAGCTAATTGTGTCCAAACATTTTTTTCATGATCAGAAACCAATTTAGACGAAGTAGGTTTACTAAGGGAAGCCTTGCTCTGCCCTCCTACGTACTTTAGCTCAATTTTCATTTTGCTTCAGTACTCCGGCTGGGTTCACTGTTATATATATTCGTTGTTATAGTCTTGGGTTTTCTCAACCAAAGTTTATGGCAGCCCAATCAGCGAACAGAAGGAGAGGCTGACAACAATGGCGTTGAAGTTGTGCTATTTTGAGTTGTATTTCCCTAATGCGGCGGCGAAAGATGAGAGCAAAGCCATTCGGTCCATTGTGGCATGCTGCTGAATATCTAGAAGTTAAAGCCTGAGCAAAAACAATCTTTGCTGAGTTTTGTTGGTGGCCATGATGTTGTGGCCCTCCTCCCCACGGGGTTTGCTAGAAGTTAGATTTTCCAGCTTGTTCCGTTAGTGGTGAAGGAGTTGGCTGGCTAATGCTATGAGGCTAACGGTAGTGATGCTATTGCTAAATATAAGCCTTGTTGATCTACCCTCTTGTTGCACATGCGCATGACATACGTCAAGACCAAACATTAGCGATTGGTTATGGCAGATCTAGAGTGGCTCCGGGCAGACCCAATAGTTTTAAACTTCCACAGATTACCTTAAAGGAAGTTAACACTTATCATTGGAGAGAAGCCAGCCCCTCTCTATAAATGAAATTCACGAGAGTTCAGTAGGACCAGGCTAACCTCAGGGAGCAATTAAAAGGATTTTATTTTTTAAAGGAATGACACCTTACCGTGTCTGCACCTTGTCCCCAGAAATAAGTTCAATAGAAGCATGTTTTGGTGTTAAATTATGCACTATCCTAGGTTAGTGGCACCCATCGGTACACTGCTTTTACAGACAGCACTTGAATGTGGAGAGGCTTTCAGTTTGTTTTTTTCTTTCTTTGAGAACACTGTAAACATTTTTCCATTTTCCACAAATCATACAAACCTATTATCAACAGTCAATATTTTCTGAATCTAACTGTTGCAGAATTTGCTTATGTGGATTATGGACACGTTTGCAGTGCAGGTGCACCAATGACACAAAATCCCTTCACTATGCCCACTATTTGGATTAAACAAATCAAAAAAGGATTATTTTAAGAACGGCTGGGACTGTCAAAGGCTACCGCATTATTCAATTCAATTCAATTTTATTTATAGTATCAATTCATAACAAGAGTTATCTCAAGACACTATACAGATAGACCACACTCCAGAATTTACAAGGACCCAACAGTTCCAGTAGTTTCCTCCAGAGCAAGCGACAGTGTCGAGGAAAAACTTCCTTTTAGGCAGAAACCTCGGTCAGACCCAGGCTCTTGGTAGGCGGTGTCTGACGGGCCGGTTGGGGTTAGAATTTTGTAGTAGTTCATGGCATAGCAGGACACTGTGCGGCATTACAAGGCACAGCAGGACGTAGCAGGACGTAGCTGGGCACTGCAGTGTTGCAATTATCATTGCATGCATTCATTCTGTGCTATTGCTATTCTTCCTCATCCTTTCTTTCTGATTGTGATAATTACTCTTTCTTTTATCTCTCTTTCTTCACCATCTTGAGGGTTTGGCTGCATTTCTTGTCTGTTGGGGTGCTAAACCTTTTTGTCTTTTTCCTGCAATTTAACCAGAGCTAATAAAAATAGTAAAGTTTTGCTTTTAGAATGTTTTGTTGCTTTTTTCCTACTAAGGTACAGTTTGTTACATACCGAAGAAGATTAGGACCACCCATGTAAAATGTATTTGAGTTCTGAGTTTAAAGCCTTTTAACTTGAGAATTAAAATGTATTTAAAAATTCTTACTTTTTTCTCAGAATTCTGACTTTAAACTCAGAACTCAACACATTTTTTTTACATTTGGCCTTAATCCTCTTCCGTAAGTACAGTTTGTTGTAAGGCACTATCAGAAAAGACTTTTGATTCCATTTTGCGAGGCTGCACCTGGCCTGATCAGTGTGGGGTTTTGTTTTGCTTTGGGGTTTTTAGACAGACATACAGTATATGTTTTGTTTACCTTCTATTTTTATGAGTTCTAATTTATTTATGTTTGATTTCAGTTATTAAGGAGGAAAACGAAGAAAAAGGTAAGATTTTCTTTTCCTTTGCCCTTATCTTTTACTTTCTAGACTTTTTAGGAGGTTCTGTTAAATATTTTTTTTCATAAATATCAAGCTATTCTCGAGGTCCAAACTACTATCATGGCAGATTAAACTAAACTGTTAGTCTGGGGGATTCTCTGATAATGCACCCAACAGTTACCACTCACTCACTACCTGCAGACAATACTGTGTCTGACTCCGAACATGCACCTGCATCTCAGCTGTTCCATCTTCATTATTTTATTTCTGGCTAACTCATGCAGAGGAGCTCTCAGGGGCAGATTAGAGGGGTTATAAAGAGGGCCCGGTGATTAATAAAGGACTGGGTTAAATCCTGCAAACACAGTCATCAGAACTATCCATGTGTTACTGATAATGCAAACCGAACACGAGTTAGCAGATTTCCTGACATGATTACATTTACTTGTGTCCCTGACACACTGATAAACCCTCCTGTTCTATAAAAGGAACAGACCAGCCACCATCTCCAAAATTTCCAATCACCACAGAAAATGGTCTACCTGGGACACGTCATGATTTTGGTGTCTGGGTTTTTTATCATATCTAGTTTGAAACTGTCTTTCCTTCAGTTGTAAAGCTTCTGTGTAAGTGTGTGTTAGTCCTACTGCTGAATGCTGCTGTCTGTTGTCAGGTGCCCATGAAGATTCAGAGGACCAGGCCAAGCTCATAGTGGGAGTCATGGTAGGGCTCCTCATAGCTGCTGCCATAGTGGGTCTCATCTACTGGCTCTACATGAAGAATTCAAGGTACAGAAACAAACACTGGTGTGCAAACTCAATGTTGTTGAGCGTGAACTTGGAATTATAATCAGAAGGAAGGTGGTCAAGGTTTACAGCCACAGTCTCCAATTATGTATTTATTCACATATTCCAAAGAAGTGCTACGCAGATGTGGAAGTACTATGAGGTGGGAGGTTTTCAGAGCACGTAGCAGAGGGAAATATGGCAGAATGGGTTGTGAGTCTGGAGGAGAAAGTAAGAAGGTGTTTGTGTGTGTGTGTGTGTGTGTGTGTGTGTGTGTGTGTGTGTGTGTGTGTGTGTGTGTGTGTGTGTGTGTGTGTGTGTGTAAAGAGATTGTTGAGTTTGTGTCGTCTGGAGCAGAGAAGGTCATTCTGCAGCATAGGTGCTTTACATGTTTGCAATTCTGTATTCAACACAGACAAGGAAGCTGGAAAACTGGGGAGAAGGAGTTGGGAACATCTGAGGAAAGCACAAAACTAGAGGACAACAATCACGCTGTTTAAAGGCACTCCTGCTGTGCTACTTGGGATGAAAATGGTAAGAACTGTCACTTTTAAATGTGCATACACCATACACCTGCAGAGTGAGTAAGTTACATTTTAGTTCAAGTTTAATTTGAATGTATACAACATATACATACAAGTATATTTTTTGTTTATTACAAGATGTCCTATTTTTGAAGGACTGGCCATCAATCCTTTTAGTATGCAACAAATGATTTGCTTAGATCTCATAACATTACAAGGTGTACAGTTATATAAAAATCTATCATTCTTTTATAAAGAAGCATTTTATATAGCTAATTTATTCCCTCATGCTGGGAAAGATGAACAGTCTGTCAGATGATCAGACAGATAAAAATAACTTAGTCAAACTTATTTGGAAGAGAGAAAAAAAAGTTGACTGATGCAATAATTACCATAACTGTCCACTGTAAACATAAGTCATACATTATAAACTACACGTTCCTCTGCTGTCTCGTGGTTCTCATAGTGGCATAAGAAAAACAACCAATCGGAGCCAAGCATTCTCTAACGCAGTGTCAACTTTCCTCATGAACTTTGATGACACTTGCAGCGCTGATCAAATATGAATCAAGATTCTGTTACTGCATTGCCTGTTTCTCGCCTCAAATGTTTTTTATTCAATTTTATTTATAGTATCAAATCATAATAGCAGTTATCTCAAGACACTTAACAGGTTGAATATGTCTAGACCACACACAAAGACCCAACAATTACAGTAATTCCCTTAGAGCAAGCATCTGTCGCTGCTGGTTGGAGATGTGATGAACGGTGGTAATTATAGTCACAACAAAGATAAGGGATCTGTGACTAGAAATAATAGTTGCGCAGTTCAGGGTGCAGCAGGGCATAGTAGGGACCTGCTTCACACACTTATTTATGTGTACTGTGTACTGAAAGTTTGCTCTGGCCAGTGGGCAGTGCTTTGGATTTTGGCGGTTATTAGGGTTCAAACTGCGAAGCGGTAGAACCCTTCTATGTTTGTCTGTTTTAGTTACTGTTATTAGGGTTCAAACCGCAAAGGGTATGTTTAGATAAGTGACCCAGATATACCCGGACAGTTTTATATACATACGCCACTAGGGGACACTACAAGTGCAAGATAGGTGAG
This sequence comes from Etheostoma cragini, assembly GCF_013103735.1. Classification (NCBI taxonomy): domain Eukaryota; kingdom Metazoa; phylum Chordata; class Actinopteri; order Perciformes; family Percidae; genus Etheostoma; species Etheostoma cragini. The sequence goes on along the minus strand of NC_048419.1, from coordinate 7,455,140 downwards.
GGGCATTACACACATTTCAATATAAATCACATATTCATTGTCTAATCATCACAAATCTCTCAGGCTATGTCCTTATAGGTACCATGCCCTGAAAGTTTCAGTCACATTCAGCCAGGGGCGCTACAAATGCAAACAAACTGCCGGGGACATAGCATAAATCAGGCTATAAATGACTAAATGTGTGTCCAATCAACACAAAATTTCCAGGAAATGTCTACATATTGACCTCACACATACACTGCAAGTCTCATTTAAATTGCCCACTAGGGGGCGCTTTAAATGCACAATAACTGGATAACTGGTTTGAGCTTGAAATCGCAGCTTTCGGCTTAATTAGCAATTTTTTTTGTGTTGGTCATCTGCTTTTCTTAAATTGCCGTGAGCTGGACTGAGCTACATATCACACTGAATTGAAAATAAATGTTTTTGACAAATCAGTTGTAGGCATTTTAAACAAAGTGCACTGTATGTCCAATTGTTACAAAGCTTGCGGGATACGTTTTATAATAATGTTGGACCACATGTGTGAAATTACTTTGAGAAAAAAGGTTTGAACCCGCAAATCGCCGCTTGCAGCTATATTATTTACATCTGAAATTATATATAATTATATAATTAATAGAAGTAAAAGTACTTACTAATGTAAGAGTAGTGATAAAATGCAGTAAACAACTTATTTAGATGCTTAGTGAGTACAAGGTTGTCATATTTAATAGGACTGATGGCCAAATCTAAGAAATAAGAATTGAAAAGATTGAAAGAAACTGGAATTACATTTGTGTGTAGATGTTTTTCAGGGCATTATATGTCAAAAAGTTACATGATTGAAATGAGAATGACTTTATTTCTCTGTACGTCTTTGTGGGGAAGAAGCAGCCATGCAACATTAAAAATACAGATTCCCAGTTGGCTGCTGACACCCTCCATCAGGCTGCACAAGCACAAGCAGCAACAGAGTCCTGCCCACTGCCTGCTGTCCCACCTCACTGTTTGAAGTCGGCTCTGAGGCTGCCTCGTGTTACTGTTTCATTTTGTGTTTTCGTGTTCCTGGTGAATGCTCAGTTATGTTTTGTGTGAGCAATTCTGCTCAGGGTATGTGGTGGTTTTTTTGCCGCTTAGTTCATCCTTTAGAAATTTATTTTATATTTGTTCTCAATTTTCTTTAAAGAATGTACACTTTTAAGGCCTGTATAACGAATTATAATTGTGGTTGTGCCCTTGCTGAGCATGTCAATGTTTATTTTTATTGTTTGTACTTTTTTGTGTGTTAAAAAAGCCTTTGTTAGGCTGTCCTTAGAGAAAAATAAATCTTACTGCTGTATAACGGAAACACTTCAAATGTTAAGATAACCTCAACATCTCTAACCTCCTGACTTAAGTTCTCTAGTTTTCACACACTGGTAAATTGTCTGTATAGGTAATGGATGCCCACTACCAAAAGAGTCCTAATTTTAGGCATGATATTAATTAAGGAATTGGATGTACTATGACTTATTTCTATACATCCAGTTATTGCATTACTGTGACCCCAAAAAACTAACTAACTAAGTTTTAAATAGCATCTGTATTGTTGTAAATTGAACACTAATTAGTTGTTTTTGTAAATTCCAGTAAATTTTGTCACTCTTAGTTAGTCATTGGAAAAACTGTTTAGTCTGAGAAGGTAAAAAGAAATAAAAAGTCAAGAAGTCCTCAGAAAAACGACTTGTAAGAAATGCAAAAGGATGTTCTTCCATGTTTCTTTTTTTAAGTTTTCTTACCTGTGATTTAGTTTAGTACACTATATTGTTGTCTTAATGTCTTCACATATCTGGTCTACAGTTCCTATAGAATACTTTCTTTTCATGTTTTCTTTTTGGAAGAGCTTTACTTTATGCCAGATCTAAAAATCTGTCTTTCTGTGTTTTGTAGTATTTATATCATGTGTGCAACCTTCTTGGATGGCGATGCTGCAGCATGCAAGATAATAGTTATTTTTAAGCCTGCGTTGATGTTTTGAAAAGGTACTATGTGGTAGGAGAGTTACATGAAAGTGAATAAGGCTATACAGTATCTGTGGTAATTACCTGCTGTAATTTTATTGTCATTTTTAGCTCAGTGGTGTGAAGGATTATACCCCATACAGAAGGCAGTGTTGTTACAGGCAGACTAAATGAGATGCATACAGATGGTGGCTCTTTGGCTTTACATCTTTTGCTCTGGTACATCCCACAACCCTAGTGACCCACCTAGGACAAAGGTTTAGGAAAGTTTGAGTGGAATCATAGACCATTTATAGTTCAGTTCATTGTTATTAACGTCACACCCTTACATGTAAGACTCAAGTTCTGATAATTAACTTCAACCTAACCATTATATTTCTAAAAATCCAAGGGGGATTATGAATATAGCCAATATCTGATTTATAAAGATTTGAGAATGTGGAACCGGTTTTCTTAGACATTTAGTTTTTTTTTTTTTTTTTTTCAGCGCCTGGCAAGAAGGTATTTTAAATGGATTTTATAAAGAGCTTCAGATGCAGATATTATTATATGTTGGTTGAACTTGAAGGAACCATGCCCACAAGTTGATCTTGTGATGTTCTCTTGGATGCTCCTTTTCCAAACTAAAGCAAAGAGATGACACTCAGTTTTCTTACTTTATTTTTGTGGAAGGTGTATCTTCAAAATGACAGCAGTGTCATCACATTGTGGGATGGTTACGACACTACATGACATGAAAGCAGTAGATCAGCATTTTAGGGTCCTTTTGTTTGCACATGCCTTTTGTTCCTTTTTTAAATAATCAGGTCAGCAGTGAAACCAAAGATGGTGAGATGAGAAGGCCATAGTAGTGTTGTAAATACAGACTTTTGTTTTTGTACTGTTGTTGACAATAAAGTGAACATTTTGAAACAAAAGGAGTCTGGCTTATTGGTGTAGATGTGTTTAATTAAAGAATTGTCCCAACATATCAATCCATATTTATGTTTGTTGCTCTAGAGTGCCAGATGTTCTTGAATGTCAGATGTTCTTGAGCTTTAAAAGGCCCTCTGCATTCATTTTCATGATCTTTGTCTTTTTTGGTAGCTGCCAGTGTTGTGGACTTATCCTGCATCTAAAAGTGATTGTGTCGTCTGCAGAATCTATAGTAGATCATCCAGTTGTGCCCATATAGTGCACTAGATTCCATTCTGTTTTTGGTTAAATGTAAATGTGCTGTATCAATATAGCGCTTTTCCAGTCTTAACAACTGCTCAAAGCGCTTTCACATCTACAGGGAACATTCACACACATTCATACACTGTGGCCGGGGCTGCCATACAAGGTGCCACCTGCTCATCAGATAAACATTCACACACATCCACACGCCGATGCGCAGCACCGGGGGCACCTCGGGGTTCAGTGCCTTGCCCAAGGACACTTCGACAATGACTGCAGGGGCGGGGATCAAACCACCAACCTTCCGATTGGCAGGCAACCACTACCACTGAGCCACAGCCGCCCCCAGTTAATTGTCCTTATTATCCAGTCAATGGGTAGTAAGCCTGTCTGACCCTGCTTTCAAACTCAAACTGGTTGAAAACTTGTACCTAATGTATCACTCTACTCATTCCAGCATAGCTATTGGAATACTTATTTTTCAGATTACAGAACACCAAATAAACCCCATTTACTTACCCTTTCAATTTAAAACCATTTAAACAAAATGCCAATGTAAACATAAAGAGAGACTCCAGTAACACAGTTCTATCTTTTAAAGAGGCCCTTTGACTAAATGTTTGTAAGTATTTACTCTAGATAAAGCTGCCTAATTTATGAAAGGTGTTTACAATCCGTTAAAGAGAACAGCAACTGTTCATTCCCACAGACCATCTATTAATGAGGCGAGGGCAATCTGATGTCCATTTCACTGCTATGCATTTCCTGGCCACACAATACATTTAAATGTAAATCTGCTGACACTTGTGAATTCCCTGAGTAGGCAAAGCTCAGGATCTAATGGGAAGGCAACTTAAGTGATCTTGGTCAAGGTATCAAAGAAGTCGTACCAAAATGGTCTCATATTTGTACAAAGCCAAGTATAGTGCAGGGAGCTGGGCGTCTAGACCACGTCTGAAGCACATTTCCAACAATTCAGATTTGGATATATGTAATTTGTTTGGACTGAGGTACAGTTGATGGAGGAAATTATAATGAACCACCCTTTACCAGGCATTTGTATCTGACAAACTGTCTTGACCAGACAGACCAGAGCTGTAGTTCTTGCTTAAGTTTTTGGCAAGTTTTCATCACAACAGTAAACAGGAAAGTCATTCCTGGACCCAGGTTGGCTCCATGAAAAGATGTTAACTGAAGAAAGGTCTTGACGGACAAATATTTCTTTCATTTTTGAAATGACATAAGAGCTTTTTCTTCCCTCAACAGTCTTCCAAATGTTGCATCCCTTTATTATGTATTATTTCTGAATCTTGTTATTCAGAGTCAAGGGTATGAGGTAATTTTTTCTTTGGTGATAGTCCCATTTATAGTCTAAGACGTCTGAGCAGACATTGATACGTTGAATACCCATTGTTTGAACGTCCAATCAAGACTTTGTTACGGTTAAAAAAAAATTCCAAAATGAAACGTTTGCCAACGTCTGGACGCCCTTATCCTTATTTCTTATTCTGCGTTTACTACAAACAATAGAAATGTTTACATCTAGTTTTACCTGGGCCACAAAACCCAGGAGGACGAAAGTCCTGTATATTTAAGTTATTATTGTTTTATTAGTCAACATGTTTGTCTTTCTGTACGTCTCCTGACTTTCTGACAGACGCAGCCCAAATTTAATCAACACTCTCTGATTTAAAGTGTTAAAACTAAAAACTAAAAAATAATAAATGCCTGTTGGAGTGTTCCTGTCACTTTACATGTTAGGAGATTATCTTTATAGTAGCTGTGAGGTCTTTTGCCTCATCCAGTCTTCCAGAAGAAGTCTAGTCAGTATCAACACAATTACGAATTTGTTTCTTTCATTTCAGTTTCTGGCATTTTTTTCCAGATTTATTTTAATATGGTTTATTTGCAGTTAAATTAATGATTACTCCAAAGCGCTGTGGAAATAGGTCTCGCAATGTGAGACTATACTGGAACATACTGTCGGGAAACAGCTGTGTACCATGAGTGGTATCGTGACACATGCACTAACTTGCGTAATTGAGACTTTTTATTTACTTACCCATGAAAATAACATATCAAGAAAGAAACATTAATAATGTATAAATTAATTGCGCATTACTCTATGCTTTACTTATTATCACATTTGTTTTGTCACCAGAGCACATTAATACGAAAATGGCAATAGAAAATAAAAAACACCCTTTGCATCCTAAGGCCACTTACCCCCTTCACAAGGACGTCCAATTGAATGGACAACACTGAGCTCAGAGTGTCAAGTTTAAGAAAAAGAAAGGGAAAAGAGACCAGTGTAACAATTAAGCCTCAAGTTAAGGAGGATTGGAATATCTAAAGTGTGGTAATTTGTCTGCAACCAAAAACATTGCCTATGCTCTAATCCATGATTTAGCCAAGGAGAGCAGTCTGGCATTCGTTTTTTAAGGATTTTCTGGTTCAGTACAAACAGCACTGCCAATTGTGACAATTAACCTCAGTTGAAAGTTGTAATGTAATAAACTTGGTGAGTTAGGTGAGCAGATAAAGCTGCTTAGCAGATGACAAAGCATCTATCTATATGTTTGTATATACTGTATGTTTTAGGTTACCTTACCTACTTTAATGGCTGTGCTGCAATGGATTAAAACCCCACCCAACCCCAATGAGACCAAACACACTGACCACATGTTTAAACTAATACATAAAATGAAAAATCTGTTCCACACAGATTGTGGACTTTAAGAGCACGTTCAATGGTTAACTGGGTAGTTGGTCTCCACCACCAAGCATCATACTCTCATGGTTGACCATGCAGCACAGAGAGCCATACTCACTTTGTTGACATGCACATATCAACCTTTTGGTAACCACACGGTAACGTGTTTTGCTGAAAAGTATCAATGTCAAATCAGGGTTAAGATGACCTCATAAGATCATATTCTAATGATGAGAAAGCATGGCTTATTCCAACACACAAACACAACACTTACATGTAAAGAAAAGTCAGTGAGTTGTATCATTAGGACTGGGATCAATATTTCCTCCTGCTGTACAGAACATTGAACCTTTTCATTTCTTTTTTGCTGCCAGACTATGACATATCTGACATGAAAAACATTGTTGTTAAGTGATATCTAATATATTTGGACTACATTTTGGAATAATTTACAGCTTACCAACTGAGAACCTCATTCCCAACAGAGAGAGGAAAAGGTAAAAGTTACTCTGTAGAACCTTTACTACTGACTTGTGACTGTTAAAGGATTTTAGACTTTTTTAGACTTCTTATTGATATCGTTTTTTTAGGATATGGTGTGCTAAGGGATTAATTAGCTCAATTCAAATTCTTCTAGAAAACTTAATGCCCAATTTAACCAGGATAATCTAGGTTTTTACTATTTATTTATTTAGAATAAAATTGTACCCTTTAAACAATTGAGCTCTGGAAAACCAGCAACATCGCTAAATAGACATTGGACGGGGCAAGACACAAGAGTATTGATATAATAGACAGGTTTTAAACAAATCACCAGGTTTGACACACTTATGTGAAAGAGACAACAAAGAAGAAAAAAGAATAGATTGTCCTTATCGACATATACGTAGTGATGTCACCAAATTCCTATTCAGATCTCAGAAATTATTTTGAAAGAAAAATCCACGGTATTACATGACTATCACAGTGGTCAAAACAGTCAAATGAAATCCAAAATTATAAACTGGAATTATCCTTTAATCGGTATGAGAATAAATAGCTGGGTAAACATTGCCCATTTCATGGCAAACTGCACCTCTAATAAGTATGGCACATATCTGCCGACATCTAAGATACTACTTTAAAAATAAAAAAAGGGTAGTAAAACAATACTGTTTTCCATTAGAACAAACCCAATACATTGGTCAGACGTGTTACAGTCATTAGATTACACCTGATTCCAGATTCTGAGGTAAGGGCTTTAACTCCGCCTTTACTGCACGGTGGATCTTGCATCTGACTCAGCTCATAGTTTGAATGCTCTGCAGTGTTCTCTTTGTCTTTACTGTGTTCACAGTTCACAGAAGTGAGTCCACTTCAATGTAAATGCATAATTGCTGCAGTATTTCAATTAATAATGAATAATTGCTGGAGTGACTTTCACTCTTAATCAGACTGAGAGTGATTCCTCAAACATGTGGGGAATGTGGACATTTCCCCATAAGATTGCTGTGTAATTTAAGGCGGCTGCAGTGTAATGGCTGCAGAGCACATGGTTTTTTGAGCATTGTCAGACGTCTGGCTCGCTGATCTACACAACAGGTCTGTCATGTTATTTAAATGCTTGCGCTGAAATGCAGGCACAATCGTCTGGCTTTTGAAATATTATTAATATTTACTTTTACAAACATTACATATTTTCTACAACTTAATCACTTAAGGTCAAAAAGCGAGCTACGAAGAGCTCAGTGTACAAAGGTATAACTCACTTGCGCAAAACAAATACATTCATATGCTTGCGGTCCTCAGATGAAGATAATAAAAAAGGCCATATTTGATTAATCTCCTGGTCTAGTAACAGAAACAAAAAACAAGTTTATCTCTTCCACCCTGTTTCCTACTACCAAGATGCCATGTCTAACTAAAACTACATAGCAGCTCCAGAGGAGGAGCTCTAGGTCTGAGGGAAACAAAGGAATCAATAAGGCATCCTCTGACTCCATCTAACTGCTCCTGACTCATCAGACCTTGTTAAGACCTATTAGACAGCCAGACCATGGGCAAACAGTGGAGTATTCTCTAATGGGCAACACGTGAAGAAAGATGAGGGAGTTAGTGAAACAAGAGACGTGAAAGTAACAAAAGGAGTGAGAGAAAGAAAAACAGTGGAGTCTTGCTCTCCCTACTGGCTGAAAATTAAAATGACCTACTTCAAATTGGCTGTGCCTGTAGAGAGCTTGAGATTGAAAGGCTCTTCAAACTAAATCTGGAGGGTGGCGAAAGAAACAGTAGCAGCAGTAGCAGGATTAGGGCTTTACAACAGGCATACATTCCCAGCCTGGAGAAAAACAGGATCATTTGAAAACCAGGCAGCCAGCACCGGCAAAGCTCACTGTAAACAACACCAAGCCTGGTTCTTTTTTTACAGGTTTAAATCTTTTCACAGACAGTCTTTTTTCCCATTTTTTAATTATCTTTGTTCTACTGTGATTTGGTCTTGGCCACTTTGTTGTGCATTATTATCTCTGTTTGTCAACAAAAGGCAAGTCTCTTGAAATATTTTTTTGTTCATGTTGATTAACAGTCCCAGGCCAAGCACAATAAAAAAGCCCTTTTTAGTCAGTCCATTCAGAGGCACAGCTTAATTGTTGTGCTCCCCTTTCACTGTCTCTTGGACTAGAGAGACAGACTTGGGGCCACTAAGCAAACTCTCGCAGAATGTTTCGGGCCACGTCAACTTTGTACTGGGCAATCATCAACGCCCGCTTCACATCCTCAAAGGAGTAACCCTCCCCCATCAGCTTGGCAATTTTGGCGTCCACGTTTTCTGACTCCAAGCTGTGGGGTTTGCCAGGCTGAATGTCTGGAGGGATCTTCCTGGGCAGTGGCTTGGGCGGTCTGGCAGGGGCCTGCAAACAGTCCATCGATACTTTGATAGAGAGAAGGGAATTCATGTCAGTGGAAAGACGCCCCTGGCACACAGGCAGACACTTGAGATTGTTATTAGTTATAAAGTTGTATTTATGGGGTTATATGCTTTAGACTTATCTAATATAAAATCAAGTAATTAAGTATTTGCCCTTCAAACTTTTGAGGTATCTTGTGTTTATTATGGATTCTATTCTATGCATCTATTGATGTAAAAGCTATCAGCAAGATTTAGGGAGATGTTTATGAATGCATTTAAGCTTTTGTAATTTAGTATCCAATATACAGAAATCTACATTCATCATTCTTTGGGATGGGATACTATTGCTACTATATTTAAGCTCTATGTGGATTATGTGAATGTTATGTATTTATGCCTTATTTTTATGCAGAGATGGCTTCTCTGTATCTAATACCATTTGCCAGCTGAAGGTTGTGAGGCAATAAATTTATCTTTGCAACAGATGACTGAGCTCTAAGATAGATAACATGCAGTGATACATGTGTATTACATCTACATTTTGTATCGTAAAGTTTTTGTGAAAGTGAAAAGACCTGGACATGTTTTTCTAAGCCATATGTGTGCATTTTCTCATGTAGCATTTGCTGAGAAAGGGAGGTTACTACCTTGACTGGCTGATAAATGGTTGTACTCCAGGCAACCTCGGGAGCCTTTAACATGTTCTTTGTGTCGTCTGACTGGAGGCAGAGGCGCAGCACTTTTCAGCATGTCAAGCACTGTGTCTAGACCACAGACGATACAGAGCATTCAGGTAAAGGAGCCTGTTGCTATCTATCAGTCACAAAGTAATGCTATGTAAATATTCCACAATTCGGTGAGCATAATAAACACTTCCACCGCGAGAGACAATTATTAGACTAGCACAACACCATAGGAGATGCACTAAATGTATGTTTCAAACATTTTCCAAACAAACAAATTGAGTTTGCCAGCTCACCGGGGGTTAACAGCAAATGCTCATGTCCAGAGGAGGGCCTGTCTGGCCGTGCGATGACAGAGGAGGAGGACATGGAGGAGGTGCAGAATGCGGACGGAGAAGAGGAGGAGAGGTCGGTGAAGCTGTGTCTCACCGGTGGAGGAGGAGGCTGAGACGAAGGGCGGCTGCCAAAGGGATCTTGTAAGGCTGAAACACAACAAAACCACAGACAAGACTAACCTCTCTGCTCTGATTTACAATTCATACTTAGAGTACAAAAGGAGGTGGCTGACGCTGCAAAGAGCAGCTGACATGCTTCCCTGAAGAGACAAGCCAAGAGACGATATTTCTGAGATGGGACTTAACAGGAGGAAGGGGACTGGGACAGGAGGAATAAGTTAGCTTAAAAAACTTGTTGTGGGTAGTCTAGGTTACCAGAACCCAAACGTTGACGGGGATAACATGACATCCAACATACTTATTAGCATATAACTAAATCAGAAGCATAGTATTTGTTTACAGCATTAAAGCAGTTTTAAGCTTCTTGCGTTCAGCGCAGTCAGTGCGGTGCGGACGGCGATATGGCGCTAACACAGCCTGGCCATGGCCTGGACCTCCAATATTTTGTTTCATTGCATAAACCGTGTTGCAATGATTAGCTACAGGTGAGAAGAAGTCTGTTCTTTTAGCCGTTCTGGCCTCAATCAGTATGAAAAACCAGTCGGTTAGCGACAAGCATGCACGCAACAGGTGAAACAGCTTTTACAGTAGCACAATACATTCCAATTCAGATGAGGACAATGTGAACTCTGCTGTGTTTGGGGTTGGCTACCTTGTGGGGGCAGCAGAATGTCATAGTCTGATGGTGTCTTCTTGGTGTTGAAGGGGCAAAGGGGGGTATGTGCCACCCGCGAGATCAACCCCCTTACCGACTCGGAGTGTCCACCTGAGGAATTAAAGCAAAGAATATGTTTTTTAAATGAACAACAAAGAATTCTGACGATGGAATTGGATGGTTGTTTTGCACTTTTACCTGATTCAAGATTTATTATAATATCATGTTTAATATATAATATAATTTATTTATAATATAATAATAATAATAATAATAATAATAATAATAATAAT
>NC_048419.1:7442716-7444214 GCF_013103735.1 Etheostoma cragini | reverse complement strand
TGTGTGTGTGAACGTAACGCTATTAGCTTACTCTGATGTTATGCTAGCGCCATGTGTGTGACTGGGTAGTTAGCACATCGTTCATGTGTTGTATAGGTAGATATAGCTTAATAGACCATAGCTATTTGTTGTACAGGAGACTAAGCTTCTGTCCTTTTCTTTCGGTTTAGTTTTCACTCGTTAATGTCACCCGCCTGAAGACAATAAAAGGAGCAAGGCGCTCGTCGTCCCTGGCTCGTGAATTCGAGTTTGGCTTGCTGTTAAACTGTGTCAACGTACTGGAAGTGCACAACACATAGGGAGAACAGTACACCTCATATTAGGCAGAATAAGACAGACCACTTTAATGGTATCAAGCAACGAATGAAATATAAGCTGTAGTCTTCAGAAAATAGATAAATAGATAAAAAGCTTGTAATGTTTGATCTCTGCTGGTTTCAGGACTCACCAGGCTCTGGGGGTTGGGGCTTCTTCTCATCAGTGGAGGGCTCTGGAGAGCTGTTCTCCAAATGCCTGAATGAGAGAAAATATGCTTGGTTCTCAGCAGGCTAATTAACCTAATGGACCCATCATTGATGTATCACCATAGCAACTTTAATACATTGAAAGACGGCCAGTACCTGTTGTGTACAGATATGCAGATGGGAGCCTGGCTCAAGCAGAGGTTGGATGAAGGGATCTGATAATCTTCCTCCACCCTCTCTGTCACGCCGCGCTGTTGTTCTCTCACAGGCCTACTGAAAGGGTTGGAAGGTCTGTAAAGATGACATTCATCAAAACCTTTCCATTAGTGTCACAAATAGAGTTATACATTCAAACTGCAATTACTGATATTTTCACAGTCCCATTAGGAGGAAGATTGTAGTCCTGAGGGTTTTTTTTTTCACATTCACAAGTCAAGTCAAAGTAATATGCTTTCATGCTTGTGACATTTAAATGTACACAGCAGTCAAAAAGTGAAACTGAAAAGATGTGTCACTGTAAATACAGCCCATGAAATGCTGATAGATCTCAATTCTCAACAGTCTGAGATATCAAATATGAGTTGACGTAGACACTGAGAGCCACTTGACAGGACAGGTTATGGGATAAATGTGTGGGATAAATATCCATCACTGTCCAGCCTTGTAATTAGCGTGGTATTGCTGTTCCCACATGTGTGTGAGCTGACTTTTTCATCCCAGGTCATTTGAAAAAACAAGTGCAGGACTTTCAGTAGACTTGGACTCAGCTCGCTTTCATTTCGCCCAGCATCAAGAAACTATGTCCAAAACAACACTTCCACATGTCCCAACAAGATCGGATAACCATTAGTTTGGTTTGTCTTGTCTATGTACACTCAGTAGGCTAATTTTACCTTGACAGAAAATTAAAGAAGTACTAAAGAAACTGAGTTCTTAGACTTCCTGTCAGTGTTGACATGTACACTCACCGGCCACTTTATTAGGTACACCTGTCCAACTGCTTGTTAACACTTAATTTCTAAGCAGCCAATCAC
>NC_048419.1:7437200-7442616 GCF_013103735.1 Etheostoma cragini | reverse complement strand
GGTGAGTGTATGTGTGTTGTATTGTGTGTGTTGTATGAGATTTGTTGGTTTTAAAACATTGGGAACCACTGCCATAAATATTGGAGAAGCATGCTCATGGACTAAAGATGTATGTTGTAATCTCCATCTACTGTTAATTGTTTGGAAAATGTGAGTCTGAAAAGCAGCTGAGCCACACCTTCACCTATTTGATTACTGCCCGGTGTCCCTTGAGCAAAACAGAAAGCCATGAAGTGTAGCTTCCTAGGCGTGGTTGTACTACAGTGGACTCCACCCTGCTACCTTCCTAACAATATGTTACAGTACAATGTTATTGTGCTGCAAAGGTACAAAGTACACTAACTGCTGTGTCTTCTGTAGGTAATGAATAAACAAGGCAACAGTGAAGGAACTGTCTACTCAACAATGATGGAGGAATTGCTCTAACCATTCAGTTAGAAGAAACACAGAGCTTACTCTCCCACCATAACCACTATTCCATATTAAACATGATCATCTAAGCCAAAAGATGCAGTAATTACCAAATAGACAATCATGTTTAGGTTACTTCTTTTAGGATTACAGTAAATGTTGGTCTTCATACAGTTATAAAAACATGCATGTGCGTGATTCTATGAACATAATATAATTGCAAACGTGTTAACGTAATATAAATGCAAATCAATGTGCCAGTCAGCTGCAGTCATTAGTGTAAAAGAAATGTGTCACTCTAAAAACATCACAATATTTTACAACACTGAACTGTTTTCAGCAGAACCAGAACTTCCACTTCAAGCTTAAGCTTCGTCAGAAGTGACAGCTCCATCCCCTGCCTCCACTTTAGCCAGATACACAGAACTACCTAATCTAATTCTGGCTGCAGCTAAAAGGCTATTAAATGTTCAGCCATCCTTTTTAAAAGCTGTTTCTAACGAGGACTTTCCCTAAGGCTACTAGACATCACTGGTAGAAGGTTCCTGAGTCTGAAACCACAGAAAAAAGGAAGGAGGAGGTTTATGTCTAGGTCTATGTGTAATACTTACTTGTGGCTACTTGCAAGGGTGGACTGCGTTGGTGAGTGCCGTGAGGGAAGGATGTCATACTCATCACTGACTTGCACACTATTAGAGAAGGGCTGCAAACACAAGAGAAGGTATATAATTATATCCAATCCAATGTTCCTTTAAAAACTGTCATGAAAGTGAGGTGGATCAGGTGATCATGAAGGGAAAACATATTGTTTTCCAAATCGGCATCAATTTGATCAAGACGAAAACTTTTGAAAAATTGGGCCCATGAACTGTTATTATCTGTTACACTATATGTATACACTAGTGATGCTAATTTTGCACGCAAATAGAAGGAAAAAAGGGTTGTGAGAGATTCGGACAGGTTGTCCTGTCAGATGGCACCATTACAGACTGCATTATCTGCTTGAGTTGTGAGGCATTACACAAATTTATTGGCTTTTAGACAGGTATATTCAAACTTTAAAATGCTCAGTCCTTGTCTCACCAGTCCTAATAATTGTGCTACTACTAGTAGCACAATTATTAGGACTGAATGCATTCAATTTACGTAGTAGCCTACTATGTAATTATTATTGCATAACAGGTTGGGTGGGTGCTGGTATTAAAAAACCCTGACCCGCCCATCATGAATATATATTATGCCACGTAAATGCTAATAGACATGATAGACATATTCTGTGACTAAAGTGTATTAATCCCATGCCAAAACTAATCTGCATTCACAGGGATGGCATGACGTGTGGATGTTAACCTGCCTCATTACCCACCAGGTAGTAAAGTGCGGTTCCAGCCAGACCAAACACCACCGAAAGCAATGTGACCGCCACAAGAACAGAGGAAAGAGAGAGCTATTGCACTTGTGTTACTGTCACGGCTGAGACCCAAAGTGTTTCTCTACGTTTCCCCTCCCCCGTGTGTTCCTTTCTGTGTATTGTGGGCATGGTGCTCCTCTCCTGGGTGCTAATTGCTGTTGATCATCTACACCTGCTTTTCATCCGTTTGCCAGATCGTTCAGCTACCGTGGTAGTTACACTTCAGGCGATTCCTTGTTCTCAATGCTGTGTTCCCGACAATTTTTAGCCCGTAAGTTACGACTTCAAGTCACGTCTCACAACTTGGTAGCGTTCCACGCAAAGACACCACTAACCCTTCTAGCTAGATAACGTTAGATAACGTGAGAATTAGCTAGTGGCCACTTAACGCTGACTATTGGCTACTGCTAGCTGATACTAGCAATTTCTAGTTGTCAACATATTTTGGGCTTAATAAACATAACCTGTAGTAGTACACAACTGTATGTGTATTGTTTTGATTACAACATTTATAATTACTTTTACGTTGCCTATTTATACGATTTCTCAAGGCGTCTGTACAGCAACAAAAGGGGTCACCATTGGTGTTTATGTGTGTGTGTGACGTCAAAGCTGTAACTGGGAGTACAACTATCTTTTACGAGTTCATGAGTAGTAAGTTTGACTGCCATTCCAGGGCACTTTTACGGGTAGAAAGTTGTGAAAACACGAATACGGGTTGCCTGGAACGCAGCATCAATTTTGGAGTCTTTTTCTTTAGTGTGTTTGTGCCTCATCTAACCCAGAGGTGGGTCTGATTGCAGCCGCAGTGGCAGGTCATAGGTCATTGGTGCACGTAGATAAGAAACACATCAAAGAAAAAAGTAAGCCCATTAGTTTTGTTTCTGTTGTGTTTTTGCACATTGACTTTACTGACTGCTGTGCTGTCAAGGGGCTTAATTTATAAAACCTGTTACACAAGAAAAAGTTGCATGAAGCAGAGTGTAATTTGCGGTTGCATCATTCCTCGCAAAAGTCAGGATTTACAAAGACATTTACATGAGTAAAAATGTGCCCAGTTTTCCACAACCTTTCGACCATGCGTGTGATGGTTTGTAACACTCTCAAAACTTTGTAGACTGCGTTTTAGTGACCTCTGATGGCAACATAAAATATAACATGGATTTGAAAAAACCTGGTGCCGATCCATCCAACTTCAACAACGTCCTATATCAAATCTAACCTTCCCCTCCAAAATTATTGAAAAAACAGTTGCCTCTCAACTCCATTCTCACCTATCCCACAATAACCTGTATGAACAGTTCCAGTCCAGTTTCCACCCCCTCCATAGCACTGAAACAGCACTTGTCAAATCACCAACGACCTCCTCATGGGAGCTGATTCTAGACTCCTCACCATCTTCATCCTCCTTGACCTGAGTGCAGCATTTAACACCATCTGCCACTCCGCCCTCCTCAATAGGCAATTCAATCTGCATCACCCACACTCCGTTAGACTGGTTCACATCTTAACTCTCTGGCCGCACCCAGTTCCTTCAACTCAAGTCTTGTAAATCCATTCCCTTCTCCGTCACTTCAGGTGTGGCCCAGGGCTCTGTCCTGGGGCCCCTATTATTCATCATTTACCTGCTTCCCCTCTGCAATATCTTCCGCAAATTTAACATTCACTTCCACTGTTATGCCGATGACACCTAGCTCTACCTCTACACCAAACCCTCGTCCACACTCCCGCCCACATCCCTTATAGATTGCATCTCTGAAATAAAAACTTGGCTCACCCAAAACTTCCTCAAATTAAACAGTAATAAAGCCGAGGTTCTCCTCATTGGCACCAAAACCACTCTATCCAAAACAGACAGTTTTTCTCTCACGATTGAAAACTGCTCCGTCTTACCCTCCCCTGAGGTTAAGAGTCTGGGTGTCATCCTTGACAGCACATTATCCTTTAAACCCCATATCAATAACATTACCCGGTCTGCCTTCTTCCACCTACGTAACATCAATCGCCTCCGCCCCTCTCCTCCTGCTGCAATCCTTGTCCACAGTCTCGTCACTTCCCGTCTTGATTTTTGCAACTCTCTCTCACAAATCCCTCCATATACTTCAATTGGTCCAGAATTCAGCTGCCCGCATCATTACTCAAACCCCTCCATCCACCACATCAGTCCTGTCCTCCAACAGCTCCACTGGCTCTTGGTCCAGTTCTGTATCCAATTTAAAGTCCTCCTATTAGCATTCAAGGCCATCCACAACCTCGCCCCCCCATATTTGCCTGATCTCCTCCAGCGTCCCACTCCCTCCCGCTCCCTCAGATCCTCTTCCTCCATAAACTTCTCTGTCCCCTCCGCTCGGTGTTCATATTTTTGTTACACAGCAAATGTTCCCGGGTCTGGTGGACCCACCACATTATTAGGCTTTCAAAAATCAATACAGACATCATTTAGGTAAATGATATACAGTATACTGTACATCATTTATGGTTCATTTTTGCCTATTTACCCCTTTGAGACCACATTATGATCAGATGATAAATTTCATTCAATTTTTATCATTTTATCATTAATGGTGGTATTTCGTAGAACTTAAACAGTTGAAAATTCTTGAAATTTAATTTTTTTGTAATTTTGAGTGGTAAAAATGGCATATAGCAGGAGCAGAAAGACAACATTTCTAAGACACCTAGACACGCACACATACTGTACAGACACACATACACAGCAGGCCAATTAAGGAGGAGGACACAGTTAAGTTTCATAGCACCTACAATTATTACACTCGAGACCCAAACACCTCATATGTAATAGTTATGTGTAAGGAGAAGGTGTACCGTGTGCAGACATTGAAAATAAGTTAGCCTCTTCAGAGACACTTGAAAATACATGATTTTCTCGCCTACATTTTTACCCTTAAAAAAGTGCTGCAGTTTCCACATGCTTTGGCCCTCTGGGATGACCCTGAGTTCATTGGGAAGTTAACACTCTCAACTTGTTGTTTCTAGTGGCAGTGTGACACTAGGCCTTACTGACACAGAGCTAGAGAGGTTAGAACACAAAATTTCTATTTCCGTCCGAGTAAATCATCTGAAAAATTAATAAAAAGCACTACTGTAAGCATATCACATGGGCTATATACTAAAATAGTACTCTAGCCACATGTCTCAACTTAGAACAGAAACAATCCAGAAAAAAATGACTTATAAAATGGATTTTATATGAATGTTTTTCTACAGATATGTCTGTGCGTTTGTCTTATTTCTTATTTCTAAAAAAGCCAAAAAAGTGCTAAATACAAAACTTCTGAAATACAAAAACACATCCACATCACTCATAGATATGTCTGAAAGAAGTACATACACAGATTTATAGAAATAAGTAATCATAATTTCATGAAATGGTGAAATGCCATCAGAAGGCCATATTTGTACCTTGAAACAGCTTGAAGGGATCACAGGAATAGTTTTTTCTGGCCATGTTTGATATCAATCAACTCGTCTTCTGATGACCTTATCTTCTAATGGGTGGGCTCCACTGTCAATCTTTCCCACGTGGGCCCAATGGGGAGTGTGAGATTTCATTTGCTTAGCTTGGGGGTATCT
>NC_048419.1:7431317-7437100 GCF_013103735.1 Etheostoma cragini | reverse complement strand
GGGGGTATCTTGAGATAGACTGATGCTATTGGCTGGGAACAAGGTTCATTGGAATCTGCACAAGCTAGAGATTTTAACGGTGTCTTTGGTTTCTCTGTAGCGTGCCCAGGGAAAAAGATACACACGGCAGAAACCAAGAAATGATGCACTATCTAGATTTCTCTACGTCAAAACTTGGGCTGAAACTACAAGATTGTGAAGGGACCAGATAATTATGGATTACAAGGCTTGGATATTCTAATACCTAGGGTGTTTTCGATGTAGGAAACTAAGGTTTTTGGCGATCTTTTACCGCTGTGACACGAGGAGACAGGTAGGAAACACACACTCGATTAGACTCAAATCTTTCTGTGTTTCTTTACTTCAGAACATGATTATAACCATTGTGAGTAACCTTATTGCTTCGTGTATGGGCTCGATGGAATCAGGAGACTTTAAGCTTTCAAATGATGTATGGCATTAGCATGACGGTTTAATGCTTACAATTTATGAGGGAAGTCAGCACTTCCGAAAAATGGCGAGTTTACGTCCCGGTGACGGGACCTGTCCTCCCATCACGTTAATGTATATGTTCTTCACAGAAAATGAGCCAAGGCCAATGAGTTTGAGTTAGAAGGAATTATAAATAGCATAATTACCTAGTTACCTAGGGGTTAAATAGTCAAAACCCCATAGTGACGTGTCTGCCCCCCGACCATTGTAAACAGAAGATGAGCTCTTCATGAAAACCTCATAACAATTAAAACCACAAGTGTATCAGTACAAAAGAATAGGAGAATTAAATGTGGACTCTTAAACATCAGATCTCTCTTCTAAAGGTGTACTAGTAGATGAATTAATATCAGTTTCTAATATTGATTTATTTTGTCTTACTGAAACCTGGCTGGGTGATAGAGAATATGTTAGTCTAAATTAATCAACCCCTCCCAGTCATATAAATACTCACATTTCTCGAGGCACAGGCCGAGGAGGTGGAGTTACAGCCATCTTCGATTCTAGTCTATTAATCAGCTCTAAACCTAAACTAAATTATAACTCATTTGAAAGTTAAGATTACCTTGATTTTGGTCTTTCACACCCAAGTTGGAAATCACTGCAACCAGTTCTATTTGTTATAGTGTACTAAGCACCTGGTCCATACACTGAATTCTTATCTGAATTTGCAGAGCTTTTGTCAAATTTAGTGCTAAAAACTGAGTTACAAGTAATTATTGTAGGGGATTTAAAATTCACGTGGACGATGAGAATGATAGCCCTAGTACTGCGTTTATCTCTCTATTAGATTCTATTGGCTTCTCTCAAAGTGTTCATAAAATAACTCACCGTTTTAACCACACCCTTGCTCTTGTTCTGGTATATGTTGTTAAAAGGTAACATTTAATAGCGTTCCCACAGAATCCCTTTCTATCTGACCACTGTTCAATAACTTTGAGTTTATACTGCTGAACTACACAACCTTAGGCAAAAACTTCTATACAAGATGTCTATGTGATAGTAGTGGAGGACTCCTATGCTAATTTCAGTGCCTCCAAAATCGATAATTTTGCTGATAGTGAAGCAGGCTCGCTGCGAATGACACTCAACGCTGTTGCCCCTCTAAAAAAGAAGATAATAAAACAAAGACGGTTAGCTCCATGGTATAACACTGAAATTCGCAAATTAAAGCAAATATTGTGGAAATTTGAGAAAATTTGGCTTTCCACCAAACAAAAAATGTTGCGTTTAATTTGGCAAGATAGTCTTAAAACGCATAGGCCCCCCTTAATGCCAGAGCATCGTACTACTCGACATTAATAGAGGAAAATAGTAACAACCACAGGTTTCTTAAGCACTGTAGCCAGGCTTACGAAAGGTCTTCCAAGTATTCCAATAGCTCTTAGTAGTAACGACTTTATGAGATTCTTCAATGATAAAATTATAACTATTAGAAGCAAAATTCACCAAGACCTGCATTTACCTGACTTATCTATAAACTCAGGAACCTTAGAAACAGCTGTAAAACCAAATGTATGTTTAGACTGCTTTGCTTCACTTGATCTTTATCAATTTAATTCAACTATTTCTTCATCTAAACCATCTACCTGCCTCTTAGACCCTATCCCGACTAGGCTACTTAAAGAAGTTTTAACCTTAGTAAACACTTCTCTACTAGATATAAGCAATCCGTCTTTATTAACAGGCTATGTACCACAGTACTTTAAAGTAGCTGTAATTATACCTCTTCTGAAAAAGCCCAACCTTGATTCCGATGTTTTAGCTAACTATAGACCTATATCTAACCTTCCATTTCTCTCTAAGATTCTTGAGAAAGCAGTTGCCAAAAAGCTGTGTGACTGTCTGCATAGCAACAGCTTATTTGAGGATTTTCAGTCAGGATTTAGAGTTAATCATAGCACAGAGACAGCACTTGGGGAAATTGCTAATGACCTCCAAATTGCATCAGACAAAGGACTTATCTCTGTACTGGTGTTGTTAGATCTTAGTGCTGCATTTGATACCACTGATCATCATATCTTATTACAGAGATTGAAACATTTAATTGGCATTAAAGGAACTGCTCTAAGCTGGTTTAGGTCTTATTTATCAGATCGATCTCAGTTTGTTCATGTTAACCATGAATCCTCCATGCACGCCAAAGTTAGTTATGGAGTCCCACAAGGATCTGTGCTCGGTCCAATCCTATTCACTTTATATATGCTTCCTTAAGGCAATATTATCAGGAAACACTCCATAAATTTTCATTTTTATGCAGATGATACTCAATTATATCTATCAATCAAGCCGGATGAAACTAGTCAGTTAGCTAAACTTCAAATGTGCCTTCAGGATATTAAAACCTGGATGACCTGTAATTTTCTATTGTTAAACTTAGATAAAACAGAAGTTATTGTTCTGGGGCCCAAGGCCGTGACGCATTATCCAAAGAGATAGTTACTCTGGATGGCATCACCCTGGCCTCCAGCATCACTGTGAGGAATCTTGGAGTGATCTTTGATCAGGACATGTCCTTTAATTCTCACATAAAGCAAAATTCAAGGACCGCCTTTTTTCACCTACGTAATATTGCAAAAATCATGAATATCCTGTCTAAAAGTGATGCAGAAAAATTAGTCCATGCATTTGTTACTTCTAGACTGGATTACAGCAATTCTCTATTATCAGGCTGCTCAAAAAAGTCCATAAAGACTCTTTTGCTGATCCAGAATGCCGCGGCACGTGTTCTGACAGGAACGAGGAAAAGAGATCACATCTCTCCTGTTTTAGCTTCTCTGCATTGGCTTCCTGTAAAATCCAGAATATAATTTAAAATTGTTCTTCTTACCTAAAAAGCTCTTCATGGTCAGGCAGAATGGTCAGGCAGAATGCAGGGTTACTTGTGGTTCCTAGAGTCTCTAAAAGTAGAATGGGAGCCAGAGCGTTCAGCTATAATGTAAATGTGCTGCATTTATATAGCGCTTTTCTAGTCTTAACAACTACTCAAAGTGCTTTTACATCATACAGGATACATTCACCATTCACACACATTCATACACTGTGGCCGAGGCTGCCGTACGAGGTGCCACCTGCTCATCAGATAAATATTCACACACATTCACGCTCCCCGCGCGTAGCATCAGGGGCAACTCGGGGTTCAGTGTCTTGCCCAAAGACACTTCGACATGGGACTGCAGAGCCAGGAATTGAACCACCAACCTTCCAATTGGCAGGCAACCGCTTAACCACTGAGCCACAGCAGCCCCTCCTATCAGGCTCCTCTCCTGTGGAACCAGGTTCCAGTTTGGGTTCAGGAGGCAGACCACATTTAAGAGTAGGCTTAAGACTTTCCTCTTTGATAAAGCTTATAGTTAGGGCTGGCTCAGGAAAGTCCTGAACCATCCATTAGTTACGCCGCTATAGGCCTAGACTGCTGGGGGACTTCCCATGATGCACTGAGCACCTCTTAAATGCAATTGAATTGAAAATAGTTAGGGAGTAAGAAGTCGCAACGTCTGCCTAACCCGGCCCACCTGCTTCTCGTCATAGTTGTCAGATTTATCTATCATATAATCAATAATATAATAAAACTAGAGGGAGGCAGGGCATATAGCCCGATCCGGTTGGGGAGAGTTCTAGCCTGACCAGGCTCCTCTTTTAACCCTGTCTCTCTTGGTTATGCTGTAATAGTTTTAGACAGCTGGGGGACTTTCTTCAACACACTGAGCTCCTCTCTCCTCTATTTTCTATCTTTCTATTTTCCCATTTTGTGTGCATCCATGTCCCAGAAATGCTTGTTACTAACCTAGCTCTGTCACTCAGACCTACTCTATCTGTAAAGTGTCTTAAGATAACTCTTGTTATGAATTGATACCGTCAATAAAATTGAATTGAAATTGAATTGAATTAAAAAAGGGTCCCACAGACCCGAACACCACACAAGGGTTAATTACACTGACAAAGCCAATGTGACTCCAATCCCCTACCGGTTTATTGGACTTAATTACCTATTGGGATAATAAATAAATAGATTAAAATGATTGATTGATATGGACCTTATTAGGACAAATATAGGACGACCTTGGAAGGACCATGAGGCTCGTGCACGACCGCATAAGGTAATGCACTTCCATATTTACAACGAGTAAAAAGTCTGTACAGGTGTGCAACGCATGTTGTTACAAATCAGCATGTTGTTTTTGCATACAAAAATTCTTACTTTTTGGCGCACAAAACCAGAAAAACTGATAACGCAGAGTTTTAAAAATGAGGCCCTTGATTGTTCTGTCAAAAGAATGGCTATGCCTTTCGGTCGTAAGTACAATTTACTTCTTGTCAAATTCCTAAAACATTTTTCCATTATTTGTGACTTTTAGCGTTTTTCCACTGCTGGTAACAGCTTGCCTCCACAGGCCTTGACTCGCCTCTACTCGACACGATTCTTTCTACGTTAGTTTTCCATTGCAAAATGAGTAACGTCTTAGCGTGGCTGGTCACCTTAGCTACGCGTGATGAAGTAATTTTCAACGCGACTCAAAACAGCACGTCGGCTACCTGCCGCAGCCAGAAGAAATGTTTTGTTTCAAAAGAAGCTAAAGGAAGCAACAAAAATCGCCGCTAAAAAAAACAGGAGTTTGGGAATTCCACCGGAGTTCAGACGTCGACATGACGGTTGTTCGCCGACACAAAAGGGTAAGTTAAGTTTCCTGGTAACGTTAGCCAACATTTGCATGTGTTAGGGGCCCCGGTCAGCATTTACTAACGCTATACGCTAGCGTTATATAAAGTACATGAACTTTAGCAACCATGATTACACACCAACATGTATGCTGTTTGTGTTTCAGAGCATTCACGCTTTGCAAAACCACCGCCGCAGACGTCTATGAAGGTAAATATGGTGCAAAAGTGAGAGCGCGCGGATGCGATGTGAGCACTGGTGAAATAGGACTTGAGAGCGCAGATGCGATGTGAGCACTTGTAAAATAGGACTTGAGAGCGGAGATATGATGTGAACACTTGTAAAATATGACTTGAGAGCGCGTAGATGCGATGTGAGCACTTGTAAAATGGGACTTGAGAGCGCGGATGCGATGTGAGCACTTGTAAAATATGACTTGAGAGCTTGTGAAAAAGATCTGTACTCGTGTTTTTTGTGTGTTTTTTTCACTTGAGTCACTTTTCCAGTACAACCACAACTGATTACAACCTCTCAAATCTGTCGCTGCAGTCTCCTCTCTCGCATCACACAGCGGCGAGTCTGCGCTCTCGAGTTTTGCAACACTTCTTGTGATACATTTGGTGCAAAACTA
>NC_048419.1:7417717-7431217 GCF_013103735.1 Etheostoma cragini | reverse complement strand
TGTTCTGGACACACACTCCGCACTCTTGTCTGCTAACAACGCAGTGATCCGACCAACCAGCAGTCTGCAGGTTTTCACATCACCTTTTGAGCTCGCCTCAGCTCGCTTGGAACCTCGACTGAGGTAGTACTAAAAAAAGTTCCTGGTAGCAGGTCCCAGGGACTTGTTTTTGTAATCGAAAATCAAAAAGGCGAGTAGAGTCGAGGCGTGTTGAGTAGATACCACGCAGTGGAAAACCGCCATTTGAGTCAGTAAACTGTGCATGGATAGATTGTTTATTGTCCACCATCTGTACAAACTGTACACCTTGGCAAATTAGCTATACCTTAGGTTTACCTAGCTAAAGGTTAATTTGACATAGTTCACAGTTCCACTAAATGTTTTGCTACCAGCGAGAAATCACTCAATGGATGTTGAATTTCTCTTAAAGATCGAGTTTGTACAAATGTTTTATGTTGTTGAAGTTACAAATGATGGTAAAATTGACTAAATCAACTGAGTGGAAGTATGTTTCCCACCAAACAAGTTTTACAAAAAAATGAATTACCTTATTTCTCATGTAAACATTAAACATTTATTATTTACATTTTTTCTAATTCATCTTTATTAGAAAGCCATAGATATTTCTAGATTTCTTTTATTGTGACCCAACTTCCAGATGGTCGAAATCCAGCCACAATTGGCCTATAATAGAAATGTTGATTATTGTGCATATATAAATACAACTAAACTACAACTAAATACAACTAAATCCAAGATGTTGTGGGAGGTGATTGTCTCAAGGCTCACTGCATCCATCCTTGTGCATCCTTTTCTGATGTCGATGAGTGTATTTCTTTCATAAATATAGCAAACAGATAACACCTACATCAGAACGTTGTTTGTTGATTTTAGCTCAGCATTCAATACAATCTCCCCTTTTAAACTCATTGGCAAACTTAACACTCTGGGCTTGAATACTACACTCTGCAAAATGGATACAAAACTTAACGTATTCTAACAGGTTTGTATGATATAGAATGAAATTGTAAGTACAACAATTCAAATGATATGTTACAAAATTAAAACAACTGGTCAACGTTAGGCCTATGCTTGTAAAAGTGGTCCTGACAGTTAGGTTCAGGCACCAAAATGAGCGGTTAAAACAGTTTAGGTTAAAACGCTGGTCCTCTTAAGTAGTATTGCCAGGGCATGAACATCTGTTTCCCGAGTGAAAGTCTTGTGTTTTTATCTTAACTTCTAACAGGACACAAACTGGAAATCTCCTCCCAATTCATCTTTTTGCGGTCTAGCCGTTGGCTAGGTGCTCCAGTCAAAACTAATACAGCCACAAGTGGTTGCTATCCCCATCAAATGTCAATGTGGAGCTTACAGTAATATATGTGGAATACAAACTAATTACATTGCATTACTTTTCATAGCTATTTGTAGAAATAGCACATGAAAACAGCCCTTTGTTTTTGCCCTCTTTTTTATTTTAAAAGCTTAGCTTGCGAGTGAGCTGTTGTTGAAAAGAGCAAAGCTTGTTAAGAATAAGAGAAATGGTATGTGGTGGGAGGATCACAGGTGAGTTCCCCGTGTTGCCGCAAGCAATTCAGAAGTATCTGCTGCCTTACCATTGGAATTCTTTCCTCAGGCTGTGAGACTCCTCAACATCTTACATTTGCAGTGCAACTCTGTGTTGTAGAATGACAATCAACCAACCTTATAACTGTGTAAAGGTCAGATCCCTGTGTGGAAGAGTTACTCTTCAGATCTGGAAAGATTTTCTTTTTTTAATACTAATGATGTTACAATGAAATGATACTATACATGCAAAGATGCATGTCAATCAAACAGAGATTTTGAAGTGACACTGCCATTTAAATTCTAAACTAGATAAATGTTTTTGCAAGGATGACATGGTTTAGTTTTCTGGTGTGTTCACAAAGTTGTTTTTACCACCATCTACAATTTGGATTTTTAGCATGCATACTGACTTTTTTGAGTATATTCAATTTTGTTAAAGTTATAGTGTATAGTTTCTGTATGCAGTATGAAGAACTCTTTGGAATGACAACAAAACTGTCTTCCATGATAGTGCACAGCCCCCACCCCTTCTCCATGCAGTTGCTAGTAGCCAAGGAGGCAATGGACACAACCTTCTGAACATAGCCATAATGAGAAATATAGAGAGAGTTGTGTGAAATGTCCATTGACATCCGAAAGGTTACACACTAAAGCTTTAACACACTACATCCTCAAAACCTACTTAGATTTAGTAGGTAGTATACATACTACAATGGGATAAATACTATGGGATACATAGTACTCTGAACAGAATTATAAATGCAACACTTTTGTTTTTGCCCCCATTTTTTGTGAGCTGAACTCAAAGATCTAAGACTTTTTCTATGTAAACAAAAGGCTCACTTCTCTCAAAATATTGTTCACAAAACTGTCTAAATCTGTGTTAATGAGCACTTCTCCTTTGCCCAGATAATCCATCCACCTCACAGGTGTGGCATATCAAGATGGACAGGTGTGACTTAGGCTGGCCACTTAAGAATATGATTGGATTTCCAAATACAGTGCTCTATTTAAACTGCTTTTCCCCAGCCAACTGGCGGCATCTCTGCTAGCACTTGCAACCCACCTCCACCTCATCCTAAATTTACATTTATGTTGTCTGACTTAATCAATGATTTTGCACTGCTGCTCTACCCGCTTAAAGCTTTCCATGTATGCACATGGAAGGGCAGGTAGGTGTGCTCTCTGCCTCATGCTTTCCAAGTATGCACGTAGAAGTGTGGGGAGGCCAGAACAGAGCCATACCGCCAAATACAAATTGCAGAAATTGCAATCTATTTATAGACAAAGTGGCCTTCACTGAACTTACTTTAGGGTGTTTGCAGAGAATACAGCTGGGTGGGAATGGCATTAGTTTTGCAGGTATTTGGACAAAGAAGTGGGAAAATTAACATTTTGACCTGATGACAAAAAGTCAGAGCATCACCAAAGTGATTCCTATTCATCCTGAGAGGAAGATGTACGTCATTACAATGACATTTCATAACAATATATCAATCCAACTGCTGTCGAGACTGTTTGAAACCACAAGTGGCATACTGTTATTTTCATTTGTCAGCGGCATAGGTTGAGAGAGAAATGTTGTGGGTTAGGACGGGAGGTGTTAAAAATTGTATTTGCAAATAAATTTAAAAAACACAAGTGGTGCTAGACGAAGAGGCAAAGGATGTCCCAGGTCAGGATTATTGAAAACCTTGAATGTTGCTACATTGGTGGGAAAAAAAAAAAGTAGACATTTTTTCCGTATTTACTCTAAGTTATCAACCTACTTTTGTGTGTGTCATTTTTAGGCCTTTATTACGACAGGACAGCTTAGCAATGAAGAGGAGAGAGAAGGAAATGACATGCAGCAAAAGACCGCAGGTCAGAGTCAAACCGTGGCCGCTTATTTGAGGACTGAGCCTCTGTATATGGGTTTGCGCTCTACCACGGGAACTATCCAGGCGCCCCAAACTACATTTTTAAACTGATATCTAAGCCCTACCTTGGAGCTTTCTGAGGTTCCTGCCCCCTCCATTCTTTGATGTGATCTCCCAAATCCAGCAAATGGACAACTGAGTGGTCCTCCGTTCAGGTGAGCGGGGCCGGTGGGTTCCAACTGGAGCAGGTGCTCAGATCCAGCCCTGTGGACATCTGCAAAGTGGCTGTCTGTTGGACACCTTGTGTCGGGGGGCATCTGGGAGTCTGAGAGTGTGCCGGTAGAAGATAAGAGGGAAGATGACAAAGCAGATGAACTGCTGAGCCAAGAATGACGCAACTCTAGAGGAATGGGAGGAGGACGCTCAGGGGGAGGCGGTGGAGGTGGGTCCCTCTGTGGAGGAGGTGGGGCTGGGAGAGGCTTGTCCTGCTTCCTGGTCATGCCTGGCGAAGACTAGAGAGGTGGAGACATATACAGTGACGAAAAAAAGTATTTGATCACCCTGCTATTTTGCAAGTTCTCCCACTTAGAAATCATGGAGGGGTCTGAAATTGTCATCGTAGGTGCATGTCCACTGTGAGAGACATAATCTATAATGCTATAGATATATTTTGGTACAGTAGCCTTTGTTTGCAATTACAGAGGTCAAATGTTTCCATTAGTTTTTCACCCGGTTTGCACACACTGCACAAGGGATTTTGGCCCACTCCTCCAAACAGATCTTCTCCCGATCAGTCAGGTTTCTGGGCTGTCAGTGAGAAACACAGAGTTTGAGCTCCCTCAAAAGATTCTTTATTGGGTTTAGGTCTGGAGACTGGGTAGGCCACGCCAGAACCTTGATATGCTTCTTACAGAGCCACTCCTTGGTTATCCTGGCTGTGTGTTTCGGGTCACTGTCATGTTGGAAGACCCAGCCTCGACCCATCTTCAATACTCTAACTGAGGGAAGGAGGTTGTTCCCCAAAATCTCGCAATACATGGCCCCGGTCATCCTCTCCTTAATACAGTGCAGTCGCCTTGTCCCATGTGCAGAAAAACACCACCAAAGCATGATGCTACCACCTTCATGCTTCACAGTAGGGATGGTGTTCTTGGGATGGTACTCATCATTCTTCTTCCTCCAAACAGGGTTAGTGGAATTTTGACCAAAAAGTTCTATTTTGGTCTCATCTGACCACATGACTTTCTCCCATGACTCCTCTGGATCACCCAAATGGCCATTGGCAAACTTAAGACGGGCCTTGACATGTGCTGGTTAAAGCAGGGGAACCTTCCGTGCCATGCATGATTTCAAACCATGACGTCTTAGTGTATTACCAACAGTAACCTTGGAAACGGTGGTCCCCGCTCTTTTCAGGTCATTGACTGGCTCCTCCCGTGTAGTTCTGGGCTGATTTCTCACCTTTCTTAGGATCATTTAGACCCCACAAGGTGAGATCTTCCATGGAGCCCCAGTCCAAGGGAGATTGACAGTCATGTTTAGCTTCTTCCATTTTCTAATGATTGCTCTAACAGTGGACCTTGTTTCACCAAGCTGCTTGGCAACCTCCCCGTAGCCCTTTCCAGCCTTGTGGAGGTGTACAATTTTGTCTCTAGTGTCTTTGGACAGCTCTTTGGTCTTGGCCATGTTAGTAGTTGGATTCTTGCTGATTGTATGGGGTGGACAGGTGTCTTTATGCAGCTAACGTCCTCAAACAGGAGCTTATCTAATTTAGGATAATAAATGGAGTGGAGTTGGACATTTTGAAGGCAGACTAAAAGGTCTTTGAGGGTCAGAATTGTAGTTGATAGACAGCTGTTCAAATACTTATTTGCAGCTGTATTATACAAATAAATAGCTAAAAAATCATACATTGTGATTTCTGGATTTTTTAAAATAGATTATGTCTCTCACTGTGGAAATGCACCTACGATGACAATTTCAGACCCCTCCATGATTTCTAAGTGGGAGAACTTGCAAAATAGCAGGGTGTTCATATACTTATACTCACTAGTATGTTCACTGAAATGACAGAAGACTCAATTTAAATAATTCTAGACTCACTTCTAAATCAAACACTTTTCATGTTTAATTGTTGTTTGTTAGGAGAATTCAGGAAGACTGATGAGAACTTTGTGGAAGAAACATTGAATGGGGATCTAAATAAACAGAGTGTTTATGCAAAAATATCCAAGTTTTTGTCGCTTAGTATGATCGCAGCACTTCACAGCATGTTAACGTTGCCAAATAAAAAGTGAAACATGAAACCTTATCCCTAACTATGGCTTTGAACCTGGTGTGAAAACATTCCACCTCTACCAGCCAGTAAGAATAACTAAACAATTGTCACATAACATGATTTCTGGGTAATAAATTATTTCAGAAATTCCAACATTTATGATCAAAGGGGTTTAAAGTCCAGCCTAGTGTGCTGCAAACATTTTCACATTTTCTAAACATTGCTTTTATATAAACAAATGTTTAAAATCTGGGGAATGCTGTGACTGACCTTTGGGGAGCCAGTGGGACTGGCAGATGGGGAGCGAATGGCACCTTTCTGGATGAGGTCAAGTCGTGGTGGGACCGGGGGAAGGCCGAGGTGCTGGATGGTGCAGTGGCTGGGGTCTCCTCCGTGGACTTTTCTGTGTTGGCTGACCGGTGAAGAGTTGGGAGACACCATGGGAGAGTTCTGACGCTCTGCACAGTGCTGAGAGGAAAGTAAATAATATAAGGGGTGTAAAATTAAAGTAAAATTCTGGACCTACGTAAAATGATAAAAGTAAAAATCCTACACTTTTCTTCTACAATTTAAAAATTATTTATGATTAATTAAGGATTCATTAAATTTCTAACAACTTCAAAATGCTCTTAAATTTAAAGCAACATTATGCATTTATTTTATCTTTAAATAACAGCTTAAAAATAATTTTATCGCTATGGCACTACTACTTATCACGGTGTCCCCCTGGGGTCGGCTGGAAAAAAAAACTAAACTGTGCGCACAGAATACAAATCTGTTCCCTTGGTTTAATAAGTTGTTGACACAAATTCATAATCCGTGCTCTTGGTTTTATAAACCCGAGGAAAGTTAGAAAGATATTTACAGATTCAAACTACTCTAAAGCAAAAGGATATCAAATCACAAATGACATTGATCTTTCCTGACATAGTAAGGCTAACAAAGAGCTACAAACTAATCAAAATGAGCTGGCCTCCAACCTGGAGAAATAAGACTGGTCTCTAGCAGCAGCCGGGGGTGCTTAGGGGCCGTCTATAAACTGCAACACTGACACAAAAATATCCATTAATTTAATGATTACATAAGGTAATGTCTCCAAATTAATTTTTTAACAGTAAGTGCTGTAGTACATCTAGGAGGAGACATGTTATAATTGAGATCAGTTGGGAGACCCTTCGCGGCTGCCCAGTTACAGCGTTCTTGCTCAACACTGGACCAATTTCAATGATTTTTGTTACTTACACACCAATGCATGGGGGAAAGGGACCAGGTGAAATATACCAAAATTACAAGTGTAATTCTTCAAAATTAAATAAATATGCCCCTGACTTTCCCCTGTACTACAAACAACTTAAAGAAATGGCAAATCTAATTTATTTAAGCCCTTTAACTTATGTATCAATAGATCAACTACCAGGTAGTACAAAACGTCTTCACCTTCCTGATGTTGGCCAGTCCATTCATGACTAGGCAGTCCTCTCGGTCTTCCTCATCATCCAGCTCCAGCATGGGGCAGCTGTGCTGGTCCAGGAAGAAGCACTTGGTACCCTCATTTCGTGGGTCAAAGGGATCGACAATGATGGGCTCTGTGCCTTTGATCTCACAACGACAGAACGGACAGCCCTGACCATCCGATTCCTGGAACAGATAAGGGAAAGTGTTTGCACTAAACACCCACAGTTATACACAGAGACCGGTGCGATGGTTGTATGTGTAACCCACATAGTTTTTAAATCTAATGATCGGATGAGCATTGCTTATTTGCTGTTGTATTTTGGGAACATGAGGAATCACTTGGCCCACTTGTACAGCTGTTCCTGTACACAGCTGGGACACACATGGTTAAGTTTATGCTTTGCACTCCTGCCCTATATCTTGTTCTCATTTCCCTGATTCATGAAAGGACTCAGGCAAAATTGACTGGGCACGTTTGTGTAGATCCTCTCAAGGGAACACAGTTTTGAAACTTTACAACATTAATTGGCCATATCCTACATGGCTGCCGCTGTCAAACAGGGGTCATAAATAAAAGGATAAAAGAGGTTTTGGTTTTCAGTGCATCTGTCTCCATTGACAGTCAGGGGCTACAATCAAAGGCAGACAATATTTACTGAAAACAAAGTTGCGTTTGTGCATTTGGTTAGCGACTTGGCGGGGGACACACCAAAAGCATGTTTGAAATGTAATCCCAATCAGAGTGGGAGGAGACGGGAAGGAGTGGGAGGTTAAAAGAAAGGGAATTTAGATGGGGGAGGATATGGTGTGATGGTCATAGACACTGAAGAAACCATACTGCAACACACACAACTGAAATAACAAATTAAAACATGATGTTTCTGTCGTATTGAAGGGAAAAATCCTCCGCTTCACTTCTACTCTGAAAGAGACAGAAAATGTCCCTTTTGTTCAAAAAACGGGTGTTAATATACTCACTCCTCCCACATTGATTTAGTGACTTTCACATGTCTGGACGTCTAGGTTAAAACTGGGCAAAACTGGTTGTGGAGTGCACATTTTTATATTTAGATTTTATGCCATTGTTTTAACAGCATTTAAATGGACAACATTTAAATGGTAAAGCAGGTCGAATCAGGTCAGTTAAAAAGTACAAGTAAACATTTGGGCTGGGCAAGTTAACGCGTTATTATCGCGTTAACTAATTATTTAATTAACGACGACAATTATTTTATCGGGCGTTAACGCAGTTTTTATTATTTCTTTATTATTGTAAACGTTTGTTGCTCACAGGCTTTGTAAGACCTGAGACCGAGAGACTCGCCCACGAGCAAAAACAGCACCTCTGATTCATAGTTTAATAATTGATCAACGATACAACACAGAAAGTCACCAAAAGTTGCAGCTAAAAGGTAATTACGGAGGTCTCTTCCGGGTCTCTCTAGCCTCTACAGGTGATTTTCTAGTGAGCCTGGAACTTCCAGCCTTTTTCGGGGTCGTTAAGCATTAAATCCAAACTGTTACATCCCAGATTTATCCACTTTATGTCCATAATTCATCGCGTTTTGGCTCATTTATGCCGCTAGCTCGCGGCTCCGTGTCTGTCTTAGTTTAGGGAAGTACAACGTCATCCAAAGAGTATGGAGGCTGAAAGAGGACAATACTCCCAGTCAAGCTGGCTAGTATGCAATCAAAGATGCTATAGTGCACAAGATAGACAGCTACCGTTTAATGGCCTCACTGGTTTGAGATGATTGAAGAAATGTAAATAGTATGTGCTTTATATGATTTATAATGTTTATTATGTTTATTTTTACATATAGAACTGTTTTAGACACACAAATGCTTGTGTAGCATTGCTGTGGGTGTAATATCAATAAATATGACATTATTATGTTGATTATTGGCATGAGTAAATGTAATGAGGGCAAAAGCGTCTGGACTTTCATGTGTATAAAAAAGATAAATAATATGTATGTATTTTGTCATCTGTATAAGTTGTAATGATTATTTCTTCACAGTGTGACTCCCAAGACATATGAGAAGTGTTTTATAGGTTTTACTGCTCTGTCTGTGATATCAATACATATCTGGAAGATTAGTATTCCGTTTTATTTATTTATTTGTCTTAAAGGTCCTACAACCATTTTTTAACATTCAAGTGACCTCATTGCAACCCAAATATTCTAATAACCCAGGATGTCCTGAAAAATATGATTTTCAAATCTTGACTGTAGACAACAGAGTTGAGGTTTTACAAGTTATTATAAAATAAATCCAGACGGACAATGAACTGTAAAAATGGCCTTAGGGCTCAGAGGGTTAAGTTGAGATGTACACAAAATATTTTATTTAACTGCTACTTCATAAACTAAATGCTAGTAAGTTTTTGCAGAACAAATGTTACAGAACTTTTATTCATATGGCAGAACATAAAAAAAAATTGCACTATAAACACTACTTTATACACTATAACACTACTTTTGAATTCATTATTTCATTTTACGATTAATCGCGATTAATCGGGGAAATTATGCGATTAATCGCACACTGGACCGGATTAGGTAATTGTTTGTGGTCACTTGGAGCTGTAAACACAACATTGACAAATTAATACTTTATAAAGTTGATATTTTGAATGTGTTAGCTTTTTGTACATAGTCATTTTAGCCGTTATTAAAATACAGATATTGATTGAGCAACTTTTTAACATTTTTTGGCTGGATTAAGCAGTTTTAGCCCATATAAACCACCAAATAAAAAAATAATTAAGTTCAGAGCAAAACATACTGTCTCGGTTTGCATCACTCTAGACAATGTTTACTTTACACTTTGTGAAGAGAACTAATTACTACTTGCCAATGATCTTAATACAATCATTAGTTACACAAACTTTATAATCTAATGAAACCTACAGTCTGGTAAATAGAAGACACAGAAAAGCCCCTATAAATCACTCAGTAAGTCCTCGAAGCATTGATTTAGGATAAAAGTAATAGCTAGAACAAGCAAACCATCTCATGTGGAGGATGTGGAATTTAACATACCTCATCACCCAGCTGTGAGTGAGGAGTGTATGTCTCATCCACCCCAGCTGACTAACACACAGAGTAAGAGGAAAAATGTAGGGAACCACCACTGAGTCAATGACCTGTGCTGGGTAGGAGGGTTCCCCCCCCCTCTCTGACTCACAATTTCATTATTGTGGAGGAAAATACTTCATTACTAAAGCACACATTTATACACACACACACACACACACTTACATACGTCACTTAATCACTGACTGAGGTTGCGTAGGACGCAGGTTACGTTGAGTTGTCATAACAGGAAGTATGACAAACAAACACTGGTAATATGGGTGCTGCCAAGTCCCACGGTTAACAGAGCACAGTACTGAGCACTGGAAAGACTGTGCTCATTTACTACAGCAATGCCCAGAGTAAAACCAACCAAAAAAAGCTTTCCAGCTCTGTAGGCATGGCAATACACCTCGTAAGAAGAGTAGCAAACCAAAAACTGTGTGTGTGCTCCTAATGCTGCTCAAACACTTAAGTCAGGCTTTCCCATGACATGTTATGTCAAGGACCAGTGAACTTACATGTGGACTGTGGACCATAGATCCCCATTTAATAAATGCTTTGCAACCCAAGTAGGAATTTATTATTTCTTTGTGATAATTGTGAACATAAACAACAAATAGGGGGGAAATATGTATAAAATATTGGCATAATTTGAGTTTATGGTTGTTTTTTGAAAGATTGGCAAGGTCTTTAAAATAACACTGAGGATGACTTCATGCCTGTGTCAGTAAGTACAGACTGACTGAATTACCACAGAAGCTACTAAAGAGACTTGCAAAAGACACTTTCATCTTTAACATCCATTTGGTGATAAATTCATTGCTTTTTACAACATGAAAAGCAAAGAATTTGAATATGTTTTATTGGTAAAACATGTGTTTCATTGCCCATTTAAAAATCAACTCCTCCTACACAATGCGAACCAAGGACTCATGATAAATGGAAACTATGGTAGCAATGACTGACTAAAAAACAAAGCACACTTAAATTCATGTGTAAAACCTTGACTCATTGTCCTCTAAAACATCTCCCTGTCCTCCCACGCAAAAGCTCCACTGCCAAACATTTAAACTAGATGTTTGAAAAGCATTGTTGAGATATGGTCTGCTTGTGTGGTCTGTTGGTCTCTTTTTCAGAGTTTACCTACAGAAAGTTGAACAATTCTATACAGTGGGGCTCAAAAGTTTGGGAGCCCCAGGTAAAAACTTGTATTAATGTGCATAAAATTGCCAAGAAAAGGTGGAAAAATCTCAAAAAGGCATTAAATGAAAGATTAGACATTTGGTACAAAAAGTTAGATTTTATTTACATAATTTACACTTTCAAAATAACAGAAAACAAAAAAATGGCGTCTGCAAAAGTTTGGGCCCCCTGAAGAGTTAATACCTTGTACTTTCCCCTTTGCCAAGAGTCTTTCAATTATTGTTTGAGGTTTGTTCGCCCATTCGTCCTTCCAAAAGTCTATCAGTTCTTTAAGATTTCTCGGCTATCTGTCCCACACTGCTCTTTTAAGGTCTAACCATAGATTTTCAATTATGTTGAGGTCAGGAGATTGTGAAGGCCATGGCAAACCTTCAGTTTACGCCTCTTGATGTAATCCACCGTAAATTTTGAGGTGTGTTTAGGATCATTATCCACTTGTAGAAGCCATCCTCCCTTTAACTTCAGCTTTTTCACAGATGGCTTCAAGTTAGCGTCCAAAATTTGCTGACATTTTATTGAATCCATTTTTCCTTCTACTCGTGAAATGTTCCCTTTGCCAAAGCATGATTGGTTCACCCCCCTTCTTAACAGTTGGACAGAGGTTCTTTTCATTAAATTTCTTCTCCAAACGTACCTTTGCTCATTTGCCCAAAAAGTTCTATTTTAATCTCATCGGTCTAAAGAACATGTTTCTACAATGCATCAGGCTTGTCTACATGTTTATTTGCAAACTTCAAATGTTGATTTTTGTGGTGAGGATGTAGAAGAGGTTTTCTTCAGATGACTCTTGCATGAAGATCATATTTGTACAAGTATCTCTTTTTAGTGGAATGGTGTACCACAACTCCAGTGTCTGCCAAGTCTTTCTGGATGTATTGTGCAGTCAAACGTGGGTTTTGTCTTGCTCTTCTCACACTCCTGCGAGCTGTTCTGTCTGATATTTTTCTTGGTCCTTCAGATCTTGCTTTAACTTCCAGTCTTCCTGATGACTGCCATTTTTTAATTACATTCCGAACAGGGGATATTGGCATCTGAAAACGCTATGCTATCTTCTTATAGCCTTCTCCTGCTTTGTGAGCGTCAACTATTTTCAGTTTCAGATTTCTAGACAACTGCTTAGAAGAACCCATGGTGCTGATTGTTTGGGCAAGGTCAGATCAGTCTGGGCATTTTAAACCTTAGACTGACATTACCTGGTCTTTCCAGACAATGATTGAGAACAATCCATGACACTGTCAGGTCTCAGCTTTCAAAAGGGACATCTTATACGCATGTCTAATCTGTCCTTTGATTTCTTTTGGAGATTTTTCCATCTTTTCTTGGCTTCTTTATGCACATTAA
Organism: Etheostoma cragini; assembly: GCF_013103735.1. Taxonomy (NCBI): domain Eukaryota; kingdom Metazoa; phylum Chordata; class Actinopteri; order Perciformes; family Percidae; genus Etheostoma; species Etheostoma cragini. The sequence continues at coordinate 7,418,429 of NC_048419.1, read as the reverse complement.
TACAAATTTTTAACTGGGTTGACCAAACTTTGCGAGCCCCACTGTACATGTTCAACACCAACAAGAAGATTAGAAATAAGGCCTAATTCTGCCGTCCACGAGAAGAACACATGTTTTCATCTTAAAATTACCTTGATACTGAATTGTGATTTTAAAACCGATTTTTTGGCTTGTTTCCAGGACTGCAGATAACTCAGAGTCTGTGTAGACACATGTCTGGAGAGCCACATCTGTGACTGTAACTTAGATGTACCAAGCAAAGGAGAGAAGGGGGAGAAAAGAGTCACTGGACGCAACTCATTAGGGCAAAGTAATTACAAACACACTTTGCTAAAAGAGCATCTGATGCACAAACACAATGGACACAGCAATGCAAGACAGTGTGCTCTGGGATATACTCATTTAAAAAAACAGCACACAGCAGGAAGCAGAAAAACACAGAAACACTGGAATATACTGTGTACACACATGCTCAGATTTGATTAGGACAGATGCAAGGACATGAGGGATGGAAGGAGTTATTTTTTAAATCTTAAACTGTTATTCAGTAGTCTTTTCTCAACTGCGACTGCACATTTCCTGGATATTTTGCAGCATATATACTGTATATAGACACACACACATATATAGTATATATATATATATATATATACACTACCGTTCAAAAGTTTGGGGTCACATTGAAATGTCCTTGTTTTTGAAGGAAAAGCAC
>NC_048419.1:7401866-7417617 GCF_013103735.1 Etheostoma cragini | reverse complement strand
AGGATTCTTTGACGAAAGCAAAGTTTGATGTAAAAAAAATCTTATTTCAAATACAAATCATTATTTCTAACCTTGTCAATGCCTTGACTCTATTTTCTATTCATTTCACAATGTATGGTGGTGAATAAGTGTGACTTTTCAGGAAAACACAAAATTGTTTGGGTGACCCCAAACTTTTGAACGTTAGTGTATGTATATGTATATATATATATATATATATATATATATATATATATATATATATATATATATATATATAAAAAATTGTATATATAACATATACAGTATGTATTAATCTTCAAATTAGATTCATTCCTACATGGAAATTTTAAAATGTTCAATAGTTTTAACATGTCCGGAACTCACATGTGACATTTTAATTTCTTTATTAGTTATTTTTTATAAAGCACATATATGATATGCATCATCAGAGATGTGATGATGACAACATACCATTAACTGACAGTGTCCCCTGTACATGTGTTATGACAAAAACAATCAGCCAAAGCCACAGATGTATCCATTTGCTTGAATGTCTGCAGTATTATTTATTACAATACCTGCCAGGCTGTAAGACAGGAAGTACACATAAGGTGACCACAGGGTTCGATCTTGACATCTTTGTCGTTCTCTGCACATATCTTACAAAGCTGAAAGGTGGAGCCCATTTCACAGTACAGCTCATACTGCTCCTGTTGTGGCAGAGCAAACTCCTGTTACTCATCAAATTATGCATGTCACAAACTATACAAGAGAACAGACAGAAAAATATACAGACACACAAATACAGTATACATACAAAACATACAAAACATACCCCAAAATGTATTGTGATTATGCCCCAGTACGGACTATACCATGAACCTGAAGTGTCATAGTTAATGCCATTGACAAATGGTGTGAATGGTCACGTATCAGTTGAGTATTTTAAACTAGAAAATGTGGTGAAAAAATCATCAAGATTTATTTATCTTCACTAAAATCTTTTTCTGAATACATCTAAGACAAAATTCATTAAGGTAGACAATGCTTAATTTCAAAACAAATTTCATGTTCCTTTTTTTAAAACACTCTCGCAGTTCACTGAGTGGTCTGCATCATATTTAGTAAAGTTCAGTCAGTTCTCAGTGAACATTTCCTACACTTAAATGTCATAAGGAAGCCTGAGCTTAGTCTCATTGGGAACCATGACTGTTACTCCGCTTATCCAGATGAAGCAAGTTTTCAGAAACACACACACACACAGACACACAGACACACACACAGACACACAGACACACAGACACACACACACACCCACTTGTGTCACTTTGATGTGATCTTGAGGCGTTGGCTCACATAAACCAGTGAGGTCAGGATTGTAGCTTCGACCATCAGGGAACAAGTAGCTGCAGATTAAATAACACAAACGTTACAAGAAATGTAATCAAAATATTGTAATCAGTCATCTTTTGTTTGTCATGCTATCAAGTATGCAACTGCAGTAATAGGGTTTTAGATTTTTACATATTATATATATATGATATTAACCCATAACTATTCCATATTAATACACTTAAACATGTTCCATATTTATGGTTGCACAAATAAAAAAAACAAAATGACTTACAGTGAGTAGTAGTAGAACCACAAACAGCAATAGGAGCACTTGTAGTAATAGTTTTACGAAGTGATTTACGGAGACTTTAATTAATCCGTATTTTTTATTTACAAAAATATCATTCATGAGCGGATGTTAAATTTAAAACATATGAGTTAATAATATATCTTACTGCATGGAATAAAAAAGTACAATAAAGCCATAAGCTATTATTACTGAGAATTTAGCAGAAACTCTTTTCCAATTAAAGTCAATTTTGTAAATTGATTCAGCAAATACAAGCCTGGGCTTAACCATGATTGACTTTTGAAAGAGTGACTGATAGGAACTGATGGGTCTCTCTGCTTCATCAAAAAAAGAAGCACTTCAAACAAGATTCCCCCTCCTCCCCGCACTCTCCGGCTACAGTGAACTAAGAAGACACAGCCCACCTTGAACAGCAACAGATTGATGGCTAAGGGAAGTAAAATGCCACACACTTAATGGAAGGAAGCATTTTTGATTTGTCTAGGGGCCTGTTAGATTATCAGATATGATAGGAACAGATGGCTACAAAGAGAGAGGCTCAAAGACATCCTCTTGTTCATCTGAGACAGAAAACTTTGTTTCATCAAGTGGCTTCCACACAGCGCATACAGATCAACATACAAATAGTGAGTAAGCTAGAGAGGCAGAGAGTGCATGTGAGTGTGTGATACGTAACATACAAGCCCTCTCTGTAGCCATCAATGAGGGCCTGGAACAGTGGTTTGTTGTGGGGGATGGTCTGTAGTATGTTGCCATCATTGGTCACATAGCCGATGGCCCACTGGCCCAGTCGTGTGCAACTCAGTCTGAAGATGTAACTGTTAGAAATGGAGAAAGGACCGAGGGGATTGTTCACATTAACAAGCTGCCAAACAAAACAAGTACAGTATAATAGTCTTCACTTATAATATATAAGTCCTAATATTTAACTTATAATATAAGTATACGTTGTGTATAATTCAAAGTTGTGTTTTTAAATAAATGTAAAAACTATAACATGCTAAACAAATTTTGACTAGTCAAATAATATTACTTTTTACCATACATATATTAACTTTTAAATGATAATATGATTATAATCAAGATAAAATCTTATTTGTATCTTTGTATAACTTGTATGTCACACTTTCCTGGATTGTAGTCATGGTAATCTTCTGTATTCTTTGTTCTTGGAACATTGGGCCTCATTCCCCAATGTCTTTAAGTTTTTTCTTAAATTTTTTCTTAAGAAAGTTACTAAGAAAAGTCTATGTCTGATTTATGTTTATGTTATCAAAGAGCAGAATTGTTCACAGGTGTGTTCTTAGAAGGATGAATCCCAATGTCTTTGTAATTTGAAAGCTTGTGCCTGTTTTTCAAAGCAAAAACATCAGGTCTAAATAGGATTCAACATGATTTATCATAAGTACAAACAACACTTCATGTTAACAATGAACCCTAACCCTTTATGAATGTTAAATTTAACAATGGAGTTCCACAAGGCTCTGTGCTTGAGTAGGTAAGGACAGCCCAAAAGTGCATTCAATGCAACTTTATGCAGCCTAATTGAGGCTACTTTCAAAATCACTGAACATCAGTAGGCCTATCCACACTTCAACAATACTTGCTTAACATGTGTAATCGGCAAGTTAGAGGACACCTACATTTGGCCTAATCATAACTGGCCTGGCAACCCAAAGGCCAAGGGTCCATCACCGGAAATTAATGAGCATTAAAAACTTAATTTCCTACATTCTGGTAAATTTGTTTGCCCCTATTTCAAACTTTTTCTGAATTAGTATGCTGGAAATATCTTTATGTTAAGATAAACCAATTACAATCCAAATATAAAAACATAATGGAATAACTTTAGTATAATCCATTATGTTTTTATATTTAGCAAACATGTAGTTAAGGCATTATTTACTCTTCCCTCCTCTTTTGCGCCTTTTGTTGTGAAAGTAACCTCTGTAAATGTGCATATGACAATTAATCACCTCAATTACACATTATTTATTTTAATTTATTAATAAACTCCTAGACTGTAACATATCAGATGTTTGAGCAAGCTCTCTGCTCATATCCAAAACTTTGTGCACATTCAAAATATAACTCATCCCATCTGTGTTCTCTGAGGTTTGAGGAGTCATGATATGAAAAATAAAGTTATAGTAGGCTATTACAAGAATAAAGTCACTATATTTCAAAAAATAATCTACCTGCATCATAGCCTGCTGTGCAACACATGATTGCTCTGCTGATACGGTAGCCTAGATCTCAGACCTTCTGAGAGACTCAGAGCCCTGTATGGGTCTCTGGTCTCTGAATGAGACAACTTTTAGGTAAGTGGCTGTACGCTCCTCTAAATCAGAGGTGGAAAACAGAAACTACGACACAAATACACGGGGCTCAAATGCGACACATCTGCCGCAGCATGTTGACAGCAAAGCGCATCTGTAAACCTGAAGATGCACAGCTTTTTACAGCAAAAGCGGACACTAAGCAACGTTGGGTTGTATATTTTTTGTTCCTTTTCAAAATAGGCTACACTTAAAACATTCGGGGCTGAAGTCGGTGTCAGTGGGAACAATGAGGCCGCGCTTTTGATGCACAGAGGTATTTGATGCGGGGCGGCACTGCAAAGAGAAACAGACGTGAGTCGTCCTCCACCTGCTGCCTTGTTCTGTATTTGTTTTTAATCAGGGTCAGTGTGGGAAAGCCCACGCTCACACAAATAGGTGGAGGTGAAGGGGATTAGGACTTTCATAGCCTTGTGGAGACCTGGGGGAACTCCCTCTCTAGAAATGGGTGATCTGCATTTTTTCCAGTCTCTGTCACACTGCGGGTTAGGTGCAGCCTCTGACGCCAACCAGGTTAAACTTAACTTTACCTCAGGATCATATTTCCTGCGATTTTTGCTGGGTCCTTTCTCCTCCCTTAATTCTGACTTCTGTTGACTTGGGACAAGGAAACAATGCATTTTAAAGTTAATACATGCATGCACAATTACCAATATCAATAGATCTGCATACAGTTATTTTTTCTTTGTGTGTCTTATCAATTGATCAAACAAAAGAATCCAATCAGTTTGTTAAACTTCGAGCATGCATTTATGATAAAAAACCTAGATGACCTACAATCTTTTAATGTTAAACTCAGACTAAACCGAAGTTATTGCACTGGGCCCCAAACACCGCCAAGGCTCATTATCAAAAGATATAGCTAATCTGTATAGTGTTGCCCTGGTCTTCAGCACCACTGTAAGGAATATTTGCATTGTCTTTGATCAGAATTAGAAAGCTGCAGCACGTGTATTGATAAGAACTAGGATAGAGATCATATTTCTTTGCTGCACTGGGTCCCGATAAAATCCAGAATTTAATTAATCCTTCTCCTGTCCAGCAATTCATATCTTAAAGCGCTCATAGAGAGAGCTCTACTGCCCCATTAGAGCACTGCTTCCAGAATGCAGTTACTTGTGGTTCCTAGAATCTTCAAAAGAATAGAATGGTAGCCAAAGCCTTCAGCTACCATGCTCCTCTCCTCTGAAACCAGCTGGTTTATGAGGCACCATCTCCACAAGAGTAAGCTTCAAACTGCCCTCTTTGATAAAGCTTATAGTTTGGGCTTTTCCTTGGATCAATAATCAAAATAAAGTACACTTCAAATACATTTTTTTACCAAATATGGTTTCTGTCATTTTAGGTAGTTCTTATCACACTGATTTTTGTTAAGTGTTCATTTTTTTAGATGCTACACAAATGGGGTGAAACGTCATGATTGACAGTGTAGCTTCAGGTTTACGGATGCGCTCTGCTGTCGACAAACAGGTGAGGCTGATGTATGGACGGGACTTTGATACCACAGCTGCATTGCCTGATCACTATTGTGTAGACTGTGGCTCTAAACAAGATAGCAGTGCCCTTTCACCAGGTGGAAATAACATCTGAGGGTTGTCCCCTCCCTTAAAATATCAATAAAACCATGATGTATTGTAAATATAGTGGAGAAAATTTGAAATCATTGTGTAAGACGTAAAACAATACAAATGCAACAAGGGCAATGTTGGGACCACAATTACAGCCTTCATGCACTTCCAATGCCTGAAGGCATTCTGAGACAAAGAAACTTTAGCCTCCATGCAACCCTAAGAGCCTAAAAAAAACACACACCTCAATGTGAATTTGTCTTCACAATGGCCAACATTCTAAAAACGACAGACTTTGTAGTTCACACAGTTGAGAACTCTGATTCGCCCCATTGCCCAGGGACCCTAAAGTCAGAAGGGTGCTGTGACCAGGTGACCGGGTCAATAAATACCCTGAACACCCTAACACCTTTGCTTTCGCAACTGTCAGCACGCAGACGTCTGTGCTAAATAGTTAATTTTCCATAAAAGTGAACTATTTCGGTGTTCTGGTGAGCACCATTGGATCCTCTGAAACACACATTGGTGTTTCAGCTCTGGAGAGAAGAAAATCAACCACGCTTTTCTCTAGAAGGACATCAGACAACACAGGCTGCTTTTCCCTTCCGAGTCGACTCTGAACCGCTCCACACACCCTGCCCGGGTTGGTTTGTTTTTTTAATTACTGGCCAAGTAGTTAACCCGTTTTCCGTTCCCTGCGGAAAAGCCACTCAATTCCTAACCGTGCTGTGTAGTGTGTTCTTTTGCCTGTAACACTTGTTTCACAGTAGCTAAACAGATAGCCCCTAGCCACACGTGGCGCACACACGCATGCTCACACACGCACGCTCACACACACACACACACACACACACACACACACACACACACACACACACATACACACACACATACACACACACACACACTCACAGACCTACAGGTACTGTGGGTTGTAGTTTGTAAAAAAGTATATAGGTTTTGATGATTGAAGAATTATTAATATAGAATTGTTTTAAACAATTTGAAAGTTAAATACATTCTACTATACTTTAAAAAGCAGTTTTCTGGGATTATTTGTGTGTATTTGTGATCTAATGTAGTAACAAGCTGGTTAAACAGGTCTGAGCTTGGATTCACCCTTCGTTTTGTTCCTTTAAAAGATACCAAATAAATTAAGCAAATAATTCAGATCTGTAATTTAAAGGGAACACCACCTATGAGACTATTTCAAATCACAAATATTGGTCCTTAGTTCCAAGGTGGTGCCCCGTTTTGATTGTTTGTCAAGTTGGTAAAGTTATTAATATCTTTATTAAAATTGATATAACATCTTTAAAATATTGACAATAAATTAATCTGTACAGGCAACAAAACACGTTTTATGTTTAGAAACATTTTCATAAAGTTATCTAGTTTTTTAATAGCTTGTTAGATAGAAAATTACCCACAACAACTAACAAGGAGATGAGCCTTTGTAAACTTATTTAAAGCTATTTTGTGTTGGGGTTTGTTCTAGATGATGTGGCAGATCAGTGGGCTTGCTACAACTGAATTATTAATTAAGAGAAAAAATCTAATATTTATTTTGCGGACACAAGATAATTTGTTAATTATAATATGACCGCATGGTGAACCTAACTTGGATTTAAATCACTATGACTTTGTGTTGTTGGCCAGAAAAAATGATAAAAAAGGAATTTTTAGGAAAACAACAATCTGAATTTGAAAAAGTTGTGAAAGATAAAGAGGATGTATTATGAGTGCAGTTCAGTATGACTACTGGTCTTAGAGCCAGCCTTGACCACAGTATGATCCCAGCTTCAACAGCAACAAAGTCCCGAGGTAAATCAACTGGTCTTTGACACTCAAAAGAGACGTGGGAAAAGTTTGACAGTTTCAATGAAGTGTGTGTGTGTGTGTGTGTGTGTGTGTGAGTGCGTGCGTGCGTGCGTGCGTGCGTGCGTGCGTGCATGTGTGTGTGCGTATTGTTTTTTGTTTGAGTGAGTTGAAGTGGTAACATGTAGTGGCTCCTGCTATATAACTTCCCTCCCCCACACAGCTGTATGTTTGATCCAGTGTTGATCTAATAGTATTTTATAAAGTTTGGTTTGGACTTTGGTGTGCTACAATTAATTTGAAAAAACAGATTTAAAAACCCTTTTAAATGTAAATGAGAAATGTAAACACCCAAATCAGGACTAAAGGATTAACAGGATTAAAACGTATAACAGCAGTCATGAATAATTCCGCTCTGATAATGTTTGTAATGCTCCTTTTTGTATAACGATATGCAACCAAATAAGACATGTAAAAAGAATAGCTTCTGATTGCATATGTTTAGTGGTCCCGGGATGTTATGGTGTTATATATGTGTCTCATTCCTGAGCAAGAAATAGTTTTGAGCACAGAGAACTATATTTTGCAAGAAGATTACATCACATTTTAAACATAAATGACCACTTGCAAAAAATAATTTAGTTTAAGCAAACAAAAACCTATTCTGTGCTCAAGAAATTTATTTGCATGTTTGCAATTATGCATATTAACGTGCAATAATAACCCCTCTCACGCATTTACTCATGTGCCCTCTTAAAAACTCTGTGGTTAAAAACTCTTAAAAAATGTGTTACAGTCCTGTTGCCCTCGCTCTCAACCTCTGCACTCGTGCCGGCTCAACTCTGACACGCTCGCTCAAATTTTCACAGCTTTACAAGTGTGCCACAAAACCAACCAATCTGAAAATTAAAGGTCTATTCTAATTGCCTGTTTATCTCCAATCAGATCGCAAGTAGCAGGAAACACATATCTAGGGGGAACAGTCTTTTTTCAGTCAATACCTTTTGGTCAGTATAGTAGCATATACTGACTTAAGTGGAGCTGTTTGACTAACGTTAATGAATTAAAACATATTTCATTCAGTACTTTGTATCATTGACTTATATCACAGATATACAGTATACTATATATATATATAATATATATATATTATTTTCAAAAACGTTTTAGCTATCTATGATTGTTCGATTGATAATGTTAGCTCAAAATGCCATTCAAGTGGCAGCCTTTGTTGTGTTTGATTGCTAACTTGTAGCCAGCAGAGAACAAACTTTGTTAAGTAGGTCCATTTTTTCTGTATTGACATTACAGAAGTCTCTCGTCAGCATCTTGTATCCTACTTATCCTAAAGTGACACACACGCAACTCACATCTTCACTCGTCGCAAAGTGACGCATGCACTCGACTTACATCGGGGAGTGACAAGGTGTATGATTAACCAATTACACCAAATAGGTGCCAATGCTCATCAATGTCACATGTAGGTTGTAACACAGACATTAACTGAAACAGAAACAGCTGTGTAGGAGGCTTAAAACTGGGTGAGGAACAGTCAAACTTTGTTTCCAAGGTGAGGTTGTGGAAGACAGTTTCATATCACAGGTCATACACTATGGCAAGACTGAGCACATCAACAAGACACAACGTAGTTATACTGCATCAGCAAGTTCTCTCCCAGACAAATATTTCAAAGCAGACAGGTGTTTAAAGATTTGCTGCTCAAGCTCTTTTGAAAAAGCACGAAGAAACGGGCAAAGCTGAGGATAGTAGACGCAGCGGTCGGCCAAAAAAAGTTAGTGCAGCAGATTAAATCACATCAAGCATATTTCCCTTCAAAATTGGATGTCCAGTAGGACATCAGCTCAGAACTGGCAGAAACCAGAACGACCCAGGTACACCCATCTACTGTCTGGAGAAGTCTGGCCAGCAGTGGTCTTCATGGAAGAGTTGCAGCCAAAAAGCCATACCTTCGACATGAAAACATGTGAAAGGAGAACGACCCCAAACATACAGCTAATGTCATTAAGAACTATCTTCAGTGCAAAGAAGAACATGAAGTCCTGGAAGTGATGGCATGCCCCCACAGAGCCGGATTGAGTGTGTCTGGGACCACATGAAGAAACAGAAGGATTTGATGAAGCCTACATCTACAGAAAGTCTGTGGTTAGTTCTCCAAGGTGTTTGAAACAACCTACCAGCCATGTTCCTTCAAAAATTTTACAAGTGTACCGAGAAGAATTGATGCTGTCTTGAAGGCAAAGGGTGGTCACACCAAATGTTGATTTGATTTAGATTCCTCTTCTGTTCATTCACTGCACTTTGTTAATTTATGAAAATAAACTATTAACACTTCACTTGCCCTATCAATTCACAAAAGGTTCCAAATGTATAACAATATGTATTACATTAAAGTGGATGTTATTACTTTTGCATAGAACTGAGCTGCGAACAGTTAGGTTGGTTTGGTCAAAAAATTCAACTACTAGCTAGGCCTACTACTTGAAGTGAGGCTCAATGTTTCAAGTTATCCATTACTTTTAGCTCATCATTTGAACTGTTTAGTCAGTACTTTTAGCACTTTACCTCTAAAATGCGTTACTTTTTATATGGTTGTATGTTCAAACATCTGTGAACAGCTGATACATTGTTGTAAATTAATCATAATTTCAATAATTATTTTTATTAGTTAAGCTGCTACACAATCTTTCCAAGATACCCCTGGCTAGGGAATCACTGTACGTGTTGTGTCAAAGACTGTTCCCCCTAGAATTGTGTTTTCTGCTAGTAGCAATCTAATTGAAGACAAACAGCCAATCACCCAGACCTTTAATTTTCTGATTGGTTGGTTTTGTGACGAGTTAAGTGCGCACAGAGTGCAGTTTGAGAGTGGGGGAGACGTGACTGGAGCGCAGAGAAAGAGTTTTTGAGAGGGCACATGAGAAAACTGCATGCGAGGGGTTATTATTACATGTTAATAAGCATCCTCGCTTAGGAATGAGGCACATATATAACGCCATAGGATGTAGAAGATTAGTTGAAGTGGTTTGGAGCGTGCAGCCGGCACGCGCCCTTGGTGATGGGAAGAGGAGCGCACAGACCAAATGTTTTTAACAATTAAATTGTCCTGCTGCTGTTTCCTGTTTTATTTCACTCGTCATTTGTCATGCATTTTACGTGTGTTTACACCCTGGGGCATAGTCAAACTCAAAACATTTAGCAGATTCTGGGTTTTCTGACATGTTTCCTCAATATTGTGTGAAACAGTGTGCAACACGCTGAGGTATGTTTTATCTCGTATGGTGGGTGTGTCAGAGGTGTTACAAAACAACAGCAGCGTTTGGGTAAACTTGTATTAAAAAGACAAAAGAGTGTTAAACGCACCACCCTTTCAGTTCAAATAAAGGTTTTGTATTAATGGGAGAGCAGTTTGAAATCCATGCTTCTGCACTTTCAACAGCGCTCCGGTGCATTTCAATCCCCACAGGTTATGAAGGTTTTTCACCATAAAGAATTTTTCAGCATAACTAGTAACAAAAAATTCAAAAAGCGTCCTTCTTAATTGTGAAATGGCAGCAATATGCATTTGCACATACAACATACGTTTTATGCGGCACACATGCAAGTAGCCAGACAGTGTTGAACATAAAGTCAACACACTACCCACCAGTGCATGCAACATGACTGCTACTGTTGCTCAACTAGTCATTAATATGTAAAGGTGAATAAATACTTCAAACAAAAATGTTAGGCACTTCAAATACACACAAAATTACCATACCTGCCAGGCTTGTTCATGTACTTGTGCAGGCGGGCCTTAACTTCATCATAGGTAAGGAAGGCCATGTAGCCGGGGTGTGTCACTGCCAGGAAATTCCAGTTCCTCAGAATTGATCCCCATGGCTGAAAGAGACCATCCAATATAGTTTAACTAAGCGGATTACAATACACTGTATTTTTTTCATATATTTTTTATCAAGTCAACATTGAGTCAGTGCTTCTGCCACAAAAGAGGAGCAAATAGTAATGTTTTAGTAAGTTGTTTTTGCTAAATCTGAATTACATAATACATACAAATTAAATGAGAGAGAATGCAGAGACCGAGGTTGCGGATATCTAGCCAGCAACAACTAGGAGTTACCCTACAGTCACATAAACTACAAAGAACGGCAACACGCACTTGCTTGATGGGCATTCCCGGGCGTGCCTTGCCAACTCCTGATTTTCACGGTGACACTTATGTATCGATAGTAGCATGCTATTGCCTAGCATAGGCAAGATGTCTTCCAAGTTGTCACTTCAGAGGTATTATCAAGTCACAAGAACAATGTTTTTGAATTTAAAAGTTTCTTAATAGGGGTAACAAAATATATGAGACAAAATGGCAGACATATATAGATATATTCAGAAATACCATGTCCTAAAGCGTTACCACCATCTTGAATAATTTTCTTTGACTCTAGCAACCAACATCTATACGTCACGCTGCCCTCAGGCTGATTTCCGTTTGATTAGCAGTCACTTTGTCGCATTGCTCAGCATTTGCATGAAATAGACTTCTTGTCTATTTTGGCCCTGCCTTGCTTATGGCAGCAGCAAGCTTGTTGCTGGCAAATTGCCACTCCCACTGAAAATGAATGGCAGCCAGTCACCTTTTCTCTGTTACTTGTAGCCAATGTGACTTAGGGGTTAAGAAGGGAACTTGTGCTATTGTTGCGTTTGGCTTTATTTACAACTGGTTTAAGGTTTTCTGCAGGACAGAGTTCCACAGATGTCAATTCACTTGATTTGGAAGAAAATTAGTTACAGTATTGACACCACAGCTTCTTTCTATTTAGAGATAATTGTTGGTTTTATCGTGTCTAGTCTAAGGTTGTGCTCTTTTTTTATTACTCCATCCTGGCAGAGAATACTTGCTCAGCGGTGCACACAGCCCGACAGAGAGAAGGCACAAACGGTGACGGGAAGAAAAAGTGAGCTGAGATCCAGGCTAGGCTAAGAGTGGCCCCGCAATAACCGCCTGTACCCAGCATCTCTTTGTGATCACAGAGACCTAACTTCACAAAAACATCTTAACAACTTAGCAGTGGAGCTAGCAGGCCACCACGTCAACCTTGCAGACCTCACACCTGACTAGTATAACAACAGCTGGTGCACGGACACTATTGTTATGATAAAACATTAATTTTTTATTTTGCCATTTTATGCCTTTATTTGATAGGACAGCTATCAACTGAAGATGCTGCAGCTGATAGCCAGAGCTCCCAGTTAGCTAAAACGCCAGTTGTGGAGGCATGTTTTAAAGAGTGCCTTTGTGCTTCTTAAATACCTGGTCTCGATCCTGCCATGTAGCTAGTTTGGACTGCTAGCTGCAGAGCAGCGTCCTGCAACAACTGAATTCCCACGGGTCTTCAACGTGAGAATCGAGATAGCCTTCAGTAACGCTATTATTATGCAAGCCACAGGCATCATTTGGACCGCTGCCATGTAGTTACATAGTAACTGATATGGTCATAACCACTACAATGCTAATTTACCTATTTTTGAGGGGAAAATAAACTTCTAGATTTTGTCGCAAAGGCATGACCTGGCCATCTGGAGGACATAGCCAGACCACCGGGAACTCTGTAGATTGTTGTCACCAGCGGCAGGTGACGGAGTTGGCGACAGGAGAGAAAGCAGAAGTGAAGATGCCGGTGGGGCCTGCAAGCCTGGCTAAGGAAACTACCAAACAGACCCCTACTGCCAAATCTCCTACTCACCAATGCCAGATCCATCCCACACAAAATGGATTAGCTGGAGTTCAGCAAAGCAACTAACTACACATGGCACTGCTGCGTGATGATTATCACCGAAACTGGCTAAACTCCTTCATCCCAGACGCCGCTGTGCTGCTAGCAGGCCAAGCTAGCTACCAGCAGGATTAAGGCAAGGTAGATGACAATACAAACTTTGAATTTAAACGGTTTCTTCACAATGTCTGAGAGAAAACGTAAATTGTTGTCACGTAAGGGCCCTGTTCATGTCGCACAGACATTTTAATTGCATTTTGTGTCTGTTAAGAGGCACAAAGGCACTTAGAACATGCCACCGCAACTGGCATTTTAGCTAATTTGGAGCTCTGGCAATAAACTGCAGAAACTCCAGTTTGCTAGCACCGATTTTGGTCTTTTTTTTCCCCTATTGACAGTACTCTGAGGGCTGAGGTTTTAAGAACTTTTTAAAATATAGCGCCAGTACGCCACACCACACCTCCTTCTACCACACTAGTTCTTACAGTTGATGCAGCGCTGTCAGAACCAACAGACGAGTGTCATTTCAGTGCAAAGTAATTAGGTCAAAAAACGATTTAATATACTGCCAAAAGCCTACAAGGACAGGTACAGTTAATTAATCTAACATTTTTATTCTGTTAGTCTCTGTACACTTTGCTCTTCAGCCGCACAGTAGGGAAACAGCGCCGATCCTCCAGGTAATTTTATATAGAGGTTTTGGCTCTATGATGGCTTCATGCAACACTGAGCCTCTCTTATAAAAATGAACAAGGTTTTGCCTCCGGGGGAAAATATCTAAACTTGTTGTATCTAAATACAGTATGGACCAACAGCAAAGTGCTACGTGCCATGTGTGTCAAAACCATTTGATACATATGTTTAAACTTTAGTTTTATTTTGACCAACCTGGAAGAGGCGTGTGAAAATGTCAAACTCAAACACAGAAATGTAGTCGTTGCAGGTGAGGTCGATGGTGGATTTGAGGGCCATAGCCTCCAGGCCCGAGCTGATGGGATGCACTTCATGAAGGCACTGTCGGAAGACTTTCCATGGCACTATTGTCCTGCAAGAGAGAAACAATACAATCATAAAAGCAAAGAAACCGTAACTTGCTGGACAAATTGTCCAACAAGACAATTTTATTGAATTAAATATAAACTCCATAAACTTCAAATGGTCCAGAATTCAGCTGCCCGCATCACTTCTGTCCTCCAACTGGCTCCACTGGCTCTCGTTCCAGTTCCGTATCCAATTCAAAGTCCTCCTGTTTACATTCAAGGCTATCAACAACCTCGTCCCCCATATGTGTCTGATCTCCTCCAGCATCCCACTCCCCTTCCGCTCCCTCAAATCCTCTTCCTCCATACACTTCTCTGTCCCCTCCGCCCGTCTCACCACCATTCAGCCACTCTGCTCTCCGTCTCTGGAACTCATTACCACCCCAACTTGAAAACATCAATTCATTCCCCATTTCAAATCACGACTCAAAACACACCTGTTTAAAACTGCCTATTCCACTTAAATGTCTATTAATCTGCACGTTTCTGTTGTTATGATTGTACAAGGTTTTTCTGCTGTTTTTATGTCTTATATATGTGTATCTTAGGGGCTCAGTGATAGAGAGGTCAATCGTAAGGTTGTTGGTTCAATTTTTGGCCCTGCAGTCAAGACACTGAATCCCAAGTTTCCCCCAATGCTGCGCCATCGGAGTGTAAATGTGTTTGAGTGTCTATCTGATGAGCAGGTGGCCCCTTGTACGGCAGCCTCGGCCACAGTATATGAATGTGTGTGAATGGTGAATGGTTTCTGTACTATGTAAAAGTGCTTTGAGTAGTTGTTGAGACTAGAAAAGCACTATGTGAGAACAGTCCATTAACATTTACTGATTATTTCTAAATGCAAAACTTATTGCGAGGGAACGCAATGTATTGAGATAAAACGCAAAACATATTGCAAGGTCTTTTCAGAGGATTGATGACAAGCATCCAAGGTTAGAAGCTTAGTTTATTTTTATTCTACAACACAGGGCTGCACAATGACAGTTATAGTCCATTTATTCTGCACAGAAGAAACTAACAAAAACATTTTCGTAAGTATGGAGGATGAGTTGAGGAGTCGCACAACCTGAGGGAAAAAGTCCGGTGGTACGGCAGCAGACATTACTGAATCAATTGCCAGACAGCTGCAGGGTGAACAGGCTGTTGCTGGATTTGGGTATGGTCTTTACGTATCATTTGGGCTCTGCAAAGGCACCTTACAATATCACTGACACTCAGTAGATGGGTACCAATGATGTTCTGGGCGGTTTTAATCACCCACTGCAGAGCCTTTCTGTCCTGGGCCATGTACATCCTTGAGACGGGTATTGCCGCAGCCTGGAGCGTCCCATGTCATGCTGTCCCGTCTCATGCCGTCTCGTGTCATGCCGAGGTGTGTCCAACGGTAAATTCAGAGGGTCAAAAATACGAAATTGCAAATTGTTTTCCAGTTTGAGTCACAGGTTTGTTGCAGTCAATTGAAAAACGTTAAAAACTGCCTGAGGGATCTCATTCTCTGTCCTGGGTTGTGTGTCTTAGGAATTTTCCCCACTCAAACTCAAATAAGCAAGGTCGATCAAAAGTCCATAAT
>NC_048419.1:7391065-7401766 GCF_013103735.1 Etheostoma cragini | reverse complement strand
GTTAGGTGTTTTGTTCACTTGTGAGTTATTTGTCTGTATGTCTTTTTGAATTGTAAAAGACAATAAACAGATTTTTGGAAAAAAAAAAAAACTGCCTGAGGACAACTTAGATGTTGGAACACAAGCTAGCCAAAGCAAACAGCATGCTAACGTTGGCCGACATGGAGAAACTTCTTACCTCAATGGGGGACCGCATTAAGCAAAACTGTCTGTCCAATTTTCTGGGGACCGAGCAATTTAGACCGGCATGACCAGACCATTCAACACTTGGAAACATCCATTAATCATGTGGAGACCAGGCTGCTAACCCTTGAGTTAACCTGCATGGCCCTGTCCAAAGAGAACGAGGCCCTCAAACTTAAGACGGATGATCTTGAAAATAGCAACAACATCCGTATAACTGGCTTACCTAAAAAAGTTGAAGTCTCTGACCCAACCTCTTTCATGGAGGTATTCCTGGAAGAAACTTGGCGCTGAGGCCTTTCCCTCACCTCCTCCCGTTGACAGGGCGCACAGAGTAGCCATCTCCCGCAAGAAACAGGATGGCCCTCCCCGCCCGTTCATCGCACGGATCCACCGTTACCAGGACAAGGAGTGAATCATGAAGCTTGCTAGAAAGGCTGGGTCCCTCTCTTTACGCGGATCCGAGATACACATTTAACCAGACTACAGCGCTGAGGTTTCCAAGAAAAGAGCAGCGTACCATAATGGGAAATCACAGCTGAAGAACGCCGGACTCGGATATCGGAGGTTTTATCCGCCCAAACTCCAAGTCACCGACAGAAGCAGTCGGAAATTGCTTTTTTTCTCCCCTGAAGAAGAATTGGCCTTTCTTCAAATCAAACGGCCAGATACATCTCCCACTCCCTCTACTTCATAAAACATTGATTGACTAAAACACGCTGACCAAGAGCAGCCACTTCGTTGCTGGTGAGCTTTTTGTTTTTATTGCCCCGCATCTTGTAAGTCAGAGAATTCTCCTGTTTAACGGGGCTGCAAACATTATAAGTTTGTCGATCTTTGTGCTTATCTGTTACTGACTTAAAGTAATATTGGAATTTCACGTTATAGTTTTACCATGAGCCTTGGTTATTACTTTCATTGTTAATATATGCACGGTGCAGACACATTGTCTTTGCACAGTTACTCTGTTAAATCTGTAACATTGTAATTGTTTTGTTCTTTTGGTTAACAGAGAGTTCAAGTGTAGGTTAGGAGGTCTCTTAGCTGATAGCTCAGAGCACTGTTTGAGATCCCTACTCCCTTCCAGATGTCTTTCTTCATTATTCCGTGTTTTGTTTTTATTATTTTATTCTTTATATTTATTTGTATTTTTTTATTTTTTTACCTCTCTCCACCACCACCCTTGTTGCTGCCCACTATACCCACCCTCATAATTTTGTAAGATTTGGCATCTACATCTAGTTACAATCAAAGTTGGCCCATTCACCCTTGTTTCTCTAAATACTAAGGGAATGAATACCTGGGTGAAAAGACAGAAAATAACATACTATCTACAACAATTAAACACAGACATAGCCTTTCTGCAGGAAACCCATTTTAAGAATAATCATGTCAACTACCTTAAAAAAGCTGGGTTGGTCAAGTGTACCACTCCCAGTTTAATGCTAAGGCCAGAGGGACAGCAATCCTCATACAAAAGAACATTCCCTTTCAAACTGAGGAAGCGATTACTGATTAAAATGGGAGATTTGTTATTTTTGCGTGTCGACTATTCACTAGTCCTGTAATTCTGATCAATGTTTATGCTCCTAACTATGATGATTACAACTTTTTTGTCAAACTGTTCTCAGTCATTCCTTGTGATAATAATTATAGGTTGATTATAGGAGGTGATTTTAACTGTGTACTCACAGGGATTTTATAGTGCACAATGGTGTTTTGGACATTTGGAGATTCAAGTAAAAAAAAAAAATCTCCAATGTCTATCACACATACACTTGCATCGACTATTTTCTCCTAGACAATAGACTGCTAGGTAATGTTAGCTCTTGCACTTATCACAGCATCACTATCTCAGATCACGGTGCTGTCTCATTTCACATAGCTCTACTCAACTGTCTTAGGCCCTCTCGTAACTGGAGACTTAACCCCCTCCTCATAACTAACGAAAAATTTGTTAGCCACATTTCTTCTCAAATTAACTTTTTCATTGAAACTAACATTCACCCAGAAGTCTCTCACTCAACTTTGTGGGAAACCCTCAAGGCCTATCTTCGAGGGCAAATGATTGAATACTCCTCCAGTGCAAAGAAAGCAAGAGACTTAAAACTCAACGAAATCTTGCGATTATTCTTGTGAAGATCTGGACTTAAAGGGTCAAACTGGGTGGGAGGGGGGGGTGGGTTGAGGTGTGGGGTACCTTTCATGTTTGTTAATCTCTGCATAACACAGCCATATATTGTTTGTAAATATTTGGTCCATTATGTGCTGTAGAAAATGCAACATTGTTTGTGGAAAATCAATAAAAATTGTTGAACAAAAAAAACCTGTTCAAGTAACAATTTTGAAATACATATAGTTTGCTCATTTCTAAATGTTATTATTGTGTACCTGATATTAATGTAGCCTACATTTGATGAAATGCATCAGCAACACAGCCATTTCTGCCAACTAATGGCAGGATTTCCTGAGGAGGGATAACATGGATCTGCGCACACAAGAACAAGAATACAAAAATAAACATGTTACACTCTTTCCAAGACTCTTTTTAATTTTTTATTCTATATTGTTTTCACACTTCTCTGGGACATTGCTGCAAATACAATTGATTATCAGCATGGCGAGAGGGCATGAGACAAGTTGCAGCAATAGAAGGAATTTTTTTGTATGCCTATAATCTGCATTTATTTTAGAGACGGACATATGTTATTAAATATTTTTTTTAAACACCAAATATTTTATTCATTAGCATGATAGTTGACGCAAGCTTTTACATTGAAAAGTAAGAGATAGCCTATTGTTTAAAGTATTTCTTTCCAGATGTAAGCTTTTATTTTGAAAAGTAGAAGCTCAGGGACAGCACCAGGCGGGATGGCAGAAGGATTTTTTTAGTTTGCCTATAATCTGCATTTATTTTATAGATGGACATATAGTTGAAGTGTTTTATTCATCAGTATGATAGTTTGCATTTATCTTGTAGACATATTTTATTAAGTACTTTATTCATTTTTATGATTGCCATTACTGTTTAGTAAAAAAAACGGCTTGTCCCTGTCTGGCCTTGCCACACGCTACTGCATAAAAATGCTCTCCGAATTGGCCATTGCCCCAACCAAGCTATTTTATTAATCTATGTAAATATTTCATATCATCATTATAATTACAATATATACAGATATTAACCACACCATGTATTATTGAACACTAATATTTTATATATGACAATGGTGCAGATGTAGATATACTAATATTCAATTGTTTTATTTTGAATTACTTTAAAGGTTTTATGTATTATTATTATTATTATTATTATTATTATTATTATCATTATTCAATATCCTGGTCTTTGTGATCTACTTTTTTTATTTATTAACTTATTAACCTTAAATTTTTATTATAGTCTATACCACAATTGTCCACTCATGTACACCCATGCTTGTCATTGAAACTTGCATACACTCACACACATTACAAGATTTGTACATTGTCTGTCATGTTAATAATCAACAATTTATTGTCTGTAACTCTCTGTAATGTTATGGTATGTCAACGTATGTGTACTGTTTACTGTATATCTCACACTGTCTTCACAAATAAAAATTCAGTATTTAATCCCACATTAGAAACGTGCAATGATTTGAAAAAGCACTGCCCACAGTCTTTCCGTGTGTTGACATATGGATGGTTGGTGGCGAGGCCTCTGCAGGAGAGAAAGATGTTTTTAAAAGCCTCAGTGTGTTCAGCTTCTAACTGATTATCTGTGGTTTGAAGTTTAGTTTTTATACCTGTGTAGTGAATGTGACATACATAATTCACCTTGTTGCTAAGTGTTGTTCCACATACATTTAATTAGACATGTAATTTACTGCCCTTGAGTCCCCACAGTTAATGATAACTGTTCAGGGAACACGGCCCCTTTAAATGTTGTGAAGGCATGATGACGTGGGACGTTATGAGGTTGGCTTAGCGCCTTATTCTGTATTCAGTGGTTTTTCCTGTTGTGCTCAATGCAAGAAATTGTCTCTTGCATCTTGCTGCAATTTCCACACTGGTGACCCCGACTTTAGCCTGCTGGACGGATCCAGAGACACGGTCACGATCATGACCGCAAACGCAGTCACCCTCAAACTCTCGCCGAATCATCGGCGTCTGCATGGTTCGCCCAGACAGAAGCTCAGTTCGCGTTGCGGGAGATCACCGCAGATACAACAAAGTACTACTACGTTGTGTCCGCCCTCGGAGGTTCAACAGCATTCAGGGTGGTAAACTTGCTAAAAAAAAACTCCGGCTACAAGGCCCACCGGTTGAAAAGATTTGAACTGTTGGACGCCGAGAGAGCCAGTAGGCTTTTCTCTCTTAAAGGACTGGGCGACAGCAAACTGTCTGAGCTAATGGACCGCATAATGGACCTTTTGGGTGAGCACAGACCCGATTTTCTGTTCGTTCAGCTTTTCCTGCGTCAGCTGCCTTCCCAAGTTAGAACTGCACTAGCTAACACCCCAATCGTTGACTGTCGGAGACTGGCGGAGGAGGCTGATAAGTTTTTCCTGGCGAGTCAGGGAAATTGTGTGGCGGCGACTTTTCCCGACGCACCACTCCTGTGACACTGGACGACTCCACACTCGTCGCTGCAACCACATCTCGCCAGCGGCAGTCTTCAGGTCCCCAACGGTCTTCAGGCTTGTGTTTTTACCATGCGAACTTTGGACCCAAGGCTAGCAAATGCCGATCGCCATGCAGTTTTGGCGTGTCGGGAAACGCCGGGGCCGGCGCTCAGTAGTGGCCATGAGCGTCGGCCGCTTAGCCAGACTGCTTTTCATATGTGACAGCATCTCCGGACGACATTTTCTTTGCGACACAGGGGCACAGAGGAGCGTCCTGCCTGCATCCCATTTAGACATGTTGACTGGCGGCCACGGCCCCCCACTGGAGGCTGCAACGGTAGCCCCATCCGCACATATGGAACAAGGTACGTGGAATTGGGTTTCGAAGGACAGCGGTTTGGCTGGGATTTTGTTACAGCCAAGGTCGCC
This sequence comes from Etheostoma cragini, assembly GCF_013103735.1. Lineage (NCBI taxonomy): Eukaryota > Metazoa > Chordata > Actinopteri > Perciformes > Percidae > Etheostoma > Etheostoma cragini. Next base: position 7,396,550 of record NC_048419.1, on the reverse strand, counting down.
ATTCCCCTACTTGGCGCCAATTTTTTGTGTGCACATGGACTGTTGGTGGATGTAAAGAACCGGCGTTTGATTAATGCTGTCACGTTTCGCTCTTATACGTGCATACTCGGCGGGGGGGATTCTGTAAGACTGTCTAGGATGCTCTCAGTTTTGGATGACTTCCACCGTCTGCTTGCTGGTTTCCCAGCCCTCACGCAGCCCACTTTCTCTGCATCTACCGTGAAGCACGGTGTGGAGCATCATTTCGCCACTACGGGTCCGTCCGTCTACGCCCGCGCTCGGCGCCTCAACCCGACCAAGCTTGCCGTTGCAAAGGCTGAGTTTGCAAATATGGAACGCCTGGGTATAGTCCGCCTTTCCAACAGCCCTTGGGCGTCACCCCTCCACATCGCCCCTAAACCTGCCCCCCTCTAACGGTTTCACATACAGTGGTGTGAAAAAGTGTTTGCCCCCTTCCTCATTTCCTGTTCCTTTGCATGTTTGTCACACTTAAGTGTTTTGGAACATCAAACCAATTTAAACAATAGTCAAGGACAACACAAGTAAACACAAAATGCAATTTGTAAATGAAGGTGTTTATTATTAAAGGTGAAAAAAATCCAAACCATCATGGCCCTGTGTGAAAAAGGGATTGCCCCCTTGTTAAAACATACTATAACTGTGGTCGTCCACACCTGAGTTCAATTTCTCTAGCCACACCCAGGCCTGATTATTGCCAAACCTGTTCACAATCAAGGCATCACTTAAATAGGAGCTGCTTGACACAGTAAGGTCCACCAGAAGATCCTTAAAAACTACACATCATGCCGAGACCCAAAGAAATTCAGGAACAATTGAGAAAGAAAGTAATTGAGATCTATCAGTCTGGAAAGGGTTATAAAGCCATTTCCAAAGCTTTGGGAATCCAGCAATCCACAGTGAGAGCCATTATCCACAAATGGCGAAGACATGGAACTGTGGTGAACCTTCCCAGGAGTGGCCGGCCGCCCAAAATTACCCCAAGAGCGCAGCGACGACTCATCCAAGAGGTCACAAAAGACCCCACAACAACGTCCAAAGAACTGCAGGCCTCACTTGCCTTAGTTAAGGTCAGCGTTCGTGCCTCCACCATCAGGAAAAGACTGGGCAAAAATGGCCTGCATGGCAGAGTTCCAAGGAGAAAACCACTGCTGAGCAGAAAGAACATCAAAGCTCGTCTCAATTTCTCCACAACACATCTTGATGATCCCCAAGACTTTTGGGACAACATTCTGTGGACCGATGAGGCAAAAGTGGAACTCTTTGGAAGGTGTGTGTCCAAGTATGTCTGGCGTAGAAGGAACACTGCATTTCATAAAAAGAACATTATACCAACAGTAAAATATGGTGGTGGTAGTGTGATGGTCTGGGGCTGTTTTGCTCCTTCAGGACCTGGAAGACTTAGCGTGATAAAAGGAACTATGAATTCTGCTGTCTACCAAGAGATCCTGAAGGAGAATGTCCGACCATCTGTTCGTGTACTCAAGCTGAAACGAACTTGGGTTCTGCAGCAGGACAATGATCCTAAACACACCAGCAAGTCCACCACCAAATGGCTGAAGAAAAACCAAATGAAGACTTTGGAGTGGCCTAGCCAAAATCCTAACCTGAATCCTATTGAGATGTTGTGGTATGACCTTAAAAAGGCCGTTCATGCTCGAAAACCCTCTAATGTAACTGAATTAGGACAAATCTGCAAAGATGAGTGGGCCAAAATTCCTCCAGGATGCTGTAAAAGCCTCATTGCACGTTATTGCAAACGCTTGGTTGCAGATGTTGCTGCTAAGGGTGGCCCAACCAGTTATTAGGTTTAGGGCCACACACAGGGCCATGATGGTTTGGATTTTTTTTCACCTTTAATAATAAACATCTCCATTTACAAATTGCATGTTGTGTTTACTTGTGTTGTCCTTGACTATTGTTTAAATTGGTTTGATGTTCCGAAACACTTAAGTGTGACAAACATGCAAAGGAACAGGAAATGAGGAAGGGGGCAAACACTTTTTCACACCACTGTACCTGTTTACCATGGTTGACAGGACCACCCGCTGGCCTGAGGCTGTACCACTGACGTCAGTGACACTGACACGGGCATTTATCGGCACTTGGGTTGCCCATTTTGGCACTCCATCAGACATCTCCTCTGACCGTGGAGCACAATTCACATCAGAGCTGTGGAATGCTGGAGCCTTGGAGTGAAGCTCCACCACACGACCGCATATCACCCACAGGCTAACGGACTGTGAACGTTTTCATAGGTCAATGAAGGCTGCCCTGTGTTCCAGCCTTAAAGACAGCAGCTGGGTTGACAATCTTCCATGGGTGATGCTTGGCATCAGGACTGCGCCAAAGGAGGACGTCCAGTCCTCTTCAGCGGAGCTGGTTTATGGACAGCCGCTGCAGGTTTACAGGGGATTTTGTCCCTACTGCCACGGTCCCCGTGGCTACTCTAAAGGGGCCTAAAGGGGACCGCTATGCCCGCCCTACGAGGGCCCATTTTGAGTTTTGGAGTCAGGTGACAAATATTTTGTAGTGGACAGGGGCGGGAAAACAGAGCAACTTTTCATTGACCGCCTCAAACCTGCTCACTTGGACAGCTTCATCCCCAAGGCCACAAGACTGCTGAACTCTGAGCTCTAAGGTCATCACATACAACTTTACCTGGTAAAGATTTCCTTTGCCAGTGACTACTTCTGTTATTGTTGTGCACATGACAAATGAAGAACCTCGATCCTTGACCCATAAAGCTGGCACAAGGTGACAAAATACAGAGCATGTAGTGTGTGTGTGTATGTGTGTGTGTGTGTGTGTAAGGAGTGTCAGACTGTCTTGGAGCTGTTCCCACATCTGGGAATCAGCATTTACATGTTTGAACTATCAAGAAAGTGAGAGTACACAGGAGATTAAAAAACAAGAAACATCTACAGACTTTGACAATATGAAGATCCTGAAAGCAGCTTTTTCTTATCACAGTATGAAATCCAGACCTATTAAAAGGGGAGCACCAACTTAAATCTGCAAACTACAAAGCCAAGATGAAGTGAAGCTTACTTTTCTCCAAAGAAATTCCTCCAGAAGTCAGCTGCATCAGCTTTAGTGATCCTGAAACTGTCCCCCTGGAATTGTCCTCCTGGAAATATGGCTTTGATTTCAGCTAGCATGTGGCTGAAGATTAGAGACAGCTTGGTCAGGTTCCTCCTGCAGAAAAGAGGCAGAAGAGAGAGGAAACAGTTATCAGTTCCACAGACACCATTTGGAAATTATTTGGCCTTCAAAACTGTGGACTTACAGAAAATTTGAAATCACCTCTTAAAATTCAACTCCAAATAAAAGGTAAATTATATGTTGGCATGATTTAAATCAAGCTGATATATACAAAGCTCTCCTGAGCAATCAGCAGTGTTCAGATGACAAAAAAAAATTTGAAGAGATAGTCATTTAAAACTGTGGAGACCAAGAGAAGAATATGTTGGTACAAACTGCCACCAGAACTTTGACATAGAAATACATTTCTTCTGTACATGTCCAAGATACAAAGAAACCCTTCTATGTTTGTGTGTTTTAGTTAAGGTTCAAACGTGTCCAATGAAGTTTGAAAGGGGCGTCACTCTGGACATAAATAAACCCAAATCAGCAGCCTTAATGCCAATCCTCACAAAACTCACAGTATATGTTCAGATAAGTGCCTCAGATATACCCAGACAGTTTTATATACATATGCCACAAGCTCAAGAAGCACAAGAAACTTGATTGGCATTACACACATTTTACTATAAATCACATATTCATTGTCCAATCATCACGAATCTCTCAGGAAATGTCCTCCTAAGTACCTGAACCGTGCCCTGAATGTTTCATTCAAATTGGACACTAGGGAGCACTATTAATGCAAACAAACTGCAGGTGATATGGCACAAATCAGGGTACAAATGACTAACTCTTTGTCCAATCACAAACACAAAACTTCTAGATTATGTCTACAAAATGACCTCACACATAAACTGCAAGTCTCATTAAAATTGCCCACCAGGGGGCGCTTTAAATGCACAATAACTGTCGCGGTGTGAAACAACTCAAGGTTTGCTCTTGGAATTGCAGCTATATTAGCTATAGTTTTTGTGTTGGTCATCTGCTTTACTGAAATTGCCGTGAGCTGGAATGAGCTACGTATTACACTGAATTGAAAATAAATGTTTTTGACAAACCGGTTGAACAACCACACCGCAAAAGCACAGCACTGTGCCTTAAACATCTTTCAGCACACCAACACAGCATCACCATCTATACCCGAACAATCGCAACACAAATGTATAAAATACCGCAGTAACTTTATCTCTCCTTAACAGTAAGAAGTAACACACACACATTACTTGTAAATTAAAACCATCTTTTTTGATGGCATTATTTGGCACCTCAGCACCAGCACTTATGAGCTCCTTCTGAATTTTTCCAGATGTTCCTGTTTTTTTACTCTCTCATTGTGCAGGCTTGTCTCTCGTCTCCGCTGCTCATCCAGTTGCAAATCCACCCTGGACTCACCAAAGGTCTTCAAATGTACCACCATCCTGAAGTGTCGCTCGGATACCTGATGTTTGCTAGCTGCCTTGGTGAAGCTATTAAGGCGTGTGAAGGCAGTGGCCTAGCTAGTTCACTCTGGTTCACTTACAACCCGCTAAAAGGTTCAAGCTTTGATGACATCAGCGGGGGCCAGTGTTGCCAGATCTTGCGATACAAATACGCAACCAGGCCTGTGAAAACAAGCCCAAATAAGCGACTTTTTCTACGGAGCCCCCCTAAGATCCTGTAAGAGAAAAATAAATCAAACTGTGTGCACGGTTTTACAATCTGTGGGGACAGATTGATAAACTGTACACACGGTAAGCTAGAGTTTATTTATTTTCTCCCCCTGAGCTTCAGGACAACGACCACAGGAGGGAGTTAAACCACCTTTTAACATTATTTAACATTAGAAAACTGATGGGATTTGAAATATAGACACTTTTTCACAGTGATTTTGAGTTGTTCTTGTTCCCCACGACGGGTTGGATCCATTCTTTTTCTCTTTTCTCTTTTCCCAGTCTTTGTTATACTTCTTCCCCTATTTCACCCACCTTATCCCGGGGATTTATTCCTCCAAAAACTCTCCTACAGTCCACTCACCATTAGTCGCTACTCGCGCATTTTCCTAACCAGAAAACAACAGACTGCCCTGCTCTGCCTCTGATTGGCTGGTACTCGTTTCCATCTGGGTCAGAGCCAATTAGAAGCAGGAAGTGGGTGGGAAATAATGCTGGTGTCAATAGTGTTTATGGGGAAAGGGGCGGGATTGAGCGAACCGGCAAGAACAAGCTGGGAACAAGCCCAAATAAGCAACTACACTTTAGTGACGAGCCATAGACCGTTAAAATAAGTGGACAGAGCATCCGGTTTCGAAAAGTGCAACCACTGCGGAAGTAACTTAAACCTG
>NC_048419.1:7373949-7390965 GCF_013103735.1 Etheostoma cragini | reverse complement strand
TCGACGACTCATTTCTGATCCCCACAAACCAATGGGTGACGTCACACATGCTCTGTCCACTTATTTTAACGGTCTATGTGACGAGCCCCAAAAAAACGCAACTTGCGACTACCAATATTTGTAATAAGCGGACTTGGCAACACTGGCGGGGGCTAGCGCCGACTCAACACTGGGCCCCTAGGGCGTTCTGTCACTACACATCATAATTTGATTGGCTGATACACACGTCACTCAGAGCAATAATCAAATGGGAAATGGCAGCTTCAATGAAGGGCTAGCAATCCTACTAGTGATGGTCCACGGAGCTGTGATGCATTTAGATGACATGGAAAATCTAGCTACCACATTCTTTCTGGAAATATAATTGTAACGTACTGAAAAAATACTTGATTTTTCGACACAAGTTAATTTAATTGTGAAAAAATATATTTTTGATTTTAAGGATTAAGGAACAGAAATGTAAACACACCAGATTACCAAGATTCCAGGAACTGCAACAACATGATTGAATATTTGAGAAAAATGTATTACTATTCTGTACATGTACAATGTAACCAAAAGCAGAAAAAAAGGTTGTGAGCAATATAGTAAATAGGAATGCACTTATTCTCCAGATTAAACTCAGGCTAAAGGTTCTGATTAGCAGTACAGTATTCTGTTCTGTACATCTAGATGTTAGCTACAAAGTAGGCAGGCATGATTCATTAATAACTGCAATGTTTTCTTCTTCTGATAGCAGACTATGATCAATCTCAATGTTTTTTGGGTCAAATTATTTACGACGTAGCAGATGCTGTGTACATTCTGTTCTTGACCAGTTACACACAGCTTTTGTGCTGTCCACAACATAGCTGACAGTGATGTGACTCATTCCACGAGTGTGACTGACTACAAGATACATAAGCTACCTAGAAAATATATTGACTTTAATTCCTTCAACAGCAAACACCGGATTCAACAAGACTGATGGGTTTTCCATGTCCTGCGCACATTCAGAGTAATGGCTAGAATAAAGTGAAGAAGTAAAGAGGTGAACAGCACGCCAAGGTGGGATAAGTGAGAATCACTATTCTGTGCCTTTGTAGTGTGTGTGTGTGTGTGTGTGTGTGTGTGTGTGTGTGTGTGTGTGTGTAGACGGGCTTGGCTTTGTCAGTGTGTACACACACACTGACAAAGCCAAGCCCGTCTAAGTAATTTTAGGCTCTCTCTCTGCAAGTTCTTACACAATGGTTGTAATTCAAACTCAACTTCCAGCCTTGTTGTGAAAGAGGACTCAACTCTGAAACACCCCACAATAACAAAACTGAAAAAACATGATGCAGTTGTATGATGTATTTGCAGTAATCTCTGGAATTATTAATTACTTTTTGCATCACGAGGATGCACTGCTGACTGACGATGACAAATATATTTTTATAGCATGTGATTTTAAATTCAACTCCTTTGCAATAACATCTACCAGGTTTGGTTAATTAGACTTCCTTGAGTCCTTGCCATCCCCAGTGCCATTAGCATGGTTGTGTAGTGTGCTTTGTTTGACAAGCACCCCAGGGAAGCCGGCTCATTCAATATTGCTTATAATATGTAGAGTGTGTGTGTGTGGAGCTGGGTGGCCAGAAACTGTTGGCTGACTAACACAGTTGTTACAGATATCCTTCGATTGCTCTGTTATGTGCATAGATATCCAGCCCATAAACAGCTCTACATACAACCTACAGGTTTCCAAAAAAAACCTTCAGTAAAAATCACATTTTCGCCTATTTTAAGATTAAATAGAATCTTACATTCAAAAATGTTTTCAACCAACACACAAACTTGCTGACACTGGCCTACATGGTGTCACTCCGTTGTTGTGGTGACACCTGCACTACTGCAGCTCAACCACCCACTATCTCTATTCATACTGGTTTCCTGTCACCTGAACAATATCAATATCTTCTGTCAAAAACTGCTGTTACTCTAGCTCAAGGTGACAATGTACATTTCTCTCTTAAAACATTCAAGCCACTGAGAGAAGTAATGATATGAAAAAATTATTTCATAGTTAATTAATATACATATATAAAAAATAGTTGAAATGTTTCTGCCGTTCGGCCCGTGCTGGACCTGTTCATAATGAGTCAGCCGTCTCTATGTGACAATAACATTAGTTTTGGTTAAAATCAACAAATAATCGTGAGAATAATCGTGATCACAATATTGATCAAAATGATCTTTTCTTGTGGCTGTTTGCATATTTGCGTTCCATAATTTAAAGGCAACCTCCCTGCCCTTATTACACAAAGCATTGGGCCTACTTGGTAGCTTGACTTTACTTGCCTTTAGCTGACGTTGCTAGCACTTAGCTGACCCATTTAAATTGACCCTTTGCCGGGCCTAGACGTGACTGCGTTGGGCAGTCACATAGTCAAGGCTGCGGTGTGGCAACGTATATCTGCAGTGTTTCTGTTTGATTATAGTTCAAATATACTTCTCCTGTTCAAAAATGTAGCAGCAACGCAAAACCCAATTTGTTTTTGAAGGATCAGGTGGTATTTCAGTAAACTCTCACAAACTAATGCTTTTTCACACGCCCTGCTGTTTGTACTGATATGTTACTGGTATTGAACTGATCTGTTGTTTTGGGAGTTGGGAACACCTGGAACCAAGGAAGGGCAATCCCATGCAGATTTGTAGACGGCACACCGTCATTGGGGATCTCAGGCCAAGGGACTTTGATTGATGGCTATGCGATTCCCTTTCTTGCCTGTTCTATATATGTGTGAATGTGTCTGTGTCGTTCATGTCCTTTTATTTTTTTTATTTTTTTTCTCTCCCTTTTTTTTTCTTTCTTTCTTCTTATTTTCCCCATGTGCACCGCACCTGCACTCGTATGGAGTTCTTCCACCTAGATAACAGGCTGCTCTCCAAGATTAAATCCAGTGACTTCCACAGTATTGTAAGATCATCTAGATAGCTTTTTTGAGTCAGGGGATAAAGTTAAAAGGCCAGGTCCAAGGCAACCTCACAGTTAATTTCTGCCATTAGAGCTAGCTCAGGCATGATCCACACTGACCCTGTCAACATTAATGAAATACTCGCCAGATTCTATGCCTAACTGTATGCCTCTGATTGCCCTCCAATTGCAGATGACACACTTAATGATATAACCTTCCCCAAATAGACGTTGAAATCATGAATGACTTGGGGGTCTTATAGCTGCTGCAGCGGGTTCAAGGAGCCATTAACTTTATTATTGCATGTTCATATGGATAATAGCAAACATGCAAATACATTTATTGAGCATTGAATAGGTTTTAGTTTGCTCAAACAAAATCATTTTTTACAAACTGATTAAGGGAGAGCCACCATGCCTAAATGTAATATCAAATTAAAGAATTAAGTTTTTCCGAACATAGCCGCACAATTCTGAAAGTTTTTTGTGCATACTAAAGTCCTCAAACACTGGTTTGTAAAATTTAAATGAAAGCATGAAGTTCAAGATTGCTGACTTCCTGTCAGATGAAAAAAAGATTAGAACAGAACCTTTTTCAAACCATGGCGTGCATTAGGGGGCGCTATGGAGCTTGCTGACCATGCCCAAGCCAAATCACTGAGCTTTGCAATTTTTGCCAGGTCGGACGGGTTCAAATTTGTGTACGTTTTTGAGCATTTTTAAAGGCCTCAAAAATGTGACTGCGCCAGTAATAGTATCAGACTTTTGGGCACCTTCGTGCTTGGGCCCTAAAAAAGGGAAAAGAAAGGCCCTCAGTCAGCAAAGTCGCTGATTTAATTATTTCTTGGCATCAATTATACAGGCAAATAATTCGTCACAGAAAAGAACCACAGTCATTATGAAAATGTTTACCGAGGTAATAAATCAGGGAGATTTTGCTTATTTTTCCAAAGACTTCCGTCAAAACAGACGTAACTACTCAGAGAATGTACATACTCTACACATAAAGGTCACAGCTGGTCATATTTAAATCATTGTATCAAATGATCTGCAAACATATATTGGTCTAACGTCTGTGTGAGGTGATTATGGGTGTATTTGTAATACTTAATTTACAGAAGTTGAAGTAAAGGTCATGAGCTTAGGGAATATGTAACTTTAAGTACATCAAGTCATGAAGGAAATACATTTCCATTACACACAATGAGTGTCAGCAGATTGAGAGAAAACCTTAGAGCGCATGCACGCACGCACGCACGCACGCACGCACGCACCTCCCCCGTGCTCTGAGCCTCTTGGTTCTTGACTGAAGTGCTTTGGCTTCCTCCTCTGGTGCTCCACTTCCTCCCCAGATAGTTCTACTCTCTGGAAGCTTACTCATCTCAACAAAGCTCAGGCCTTTAAAACCTTCCATTGGAACGTTTGACATCAGCACAACTGTTTATATTTTATACAATAAATGACAGACAGAAAGATTTATTAGAAACAAAGAAAGATTATTCACCAGTAAATACTTGAGGTATAGTTTTTAACAAATAAATGTTAACGTATTAACAATAACGTTTTTCTTCCTGTCCTTTCAGCACAAGAATTCAAAAACATCACTTACATCTCTACGATTACAGCCTGCACTGGCAACAGGAATAAGGCATCCAATTAAAAAGGCAGGAACCTTTGTGTGTCTGTGTGTGTCCGTATGTGTGTCAGGGTGTGTGTGTGTTTGTGTGTGTGTGTGTGTGTGTGTGTGTGTGTGTGTGTGTGTCTGTCCGGTTGTCTTGTATCTTGAGAATGGGGCTGGGTTTTAAAATACAGTTCTTCGATTTAAGGGCATTTTCACACCAACCTTTAGTTTGGTTGAATTGAACTAGAGTTTGTTTGCCCCCTGGTGCGGTTTGATTGGGCAGGTGGGAACGCGCCAATCAAACTCTGGTGTGCACCAAAAGCAGACCAAAAAAGCGTACCGTGACCACCTCTTCAAGCAGGTCTCGGTACGCTTGTTTGGTCTGCTTTTGGTGCGCACTAGTCAATTGAACTCTGGAATGACTTGTTAGTGGTGAGAACGTGATCGTACTCAAACCACACCAACTGTACAAACTTCGCAACTCAATTTGGTACACTTGGATTTTTCCAGGTGTGAAACCAACAAAAACCAAACCAACCAAATTCACCAACTGATACAGACTAAAGCAAACAAACTACAGGTGTGAAAACGCTCTAAATCTATTTCCATTTGAATGATCCAAAATCAATCCACAAAATGCATCAATCTTTGTCTGTGTCATATGAAATTTGAAGACCTAAGACCTATGCTAGCTTGTTGTAAGGGGGTTAAATAACCCTCCTAAGTCAGGCCATATTTTGGTGAGTGAAAAACTTTCATGGCCATTTTCAAAGGCGTCAGACATCTGAATGTAATGTCACTAAATACTCACTGACTGTAGAGTCTGTGAGTATTTTATACTTATTTTAATCCATGCATTAAAGTTTAACTTTATAAGATGACATTATTTTTACAGTCTATGGTTCTTGCAGAGCAGGTTGAACAGCATCAACAGATTTGCAACTCCAGAGACTATCCTACATGCAAATGATAAGAATAAATATTCACAGACATGGTAGCTGAAAGCCCCCGGGCTCTCCAGCACGCTCTCGGGCTCTCAAGCACGTTACGCAAATTTCTCCAGCCGCTCTAGGCGCTGTATATGAGTATTTACAATGGAGTAATTTAATCTTTAATCTTAACTCTTGAAATACTATTACCAACATGAAGAAAGCTTGGATTAAAGGACTTCAGAGGTTTCAACAAATGACACTACAGCAGGTAGGAAACCAGTGAAAAAAAAGAGATCTAGAGCATCTTGCGATAGGATCACATCAGCTGCAATGCCAGATCTGGCTAGGGGTGTAAAGTGGGGTCGCCCCTTACCTACTATACCCTCATACTTTCGTTGCCCTTGCTTGGATCACTCCTATCTTTGAAAACTTCATTTTGATGTCAACTACACACCTGCAATGTTTAGTAATTGTTTTTTGCATGATTGTGACACTATTGCGTTGAAAGACAGGCAGAAACACACAGACTCACAAGGTAAAAAAAGCAATACCAGCATCACAGCTGGTAAATACAGAAAGTGATGCTAACTCACCATGAAACAACTCTTTATACTCTTCATACAATTTATGTATGTACTTTATACAACTCTTCAACTCTTCACCGGGAATACTGCAGGGTCTGTGCCTGAAGCAAAAGGCAACTAGCTGACATGCAGATTCTAAAGCTAAAATATAAGACACCAGAACTTTGTTTACGGTCTAATCTTCACATCACATCTATCTTCACATCACACTGATTTAACATAAAAAAATAACTTCACTTATCAACGCATTTGGTATTTATATTATTTTATTACAAGTACTTACTTTGCAATATTTATGGTCTCAGGTTAATATAATTTAAATTATGGTACCGACTCTTGCTTTACTTGCTCTAATTACACATTCAACTTAATTTTTAACGTCACTTACACTGCAATATTGTTTCTCTTATCATGGCAACCGCACTTTAAAATTCCTTTTGACGGCATTTTACTTACTCAGTCTACCATATTTTTCACTGTCTATTTATTGCCTGTATTTCTTGCCTTGTATTTCTTTCGTGCTTACTTGTTTGTGTGTTATTGTTTTTTTGCTGTTAATGAAAAATGCTGCTACTGTAACGACAAAATTTCCCCGTCGTGGGATGAATAAAGTATAATCTAATCTAATCTAATCTAATCTAATTTCCAGACTTTTATCTCAAAAATGGTTGATTGTTTCTAAAGTTTTACTGATGAATAATTCTGAGTGATGACTTTGATGAAGTATTACCACATCCTCTAATCAGGAAGGTTTAAAAGCAAGCCTCCATATTTCCCTTACATAATTATTAAAATAATTCCCTTGATAAACTGGCAATTAGACTAAGCACTGAGCTACACTGTACCTTGGTACGTACAGAGTCACCAAATCTCGAATGAGTTATTTGCTACTTGAAAAATGTATATTTAATCCACTCATGTGGCTCATTTCTCTAAAGACAATAATTCAGCAAGTGATAGACTCATCTAGAAAGACCTTTTCTTCATTCAGTCTTAAAGCCAAAATACTGATGTTAGATTCACCATCACTAGTGTTGGTCACATCAAAAAGTTGAAAATGCAGAGCAGGTTCCATGTCAATGTAACATGGGTCAGGAGTTATTCACAATGAGATGGGGCAGGCGGGTAGATGGATGGAGGAGGGAGGGATGTCAGATTGTCTTTTATCTGCAACACTCTGCTTCCTGGCAAAAGAAGTGCACTTTTAATCAAGCTGATTTTAGAGACAATCACTTTAGGAAGCTAAAAAGCCATGCTTGTCAGGTCGGCTATAAAACGCTCTGCAGTGAAAATCACTTCAGATGTGCTCTGTGGCCGTATCACATGAAGGGCAAGGGCATTAAAGAGTTTGCTGTACTCTATGAGCACTTCAGTGTCAGCACTGTAATTATGTAGTTATTCAACTTAAAGCTTATGGATTGACTGCAAAAGCCTGCCTTCAAGGGATCATCCTGGTAAAAATACAAGTTGACCTAACCTTCAGTAAAGAAAGGGACATTTCTTAATGCGAGGCAGATATCTTGTATGAGCAACTTTATGTTTTACAGCTCAGCCTCAGCAACTGACATCCCATGCAGGGAACTGATCCTTTGCTGCAGTGAGTAATGAAAGCCACAGCTCTTATGTTTGTCAATGTCATTTTATGCTGTGGTTGCAAGTCTCTGGCCTGAGAAGTTTTCATCTAAAAAAAAAAATAGCCGTTTCAAAAATGTACTGCCACCATGCATTTTTGAACATAATGTACTTCTCATCCTAAGTAAGGAAGTGACTCATCTTCTACACTGATCTCGCTTTACTAATGCAGAGAGTACAAGTTCAGACATTGCCAATGTGTTATGATGCCAAAGGTTTGTCCTAGCAAAGATCTAATTAAAAGTAAATCTTAAAATCAAAGAAAACAATTTGCCTAACCTGCAGACTCACACTTTGATATTTAGATTAAAAAAAGATACAAAAGCATTGTTTTTCAGGCTTAAGTGACAATTATAACTTCAGATAAAATAAATAATACAATTAAAATAATAAAGTGCAAATAGAACGTGTCTGTGCAATATGTGACTCTGTACACGAAAGCTTGTGACACAAGATGTAATATTACATTAATGTTAGTTTAGAATACAGGTAGGTGGTGAAACCTGCTGGGCATTTCTGCCTGACATACTAGCCCCAGTGCCTACACAGCAAATTTCTGGAGTTGAATAATATGGAGTTAGATAAAAACAAGTGTTTAGTGTTAGATTTTTGAGTTTATTTTCTAAACTTGACTACAGGTTGAGTAAAGGGATACTCTTTGATGGTGTTATATTTCGGAGTTCATTTATTGGGTGTTAAGGAACGTGATTTAACTACGGCACTGGTGTTGATTCATAACACTAACGTCACAGCTTTGTCGCTGCCGCGCCAAACAGTCTTCACTTGGACTTTGTTGTGAGGCAGATAAGGTAATTGTGCCATTTTACTTCTCAAACCATGTTAGGCTGTAAAGAACTTTCTTGTATATTTACTGTCTTTATATACCGCCTTTCTTTAGTTTTAACAACTAGTTTGTCAGTTTAACACATGAGCTTGTACACTGCAAGTAAAAACTTGCTAGCTAACTAGCTGTCGAGTGTCTCAAACTTGTCAAACATGTTGAAAATAACTTCACGGTTTGTCGCATTTTTAGTCGTAATTTAGCTAGCCACTGCATGAAATAAACGCCAAAATTATACTAATCATTACTACGGTTTCTGTGTGTTTTGCTAGCTAGTTCTATCAATTTACTGAACCTCCATTGTTTCTTTTTAGATTACTGTAAAGCGGTAGACTGTACAGTACAGCTAAGGATGACGACGCTATGTTAACGGACCTGTTCTACACTGAAGCGATGACTTAACCTAGCGTTAGCTGGCTACTCTGAAGGAATAGAAAAGGTAAAGCCTCATACATTGTCCTACAATTCTGGTTAAAACAGCCTTGCCAGCAACGTGTCTCCCTAGTTGGGGTGCCTATTTTTTATGTATATAGCTCAATAGCGGGGACATGGCTGTCTCAGTTGCTAAACTTACAGTTTAGCTAGGTAACCAGGATTTCATATTAGGCTAACTAATACAATTGGGCAAACACAATACTTGAAGGATAAATATGATGTTATACAATTTATACCGTAGAGGCCGTTAAACACCGGGGGTGTGGCGAACAATAAAAGTTAACAAAAGTATTGGATATTGGCGCAAGCTGCCACGTTGGTGGCCCGCTGCTAAGAGAGAGAGAAACGGATGGTTAAAGAAATGAAGTAAAGAAACAAAGGAGATTCATGTCTTTGGGATTGTGTCACTCCTCCCATTTTTGAAAGACCCATACTCAAAAAAAGGATATGTGAGTTTTCATAGTAGCCATACAGTAAACTAATGTTGGCAGTTACATTTTGGTTTCTTGATCTTTTGTGTACACAGCATATGTAAACTTCATCTATCACAAACTTGTTATTATCTGCTCTTCAACCAAGAATACTCTCATTTTCAGGAACATTTCTATGACATGTAGCAACAAAGGCTTTCTTGAGTGGTGTATAAAAACTGTGACGGCAAGAACGTCTAGATCCTCAGATGACCAGCAAACAGGAGATGAATGTATGGAGGCCATGTCTCTTCTTCACCACATCACTGACCATGACTTAATCGTCCAGAAGAGTTTAGTAATGAGTTGTCAAAAAATTTGAACTACCACAAAAAAGAGCAGTACTGCTATAAAGACCTTCTTTCTTTCTGAAATATTCAATCTCTAGACCCGATTTAATAGCTGCACTATTCTTTTAAGTGGAAATATTCACCATAACCAGCACAAGTTTGTGTTGACTGGCCTACTCTGAGTGATGATGTTTAAGAGGTTAAATGAATAGCAGAAGACAGGTGACATCGACCTCCACGAGGTAGGCGTGTGAAGAAATGCATTCTAAAGTAAATTTCGTTACCCTGTCTGTCTATCTGCTGGCCACAGGGACTTTGGCACAGGTTTTCAGCTTCTACATAGTCTTGGATAGAAAGCTTCTTCCATGTCAGTCGTCTACATCCCTGGGCGCATTTGATGAGCTCCCACTTTGTTTTCAGTGTGCAATATGATGATGCTCTGTAGAGCTTGTAAAGATTCCTGCAGACTACTCTGTACAATATCGATAAAGGGACAACAGAAGAAACTCCAAGAGTCAAAGAGTTAAGAGCAGAGCTGTTAAACAAGCAGTAATTTGCTAAAGCAGCAAACCTGTTCAGATGTGTCCTCTGTGTTTTGTCTGATACACCTTTACTTCTGTTCACCTCAAACTAATGCATGCAATGTATCAAATAGGATGTTGTTTGCAATTTCCATTTATTCTGGATATAGAAGACATCTAATTAAGATACATGACCCTACTGACAACACATATGTACCTCATGAAACTCCTTCCAACTTGGACACTCACCTGTACAATCATTCTCATTGCTTAAATGACCCTCTACTTCATCGCAATGCCAAAATGTTGAAGCAGGGGGAGTGTCCACTCATTGCAAAGTTTGCCTCCGTCATAGCCAAACTTTAGTAGTTTTGGTAAGTTTCATATGCCGCTCTGGCAAGAAAACTTAGCAGAGCCTGTGGAGTTTTCCACAGGACAGACCAAGACAGCCTTTTGTCTAGAAGGCCTTCACATGACAGCCAACTTCCATGCTTGCCCTGGGACACCGCTTTAATGGTAAGTCTCTCATGCTCAGCTCTCATCAACTCTGCTGCCCCCATGGCCATCCTCTCTTCTTTGGATGCATTCAACAAGTCCCCAACCGAGACCTGCCAGACCGTCCTGCACTTTGCCAACCCCCTCCCGGTGTTGCAGCGTTCTGATTGCCAGGTCAACCTCAGATGGTCTGTGGATTCTCTTAGCTCCAAGACCAGCCGCACCTTCTGCTGCTTATATCCCCCATTGGTGAATGCAGGGGCAGTTGAAGCTTGGTCCTGCCAAAGAGGCCTACATCAAAAAGGCATTTTGGCAGAACAAGCACTTTCTTGATTTTGCCAAGCTATCCAATTTGCTTGTCTAGTCACCCAGTTGTTCTATACCCCACGGCAAACTATGATATGGTCGCTCCAGAGTCCGCTGTGGAGGTGCTTAGTCCAGATGACCCACCTCCAGTTGATTTAGCAGACACTGTCTTTGCCAAATGGTGTAGTCCGGAGGATTCACCGGTAGACAATGTGTTTATGAGGAGATGGCGACCTCCCACTCGACCTGATACTGACGAGGGAAGTTTGCATGACCAGGTTATGGTGCTTTAGGGTAAAGGAGAAGAAGGTTGTGCAAATGCGCTGTCTGTGGCGTGCGTTGCTATTAAGCAGGTCTTGGAAGAGGATGAGGATAGTGGAGAAGCAGCAGCTGAAGCTTTAGGTCACTGGAAGGTAAGCCAGTACAGAATGGCTACTGAGGTTCAAGTTTTAAAAACTGAGGTCTTCCCCCTTTTCTACAATGTCCCAAGGAGTACAACATTAGCTGTGGATTGTGAGGGACCAAGCAGTTAAGCATGAGGAGTCACAAGAGAAATTCAAAAGTAAGAGTTTTTATTTCTCAAAAATAGTTAGAACAAAATAAAGATAATTTGTTGGGCCCTTAAAAGAGGTCAAATAGACAGTAACTGAGGCTCTGAACATAAGACTCAAAAAAATACAACTGACCTACTAACAAAGAAACAAAGGGAACTTATCTATTGGCTGATCAGACCAATTTAAGCACACAGGGGGAGACAAACAATAACTGCAAACTAACTTCAGAAACAAATAATGCTAAACCTAAACAAAAATACATACTTTTACTTAACTCCAAATTACTTTATATAAAATCTAAAACCCCAAAATACCTACAGCGAGAACAAAGCTACCCCCCCTAGACATATCAAGTAGTGGTAGTGTCCAATTAGGCCACCTCCCCTATAAAGCTGCTCCTTCTCCAAGCGCCACCCCTTTTAAGCCAGCAGACCTGAATCCCTCACGGGTGTACATTCCAACTGTTAAGCGCAAAAGATAAAACGGTTAAATAACAGTCTGACCATCCAAAAGTAAGTAATAGTGCGCGCTTGCTAAAAGATACTTTCGTATAAATCAAATAAAGTATGATGCAAGTGTCCTGTAAGTTATTTCTAACTGAATAAATGGTTGCAACAAATGAAGATCTATAAACAAAAAAATAACTAAACCTAGGGAAAAATATAAGTGCATGAGGTTACTGCTCTTAAGCTGGATGTGTGGCCATGGCTGTGGCCATCACATGGATGTAGGCTGTTCTATCCCAGATGAGTGTTGTGTTCTGATATTACCTTGAGTCACTGGTGTGTGCAAGAATTTCGGTTTTGGAGAAGTTGCTTCCAGCTGGAGGTGAGTCAAAAAGACCAGGCAGTAGAACAGATGTGGCTAACAAAGAACACTACAGAAGAATAAGGACTGAAAGACTTTGTTGTTTTCAACATTACTTTTTTTTATATACTATATTATGGCCAAAATGACAAGCACGATTATTTTTGATCCATAATGAGATCACGATTATTTTTTGATATAAACCAAAAAAAATGTAATTGTCACATTGGCTAATTATAACTGCTTTCACATCTATATTGTGCTACATTCCTCTTATGATGAAGCTGAATGAATGAGGGCGGGGCTGTGTTGAAAGTAAAAAGAGAGATACAAATACAGGCACGGCTTTACAGAAGAAATGGGTCATGTAACGCAAAATTAAACCATATCGATATCTAACATTGCCTCATTTCTGGGAAGGCAGCGGATGCAAGGTCATTAGGTGCACCGGTGCAACCTAGATAAATGTTAGTCGCACCCTAGAGCCCTGTGAGCTAACAGAAACAAAAATAGCACTTCTAATTGGTTTTGCCTGAAAAACAACACAGACGGGACAAAATATTGCTTTTACTGGTAAATGGACTGACGTATGACCGACTGCTATCTGTTGTGGAATTTTCCTCACGTTACTCTGTCCTCGGTGACGGTCTACATCTAGAAACTAAGCTGCGTGGTGCAGGGAACAACTCTGACTGGCACATGATCAGACAGTGGTTTACAGAGCAGTAGATTGGCTTTGCAAAAAAACCTGGAGCCTTCTATGAACGAAATGACGGATTTCAAATATTGCTTGATTATGCAAGTTTGATCGTGGGAAGTCAAAATCATGATTGTCATTAAAATTTGATTAACTGTGCAGCCCTAGTGTATATATACTGTATATATCTTTTTTATCTGAACTGCTACAGAAAAGGAGGAGTGGGGTTGGCCCGGCAAGTTTGCCAACAGAACAAAGCTTATTAAGCACCGGCTAACCTTTAGTGGCAGTGCTCTTTGGGGTTTTAACAAGCCTGGTTAGTTTACCACGTTAGTAACAATAGTAATTTACTTAAAAAAATACTGTTCATGAATAACTCTGTTCTCAAAAGCACCCCTGGAGCTGGTCAGGGTCCAGTTCCACTTCCACAGAGATGAAGCTTGCAGAAAACTGAGTTTGAAAATAAGACATCTGGTTAAAGGACAGTCTTCCTGTTCACTTGGACACTCTGCTGCCTCCAAAATGAACGACACCACAGAAGTGGTATACCTGCATGCACGTGTCACAGCAGTGAAGGAGACAAGAAGCTGCTAAAGACTTCTCTCTCAGTCTACTTTTAGCAGACAATGCTTGTGGCGTCACAGCTCACCTTACTGTAGTAAAAGAAATAGCAAGCATTAAAGTCAATAACACCAGTCAATACTGAAATCAAGCCTGAAACAGCCGAGGAATGCAATAATGTGTCAACATTGACTGAATATTGTACTGTTTTTAAGAAAAATGAACTGTCAGTATTCAATTCAATTTATTTTTTTATTTATAGTATCAAATCTTAACAGTTAGCTTGAGACACTTTACAGATAGAGTAGGTCTAGACCACACTTTATAATTATTAAAGTCACAACAATTTTAGTAATTCCCCCAAGAGCAAGCATGGTGCAAAGTGCAATCATGTGCAGTGGCGAGGAAAAACTCCCCTTTTAGGGAGAAACCTTGGTCAGACCCAGACTCTTGGTAGGCAGTGTCTGCCTTTTGGGGATGTGATGCAGAGTGGCAATAACAATCACAACAAAGAAAATGGAACAGTGACTAATAAAATGGTGGTAGTAGTAGTAGTTCATGTCATGTCATAGCAGGGTAGGTAGGGTGGCACGGCAGGACTTAGCTGGACGTAACAGGATGCAGCAGGGCACCGCAGAATGTAGCAGGGTGTAGTGCAGCAGGAGTACGGTGGCAGCTGCAACCAAGATCTTGGTGCCATCCAAGGAAATATGCTGGGCGAACAGAAAACATAAGGACTCCGGGGAGTACAACCAGTAATGTTTTAGTTAATGGTTTTAATTTCCATTAAAAAAGAGGAATAAGTACAGTAACGAGGCTGGAGGTTTTCTTTTCTTAACAAATTATGCTTTAACAACTGCACTTCTTAAATAATTCAGTCCATCTATCATGACAGCTGACACATCCTGCATGACTCTTAACTTATCTATTGCAAGTATGAAAGATGCTATGTGGAAAGCAGGAGATTAGACATATATGCCTCCTTGTAATACTTGTCTAAATCTGTCCAAAACGTGAGCGGTTGGGCGTAGGATTGTGTTTCTTAGGGAGATGAAGTAAGTTGCCATTTAAATCTTGACACAGTACGTAACTACCAAAAGAAACTGGTAAATACAATGCACAGAATATCTCATCAAGTGATTCAACACTGAGATTCAGTCTGACAAATATTAAATTAAAGTAAAACAGCAATGTATAGTTTTCATTGCAAACAATGTTAACACAGTTCGATAAAAAAATCAGCTGGGTGACTATTTGAGAGCTCAACCTAAGACAAAATTTATAAACAGGAAGTAAAGTGCATGGGGATTTTCCCTCTGCTCTCCACAAGGCAACCAGAGAAAACTCCTGATAATCACTGGAGCGTTTCATACCCTTAAGTCAAGCTCTTCTTTTGCGCAGACAGTTAAATGAACGATAAGAATAAGAAACAGAATTACATTTCATTGTGATAATCCAAAATAAATTATACATTTTGTTGGACCTTATGACAAAGGTTTATCATTTTGCTTAATTAATTATAATGATCAAAAGGTCTACATTCTGTAGAATCAAAGCAGGCCATATTATAGACTTTAAAGCAACTTTGGACCAAGGTAATAGTGTTTTACCACACCTGCTGTCCTGAAGGTCTTTTCTTTACGGTGCTGTATTGCCCACTGTATTACACACTGAGTTAGCATTACTGGGAGGTCCCACAGTTGCGCTGAATATTTTGCTCAGACCGAAAATCATTCATTTACAATAAGAGAATATGTTACAGATGCTTTGTTGCATTTCAAATGTTGCATATGGTAACTTAGCCTGGATGCACGGTGACTAAACCGGGTAACATTATCAACGTCACTGTGTCACGAGCCAAAGCATTGACAGATTGTTGTAGCAACCAATGTAATAATAACTTAACTAATTAATCTAGAGCATTTCATTAAACCCACAGACGCTTTATACAAGGAAAAAGAAAATAGTAGGCCAACACAAACATAAAAGACTAAAAGGAAGGAACCTTCTGTGCTGAGATTGATCCGGGTTTTGCCCATTGTCTTTCACTTTTCCTTTTAGCTTTCAGTTTTTCGTTTGACTTCAATTTTTTTCTGTGATGTTACTGCCCAAGAATCAGCCATAACTTAATAATTTCTCAAATAAAATTGAAATACAATTAGGCCTACATAAAGAAAACTCCCGCTATCTTTTACCGGGTTGGATACACTAACACAGGCTTTTGTACAATGAAATTGCCACTTTATTGCCACTTCTGTTACGGTAAGCGTACCTGACTCATTTCCGTTTCCTGTGCCTGTGTGTTGGTAGCGTGTTCGTAGCTTTGCTGCTCACTAAATACCAGTTCAGTTTGTTAGAGTTGCTATTACAGCGGCTAACTGTCCGCTAAACACTTATTCTTATAGCAGTTCTGCATAAGCACTCACATTCGGAGAGACGGCATTCATCCCATTTGGATGGAGCTGCTCTCATTTCTGGGAATCTTGACAGGTTTATTAGTGGACCTGATCCTTGACAATCCATAGTTGGGACCAGGAGGCAGAGTCCCAGTCTAACACACTTCTCTGCTCCTTTATTCCAGGTGTTACCTAGTAAAAACCCCATAATGACGGTGTCTACCCCCGACCATTGAAATTATTTAAATCAAATGTAGACAGTAGAGGAGCTGTGCATGAAAACCTCATAACAATTAAAACCACAAGTGCAATAGTGCAAAAGAATAGGAGAATTAAATGTGGACTCTTAAACATCAGATCTCTCTCTTCTAAAGGGGTACTAGTAAATGAATTAATATCAGATTCTAATATTGATTTATTCTGTCTTACTGAAACCTGGTTGGGTGATGGAGAATATGTTAGTCTAAATGAATCCACCCTCCCAAGTCATGTTAATACTCACATTCCTCGAGGCACAGGCCGATGCGATTCCGTTAGCATTTAACTCATTACCAAGTCCCAAAGTAACGGAGGACTCCTATGCTATTAGTCCCTCCCAAATCGATCATTTTGTTGATAGTGCAGCAGGCTCGCTACGAATGACTCCCGACTCTGTTGACCAAAGACGGGTAGCTCCATGGTATAACACTGAAACTCGCAAATTAAAGCAAATATCGCGAAAACTTGAGAAGATCTGGCGCTCCACCAAACTGGAAAATTCTCGTTTAATCTGGCAAGATAGTCTTAAAACGTATAGGAAGGCCCTCCGTAATGCCAGAGCAGCGTACTACTCGTCATTAATAGAGGAACATAGGAACAACCCCCGGTTTCTTTTCAGCACTGTAGCCAGGCTAACGGAAGGTCACAGCTCTACTGAGCCAAGTATTCCCATAGCTCTTA
>NC_048419.1:7369775-7373849 GCF_013103735.1 Etheostoma cragini | reverse complement strand
GATTTATCTATTATATAATCAAGAATATAATAAAACTAAAGGGAGACTTGGCATACAGCCCGATCCGGTTGGGGAGAGCTCTAGCCCGACCGGGCTGGAGCTCTCTTTACCTTGTCTCTCTTGGTTTTGCTGTAATAATAGTTTTAGACAGCTAGGGACTTATTTTGATACACTGAGCTCCTCTCTCCTCTATCTTTCCATCTTTTCATTTATGTGCATCCATGTCCCAGAAATGCTTGTTACTAACCTAGCTCTGGTGAGTCATTCCCCGGAGTCCTTATGTTCTTTTTCCCCAGCATGTTGCCTTGGATCAGAGAGACTCCAAAATCAGGGTAGCAGCTGTCGCCTTGGTCCCGCTCCATGTTCTGTGATGCCATGTTCAACTGCTACACTGCAGTGCCCAGCTACGTCCTGCTGTGCCTTGTAATGCCGCACAGTGTCCTGCTATGCCATGAACTACTACAAAATTCTAACCCCAACCGGCCCGTCAGACACCACCTACCAAGAGCCTGGGTCGGACCGAGGTTTCTGCCTAAAAGGAAGTTTTTCCTCGCCACTGTCGCACTGTTGCTTGCTCTGGAGGAAACTACTAGAACTGTTGGGTCCTTGTAAATTCTGGAGCGTGGTCTATCTGTATAGTGTCTTGAGATAACTCTTGTTATTAATTGATACTATAAATAAAATTGAATTGAATTGAATTGAAATCTGTGAACCGTTAGGAATGTTATAGCACGGTCTACCTGCCGTAACACATTCTGTGACTTTGCGGGGGAAATTGGACCTGGGCAGAGGCACTAATAAAAAACTATACAATAAGTTATTTTCACTATAAGTCTTGTTTCCTGTTACAATAAATTGTGATCATCAGATGACAACTTTCACAGTTTTAGAAACAATAAAAAGTTACATATAGCCACTTTAAGTAGAGAAATATTTTTATTCTGGTATCTTCTGGACTGCCAATGGAAATTGTAAAAATAACAACTATTACAAAAAAACTGATATGTTCCCATTCTTGAACCTGTATAACATTCCCTAACGAAACCATAGTATAAAGTGCTCGCCCACATTGTTGCCCACATTACTGCCCTCGCATGTGGGTGCTCCACAGAGGCATATGACAGAACCAGGCAACCAATAACGTTCCAGATGGAGAAGGAGAAAGTCATGCAAGTTTAAAGCAGATTGTAGTGTGATAATCCCAAATAAATCGTTGGGGGGGACAAGTTATTTTATATTTAGTTTGACTTAATAATGGCAAACTTCCTGTCAGCAATGTTAGCAACTTGGCTATCCCAGTACTAAAGTAATGTGACATGTTTTAGTATGATGCATTTTAAGATAAGCACAAAGTGCAGTAGCATAGGCTGCTTTACACAGATAACCAAAAATCCCTGGACCATTTATTTTCTGATCAACATGTCTCTGCTTTCTATTCTTCCTCCAACTCTCCTCTCTTTCACTTCTCCATCTTTACCTTCCACTCCCTCTTTAATCTGAGTCATTCAGGCTCATGTCTTACACATCACAATCGAAGTGGGCTGACGGTTACAGGCCACCAATGCGGTGTTTGATACGTCGCAATTTAGAAATTAGACCCTGGAGAGGACAGCTTTGCTGTAACCCTGGGGAAATAGGAAAACCTCTCACTTAGGAGCACCATCCTCACCTCTCTCATATCACAGTCTACCCATAATTAGTAGGGCTGTTATTATACACCAAACCCAGGATTTGATTCTTATCATAATTTTTTGCCCAATGATTTGATAAACCTTGATTCTTTGGGAAAAGAATCAAGGTTTGTGCTGTGCCA
The DNA here is from genome assembly GCF_013103735.1 of Etheostoma cragini. NCBI lineage: Eukaryota > Metazoa > Chordata > Actinopteri > Perciformes > Percidae > Etheostoma > Etheostoma cragini. Next base: position 7,372,036 of record NC_048419.1, on the reverse strand, counting down.
TGTGGTGTCTTTCTGCCACGTCGTCATTTAGTCAGTGATTACATGCCACTTTGCAACACAGTAATACAATAGAGACCTTATTTATTGATACTGATTGATTTCAATCCAATGATTCTTTTCTACCTTAAAATAATGTTTCTAAATTTGTTTCAGTGGTTCATTAACCACCGTTCGAATGAGACATGTAAGAATAATGGTAATGGAAAGAGTAATGGACAAGTAATGGACAATTCCGCTTCCAACCTGTAGGGGGACCAAAGAGGAAAAGTGCTGTGCTTCCCACTGTAAAGGTGCTGGTTGACAAGTAGCTAATGCTTTGTGTATAACGTTAGCTAGCTAATTCTTGGTGGGTAACATAAGATTATGACTCATTTATTGTTAGTATGAATGTTTTGACCACGGTTAAAAACTCAGAGTTAACCCACAAATGCATCAGTAACATTAACTGTATAGATAGGTGACTAATACAATGGTAATTTAGCCAGCTAGCACACCCCTGTCTGCCTGCATGAATCTCTCCCGGCGCTGCAAGGCTTCAGTCAGGATTAGAGCTGAAACAGCCCGGGCTCGGGAACAAATCCACAGTCAGCCCCACTATAGCTAGCAGCCAGCCCGGTCAGCACTGCCCTAACTCCGGTGTTAAGGACGCTAATGGCAGTTTACTGAACCGTCGGGAAACAGACTCAGGCACCCGAGTCAAAACAGCGCCCATTCAGTAAGCTAAATTTACCAGACCAAACGGGGATAAAGAACCAATTTCGGTTTCATATTGAATATATTTATATAGCCCTAATAATGAGGTACTGACATAAAGCATAACGATGACATTGCTGAGATCAAACAACATTGTACATTGTTGTGTCTTGAATACAACAATATTACAATGATTAAATTACCTTTAATATTAGTTACTTGCAACGTAAGATATACTGAGCTCTGAAACTAAGAAGTCTTTTGTTTTGATCATATATTGCTTATGAAAACTACTTTTTAATCACCAAACAGTTCTGAAATTCAATTTAACCAGGGCTTGATATTAACTTTTTTGCTCACCAGCAGAGATGGCAAAAGTACTACCTTTCCATACTAAAGTAGAAGTGTAGATACTTGTGTTAAAAATACTCTGGTAAAAGTGGAAGTACTGATTAAACTTCTTTACTCAAGTAAAAATAACAAAGTACAGGCTTGGAAATTTACTTAAAGTCTAAAAGTAAAAGTAGCCTTTCGAATGACAAAGCTATCTGGAGCACACAAATGTTACTAGAGAGCACGTTGAGGAACTTCAATGGACATGGAGGACACAGTGTTTATATGGCAATGGCTACATTTTAAATGGGTGTCTGCCAATAGGCCTAAAACACCACATTAATTCGGTTAATACGATTCTGACTCATTAGCAAGATATGAATTCAGTCGTGATTCTGTGAGAATTCACAGATCCAATTTCTGTTTTTAATCTTTCCCTTCACATTAAAGTTAATCTACATGTATGTGCTCAAATATGGCTTCTGGAAAGAAAAGAAAGGATTAAAATGTGAATGACTAAACAGACATTAATGAAGAAGTTCCCCAGCACATTGGCCAGGAGTCCTTCTTGATGCCTACTGTCTCAAACATCTCTCTCAGATAAGGCCGAGGATGATGGGAACGTCTTGCTGCTTATCTGCCGGAGCTGTTTTCTTCATTTTCAATCAGGTTGCCCTCCATACTACTATGTGCTAACGTTAGCGCCATCTATGCTACTATGTGCTAACTTAAGCGCCATCCATACTACTATGTGCTAACGTTAGCGCCCTCAATACTACTATGTGCTAACGTTAGCGCCATCAAGCCGCAATGATTTGCTGTGAATTAATGCAGAATGCCGAATCTGTTTAGTCATGCGTCAAATGCATCGTACAGTAGATATATTCCCATCCATTTAGATTGAATATGGTATTGATAACGTAAACACTAATAACTATAACTCCAGTGAAATTATGTGAAAGTTGAGGACTAGATTAGGACTGTATTAAAGCGGATTCTGGTTTCCAACTTCGCCCCAGGTGTGTCTGTTAAAACACGGATGGAGACAACTTCTCTCTAGCTAAGTTTCCATCCTCTTGTCAATTGAATTACAGAATCTGAAGTTTGGTGGAAAAAAAAAACTCATGCAAATAAAGCTGGTGATGATCTCATTACGATCAACGTGCAACCTAGCTCACAGGTGAAGAACACAGCAAAACCACTATCTAACTTTTCCCCAGGGTTACAGCAAAGCT
>NC_048419.1:7363336-7369675 GCF_013103735.1 Etheostoma cragini | reverse complement strand
GAAGTTTGCCATTATTAAGTCAAACTAAATATAAAATAACTTGTCCCCCCCAACGATTTATTTGGGATTATCACACTAAAATCTGCTTTAAACTTGCATGACTTTCTCCTTCTCCATCTGGAACGTTATTTGTTGCCTGGTTCCGTCATATGGTGAAGAACACAGCAAAACCACTATCTAACTTACTTTAAATGTGAAGAACTATAGACCAATAACAGGCTTAAGTGAACTGACAACATAAGTTATACAATTTACAGTTCTCAAAGACTCACACACACAATCTCAGCTGATTATCCTCCGGACAACTGGTCTCTTTTTCTTTTCTCTCACTTTCCTCTCCGTGTGGCGGGCGCACCTGCTCGCGGTGTGAGGCGCGTGTCCGCGCTATTCTCCGACATGAAAACCTCTTGTACAAAACTAAAGTAACAAGCCAATTTTGTAAAATGTAAGGAGTAATAAGATATTTGTGTTAAAATGTAAGGAGTAGAAGTAAAATGTCGCCATAAAAATAAATAGTAAAGTAAAAATATCAGAAAATCTACTTGAGTACAGTAACAAAGTATTTGTACTTTGTTACTTCCCATCTCTTTTCACCAGCCACTTTGGCTAGTTGTTTTGCTTTTTCAGTAGCCACAAATATGTGGTTGTTGATGTTTTATTTTATGCAAAACTGACTATGGTTTGCTATGATTTACTTGCAGAAACGGATTAAAATCTCTTTAAATCTAGTCCCAAATCAAGACTACATAAACACTATAGGCCTAAAAAATATTAAGCTCTGGTAAGATTGTGTAAAGCTCCTTTTGTGTGAAAACATGCAACTGATTAAGACACATAAAAAGAGTCCTTTTGCATATGTTGTGCAGGTGTGTTGAAGAATTCAGTTTTTGCCTATTGCGTAAACATTGAAAATGAATGCTTAGACAAAAGCATCAAAGCCATAACTTTTGTAACCGTTCCTTAACAAAGGCACCAATTTTCTGCTTTGCGTTTTGGTTGCAATTCTACAACACACTTTTAGCCAAACACTACACATTGTTTCTTGCATTAAACCTTAAGGCTGTACTCTTCCAGTCGACTAGTTGATTTATTAGTTGATACGTTCTGGCACGACCGAAATTCAGATTGGTCGATTTTTTGCCGTGTTAATTTCATCAGGTGGAAGCATAGACCATTACGGTCTATAGATGAAAAGCACTAATTGCTATTGGGGGTGTTTTCAGAGCACCCCTGTTTACCAGGTAACAGTCTGTCATAAGAACACCCCCCTTGTTTTCTCTTTTTTTGGATTAGCCCAACCCACCGGGGACAGATTGAAGAAAGAACTAGAAAGCCTTGTTTTAGTGGTTTGCTGAATATTTATTTAATTGCGAGTGTTTAATTTCCAGGCAGTCCTCCTCTATCATGTTGAAGACATCAGCAGTGTGGCAGCATTTTACAAAAATAGATAACGGAAAAAAGTCAAATGCAAAGTTTGCAAGCAACAGTTTGCATATTGCAGCTGGACTACAAACATGGCATATCACTTAAAAATGGTAAGCTAACTTGTCTGCATTAGGTTGCCCTGTCTGTTTTGAGTAGGCTATATGAACATATCAAAATTGGCATATTTTGTAGTCAAATAATCGTTTTATAACTATAGGCGCACCCACACGCAATGACGGTAGTGTTCCCCAGACACACCCGCACCACGCTGGATGTTAAGCCTCTACCATCCAAATGCAAAAACAATATCACGGAAGGAATTGTCAACTTTATTGCTCAAGATATGAGACCCATTGCTGTTGTGGAGGGCTGAGGTTGTGACGATGATCACACGGATGAGAAGACATCGGAATGGAGTTAGCGTCCTCGGCGCCGACGACTTTCTGTATTTATTTACATTTATAGGGCTGCTGCTGCGTGGGTAGAGGAAATTAAAAAGAACTTAATTGCACGCACGCACGCACGCATGCACGCACGCACACTAGATAGATGTATGGATAGAGGGATAGCTGGAGGGATGGATGGATCGATAGATGGATGGATAGATAGATAGATAGATAGATAGATAGGTATTCTAGTGTTCCAGCAGCATTATCAGTCCCACAGCACAGAATCACACATATGATAAAATACTAGGATATAATATATATGAAATGGTAAAAGCGCTTTGAGCAGTTGTTAAGACTGGAAAAGCGCTATATAAATACAGCACATTTACATTTACATTTGACGCAGCGCTGTCAGAGCCGACAGACGAGTCTCATTTCAGTGCAAAATAATTAGGTCAAAAACAATTTAATATGCTGCAAATACCCTACAAGCACAAGTACTGAGGGACAGTACAGTTAATTAATCTTGCTTTTTTTCTTCTTTGGTTGAGTACAGCCATATTAAACACTTTGTTAAAGAATGAAAAGCAATCATTTGCAAAACACTTCTAATCACAATGCAAAACCCTATCTGAAATTGGGAAATATTCTCCATTTGTCTGCAAGAGGTTTTCCTTCACCATGCCACTCAAGGTATCTACTTAACCCCTTAATCCCCATTTCTCAATCTAACTGAGGAATTAATTTCTGTATTTGCGTTTGAAAGTCTACAACCGCCAACCACACCTCTCAAAAAAGTCAGAAAAAGGATTGTGTATAAATGTACATTTCATGAGCACAAATATCTAAACAGTGGTTTATATGCCACAGTAAGTGCAAAATGTGTAAGTGACGTGGGCCAGGAAAAAAAACCTTAATAGTCAATAGACTAAAGTACATACATGAACAGTAGTTTTGAACTTTGGTTTGAGTAAAGTGGTGAACTTTTTGAAGTCAATTGACTCACACAGATGTGTAGACATCCCAGCATTAATACACATGTTATCCCAAGCTTCCTTTCGTTTTTGGTGTTCCTGCATATTTACTAACCAACAGCTATCGGGTTGCAGCTGAAAGCCCGCTTTTAGTGTTCTTTGTCCTACGGTTCTCTCCGTCATGCTGCCTGGCCGTGTAACCTGGAAAACTAAGAACTCAATAATTTTTTAGTTTTGCAAACAGACATTACAGTTTTAGTTAGTTATCGTTATTTTTGTAAAGCCTCGGTTTTGTTTTTATTTCAGATAATGGAAATGTTACCTACTTTTTTCATTATTTGGTTTGTTTTCATTAATGATTAAAACCTTGCTAAGTTGTTGTGGCCAGACCTAATATAGACCTATAGACCTATAAACTATCCACCCCATCTTTTACGAAACTAATGTTTTTATAACAATGTTTTAATAAATTTTCCATTCCAATCAACCTGTTTGCACTGCAATTTTACTGCAAATATATGTATTTATATTTTATTTATTGTATTGATTACTGTACTGGAATTCTACTTTTCTTTGTATTTTTTGTTGTAAAAACCAGTGTGTTGTTGCTGCTTTGAAAGAGTAATTCCAGTGGTGCATTTTTTTACCACTTTGCTGCAAACATGCCATTTTGAAAAAGGATTGTTACGTTTAAATTGCAGTTCCATCGTGACATAGAAGAAGTGAGATATTTATCTTCATCATATTTATCTTATCGTCTTATTTAGCTTGTGTGAAGAGTTTTGACACAGTGAGCCACATTGCGGAACAAGTGTGTCAGCAATCGGCAAAAAACTGATAAGTGTACTACAATTAAGTGTAATATTTACATTGCAATATAAATGAAAACAAAAAATAATTAATATTTCTTTATATTTTGCATCTTTAATTGTACTACAACAAAACAAATCACAGAAACACTGCTCTGCAGTTTTTAACTCTTTGATACAAACACATTTAACACTTTGGTACAAACACATTAATCATATTTTGTCATTCCTTGGGTATCAATAACTCTCTCTCTTTGGTGAACACCAGTATGTTTTGTAAACATGAATATGTGCTCACTTTTTTGCGTTGCAGTTGTATGTGGCAGATTTAGCTGCTCTCAGTGATCTCTCAGACGAAGTGTACTTTAAAGTCAAACTGGTGTGGTTAATTTTGAAGGATGAAATTGTCTGTGTGCCCTTATTTGCCTCTTCTGCGCGATGGTGCCACTGTATTTTAATGTTATGTGTAATGTCATTTTTTCAGCTGTGCGCTAGGTTAAAACCAAAGCAACACAACTTACAAAAAGCGTGGAGGTTGTCGATATCAATAAGTAAGAAGCATGTAAATTGTTCTGCCCAACTCTGATACGAATTTACAGCTATATTTTGATTTCTTTGCGGAAACACCACCTTCACTTGCCATTTTTATTGAATGGCTTTTGGGTCTGAACTTTCCGCGAAGCTTGCGCATAGATCAACAGCGCAACTGGGTTATAGGCTGCCAGGTTGAGCTAATTAATGTGTTGAAAATTGTATATGGTGTGTGGATTGTGTAAATAGGAGGTGTTTCATACTAGATCTGACAACTTGTCAACAATAGACAATCATATTGGTCAGATTATTTATAAAGGAGTTTCGGCCATGCAAATTACATGAGTTTGCCGGGAGAAATCGCAAACCAAGAGGGGTACGGGAGATAGTGCTAAAAGATTTGGTGAAACCCGGATAGACAAGAGTGTTGGAAGGCATAGATTAGGGTTAGGTGTCCTGAAGTCAACGGTCGCAGCACTGCCTGGAAGTCAACATTGAGGGCTTAAAACACCATTTAGCTAATTGTTCCCAGTATTTGCTGGGTAGGTCGGTGCTAATGTCAAGTCCTAAATGTAAATGTAAATGGAATGTTCTTATATAGCGCTTTTCCAGTCTTTACGGCTACTGAAAGCGCTTTTACATAGTACAGGAACCATTCCCCATTCCCGCTTGGCCACAGTTCATATACTGTGGCCTGCCGTACAAGGTGCCACCTGCTCCTCAGATAAACATGTCACACACATGTACACTCCGAAGCAGCATCAGGGCAACTCGGGGTTCAGTGTCATGCCCAAGGACACTTCGACAAGGGACTGCAGGGGCAGGGATCGTACCTCCCGATTGGCAGGCGACCATTATACCACTGAGCCACAGCCGAATGTGTCCGATATGAGTAAATTGTGGATTAAACTGATGCGGTGGGAAGATGATTCAAATAATCAATAATATGATGCACATCTAAAGTGAAAAGCAGAACTATAAATCCATGTCCCATCAGTTATGTATCAAAATAAAAATGCTGATGAAAACCCTAGTCGGTCTAGAGATGACAGTTCTGTCATCTCTGTGACCACGGTTGTCAGTGAGTAAGAAAATGAACGCACTAATGCCTCAACTCACATCCTGTCTGTTATATTACTCTAAAAGGGCAGTGATCACTCAATAAAGGGCTTTCTGGAACATTTACTGCATGCTTAACCCACAGAATACAGCACACAGCCTTGGGAATAGGGACCTAAAGAAAGTTTACTCCCAGAACAAGAACATATGTAATGCCTAAATCATGAACACAACTGTAACATATTTCAGATTGTCTGTTTAACTCCCCTTTACCCAGCCATCACAGGATCATCTCTTCACTACATTCAGCTGGCTCTTCAGCTTGTTGCCTTCACTACAAAGGGGCTGTACAAAGTCACAACTGTTGGCTTTCCTGGCCCCACAATGACAGAACCGGCTCCCCATTGACATCAAATCTGCACAGAAAAAACTCTTAACCTCTTCCACCACAGGCTAAAAACTTGTGTTTATACTGTGCCTTGGTACATAGAATAAAATGAAATCTTAAAAGTCAGCTAAATAAATGTAATCCATAAACAGAGATGGGAAGTAACGAAGTACAAATACTTCGTTACTGTACTCAAGTAGATTTTTCTGATATTTTTACTTTACTTTACTATTTATTTTTGTGGCGACTTTTTACTTCTACTCCTTACATTTTAACCCAAATATCGGTACTTTCTACTCCTTACATTTTACAAAATTGGCTCGTTACTTTCGTTTTGTACAAGAGGTTGTTATGTCGGAAAATAGCGCGGACACGCGCCACACACAGCGAGCGGGTGCGCGCGCCACACGGAGAAAAAAGTGAGAGAAATGAAAAGGAGACAAGCTGTCCGGAGGATAATCAGCTGAGATTGTGTGTGTGCCTCTTTGAGCACTGTAAGTCGTATAACTCATGTTGTCAGTTCACTGTTCATTTAGGCCTGTTTTTGGTCTATAGTTCTTCACATTTAAAGTAAGTTAGCTAGTGGTTTTGGTGTGTTCTTCACCTGTTAGCTAGGTTGCACGTTGGTCTTAATGAAGCATCAACACTTTCACTAGCTTTATTCGCATTAGTTTTTTTTTTTTTTTGACCAAATTTAAGATACTGTAATTCAATTGACAAGTGGATGGAAACTTAAATAGACAGAAGTTGTCTCCGTCTGTTTT
>NC_048419.1:7354090-7363236 GCF_013103735.1 Etheostoma cragini | reverse complement strand
TTACCAGAGTATTTTTTAACACAAGTATCTGTACTTCTACTTAAGTACGGAAAGTGAGTACTTTTGCCATCTCTGTCCATAAACCTGTAAACTTTGAGGTGGTTTTCCCCCTGTATGCCATGAGCTTGGTCACCCTCCATTGTAAACACAAAAGCCTCTATGAAGTAAATTATAATCAAGATAAAAATATTTTCTCATCAAAAGTTCTCTTACCTGTCCTGTGACTGCTCCTCATACATCCTCTCCTTTCCCTCTTTGAAGAGCCGGATGGCCCGTTTGGATTTCCTCATAAGGCTATCAATGTAGATTTTAAAGTACTCATTCTCACTGAGCTGTGTGAGTCTCTGGTTCTCTTCATATTTTCCTAGTGTAAGTCGCAGGTGCTGGTAGGCATCAGGTAAGATATCCAGGATGTAAGGTGGACTGTTTTTCAGCTGGAGTCTAGGATTTTGGCAAAGGCGGACCTGTGGCAAAGAAATCCATTAATGACTACTTGCTCCAACATTTATTTGTGTTTACACATGAGGAAAAGTGAGCTCTGAACTCTAGTTAATCAACTTAAAGGAAAACTCTAAGATGTCACGCAGGTCAATAATGTAATTATTGTATTGTGCAAATTCTCCTATTATCTTTATTGCAAAGACACACTTCTAGGTATTAACTTTGTTCAGACAACACACTAACAGTGTTGCCAGCACCTTTATTTAGAATCTGGTTGAATAAGGTTTAACAAATCGGTGATATACTGTTCTTGGACACTTAATCAATGAGTTATTATAGATTTTGACAAATATGTACCAGCCGTGTGTAACATTAGAGGGTATAAAACATATACTTTAATTAACTGAATACACAATCAGAAAATGATCTACAAACACATGTTCACCCCTTTAGCATTAGATCCATTTCTACATGTGTATCTACAACAAAGTGCCTCCTACCATCTGGCAGACAGGTATAATGGGTTCATCACTTCAAACTTACAACTTTATCCATGAGTTTCCAGGTTTTCTCCACAGTCCGCCGGTCAGCAGCTGCTTGTTTCACTGGCCCCACTGCATCCTGGATGGCATCAAAAATGCCTAAAATCCGACCCTTACTTCGGTTCGGTCCTCGTCCTCCAGGGTTTCGGCCACTGAGAGCAGTTGCCATTTTCTATAGACTGAACCAAAAAACGTAATTATTGTAGACAGTAAAATTGGCCTTTGGGTAGTTACATAATCAGTCAGAGTTGTTCTATTGTTTGGTTCCTATCCATAGATAGATTTTAGTTTTCTGCTCTTCTGGCTAATTTTTATTGTTGTTTTTCTAACAGATTTCCTCATCTGGATCAAATTCTGAAGGTTTCCCAAGGTTGTGATGCTGGAAAAACATCCACTAATTTACAGACATCTCTTTCCTCATGTAAATTATGGGGAAAAGTATTCTTATGCCCCAATAAAATCGCGTGACGCACAAGGAAGTTGCAATTTCACTGTTTGGTCGCTGTGTTAAATTGGCTTCAAAGCCCAGCACACTTCCTGGGGGCCTTAATTTAAATAGATGGTGTGCACCCAAAGGCTGGTGATATTAACTGTGTGTACATCAGCAAGGATTTATCAGATTACTTTACTGTTTGTCACTGACAGTTCCCTACTGAAGTCCTACTTTTCTGTCTTCTCCTGGAAAAGATGGAGACAAGGTTTATAATGGGAATGGAGAGATATTTCCTTCTTTGTAGAGCTGTGTAGATTGAATTATTACTTTATGTTATCACTATTATTATTACTTCAACTTCTGAAATGGGAAATGGGATTTCAGCGTTGTAGTCTACTCCTCTCTTCTTCTTCCTCTTCTTCTGAAGATCAATTCCTGCCGCTCGGATACAGCAAAAAAGGAAACAATGACAGAAAATAAAGCTAACAAGCCTTTCTGACTGCTCTTGTTTTCTTTTTGAAATGGAAATGAAGGCAAAGGAAGGAGGGGAGAAAAAGACAGGTAACAGGTGTTAGTGGAACACAAGCAGCATGCCACTGTAGTGAGCAACATAAGCTGCCAGAGGATCGGCTATTGCCGCTGTATCACTTGTAAATTGTATGTTTCGTCTTTAGTTTAAAAACACTTTTAAACTTCAAAGGTTTCTTTGTCTTTGACTGATGCCTAACAGGCCTGTTTGTCAAAGAGGTTCAGGGACCACGTAAGGTATTTGAAGGTTCAGAGGGACTACAATTCAGTGCAGAAAAGTTCAGCGTTATTTTATTTACCAGATATTAGTATTATGAGAGAATGTGCTACTGACTTTTCCCATCAGAGGAAAGCCTGTACACAATCATAACTTGTTTTAAATGCTTAGGGCCTACTGTATTATAGCCTCCTGGGTGGGCTTCATTGTTTTGTGTATGTCTGGTTGGTCCTTGATGTGACAATTTACCCCCTTCTTTATGCATGCTGTTGTATTCCCTCAGAAGTGTTTTTGTTCACTGATGTTCATGTGATTTTCACACATAATAATTCGTGATTTAACAGCAAAATGAAACTGTCACCTGATTAAATGTAACACACTGCGGTAGTTTTCATTTTTGTGGTCAGATTAAGGATTAGGTTACTTTACACGGGTTATCACTGGTTGTGCTGAGATCGACTACTATATATGGAGTTGGTGTGCTAATTGTTTGTGATGATGCTGCGTTGATGTGGTGTGACTTATGGTTTTGCTGTTGTTAAGGTACCATCCAATTTTGTTTTCCGTTGGTTGAATTTAAGGCGAGTCGGACTGAGCTGCCTGAGCCGCCCGTGAAACCCAGACCCAGAGATCCCTTTACGGTCATTGTAGCTTTCACGAACTCAAAAAAATCGATTATTAGCGGGGGGAAAGTACTAACTTACCAAACCACCAGGGAACGTCTGCTGGGATCGCTGCTGAACTCGGTCCACATGCAGCGAACAAAAATTAAGGAGTGTCCAAGAGTCCAAGGGGAAAGAGTGGCAGGAAAAGTATCCAGCGTGTTTAATCCCGTTACTTCAATTAAAATCCTCCATATTTTATAGATGTCTTATAAAAGCTGTTCCCCAGCTGCTGTTTGAGGAGTTGGATTAACGCCAACCGATGTCTGTACAGTAGGCAATGTTTTGTACAGCCACATCAGTGTAAAGTTAGCTATTCTAAAAAAATAAATGCATATGTAGTTGTGCATTTCAAAATAAAACCTTCATGTGAGAACAAACTCATTCATGTTCAATTTGCATTTTGCCGATATTTACTCATATTTTTTTTAATTTTGTCGTTCAAGTGTTTTGAGTCAAGCATGTTATTCTAATGTCCTTTTACATGTTCACCTAATTGTCCTTTTCACCCAGCAATGGTAGGCTACACGTTCATTTCTTTAATCTGAAGGAAGGCTATTTACTTCCTGTAGTGTCTGCCTTTGTTCAGGCTGACTTGATGCAGTCCAGCGGTAGGAGGGCCAATGGGAGTATGAAGCAATATTTTCCAGGAACCGAAACACTGACAGCGCCCTGCATTGGTGCTCTGAAAGGCTGTCACTAATGTCAGGTTTGACTCAGAAAGAACAGCAACCTCCATTTCCAATTGTCAACATAAATGCTTTTTGATGACCCAGGGGACAAACGTTGATAGCTGACGGCCTAATAACAGTGTATGTTCACTGCCGACTGAATGTCTCCCTCGTCAGCTTTTGAATTTCAGGGGCCTGTTGCACGAAACCAGGATAAGGGATTAAGCCGGGATATTCAAGTTATCCTGGATGAATTTAGCTTTGACTCGGTTGCAAGAAGAAGATTGAATTAAACCCAGAAAGTTAGGGAGCTAGAACAGTGACAGTAACCTGTGGTATTGAAAATAAATTTTGGCATTGAAACAACAAATATTGGCATTGAAAACTGTTGAACTGAAGTATAAAACATCAAAAAGTAATGATCGTATAATCCTATGATATTATTTCATTTCATTTTGATTTTGTTTGCATCATGATGGGTTTTTCAATGTCAATTTAAATTTTTTCTTGATGTCCGTGTCTTTTCAGTGACAGTTTTTTTTTTTACCCTGTCAAGATTTTTACAATGTCACTTTTTTCAGTTTCAGCTTTCTGTCACTGTTTTGGCATAAGGAGGAGGGGCCTGAGGAGAGGGTTAAAGGGGGCGTGGCTTACGGGTAACTTACAGAGGCTACTGGCGAGAGACCACACCTCCAAACAAATCCTCCCAGGCTTGTTAAAACCGCATATCTGCAATGTCTTCCACACTTTCACCTGTAACCTCCAAATCTCAAGTAAATCTGTTCATATTGGCCATTTTTTCCCATAATAGGTTTCTAGGCTTTCTGTGTGAAAAAATGGCAGGATTCGTCTGGAGGTGTGGTCTCTCGCCAGCAGCCTATGTAAATTCCCTCAAGCCACGCCCCCTTGCCCCTCCCCTCAGGCCCCTCCTCCCTACGCCAAAACAGTGACAGAAAGTTGAAACTGAAAACAGTGACATTGTAAAAATCTTGACAGCGTAAAAAAAAAAAACTGTCTTTGAAAAAACACAGACATCAATAAAAAATTTAAATTGACATTGAAAAATCCGTCATGATGCAAACAAACGTCAAAGTGAAATAATATCATAGGATTATGAGATTATTACTTTTTGATGTTTGTGTTTTATACTTTAGTTCAACAGTTTTCAATGCCAATATTTGTTGTTTCAATGCCAAATTTTATTTTCAATACCACAGGTTACTGTCACTGTTCTAGCTCCATAGAAAGTAACCATGGAGATTTGTTCTTGCGGCTAGCCTGGTCCAGAGCAGGCTAACAGCCGGGCTAAAATTAATCCTGGAGTCTCATGTGTCAAATCAGCTGCCGTCTGATCCGAAATAAACGTGTTTAACAGTTATTCCGTTGTCTTCTGCATGTGTTCTGCTTTACTTTTATTAAAATGCATTAGCCTAATTGTCACTATAGTTGTCGCGAGTTGAATTTAAACCTTACAGTTGTTTAGATGGTTAATCTAATAAAGCTAAAAAATAATGTTGCACTGGCACCCTGATGCGGAGTGGGACTTTTCCCCGTGGGACGGTAGTGTCTCGAAGCTGCCTGTTGCTTTCATGACCTTCTCAATTAGTCTCACATCACAGGACCAATAACGTGGCCTTTATACAGTAGGCTACGTATGTAGTGTAGTTCACATTCATCACACCGGGAACACCACAATGCTTCTTAATCTTTTAATTTTGGTGCGGTCACTTGTCAGAAGACTAAAAAAACATTAATTTTGTTTTACATACAGTATATGCTCACAACGTGTATTGAAGTCACTTTTTTTCTAGTTGTTGTCCCTTTCTGATTGTTCTGTATAAACATTAATTTTACAAATAATTAGGAATATCTTATAGAGATTTGTGCATGGTTGTAAAACATGTTCTCACGTTATGAATAAGGGTTTGAAATTAAGCCTAAAGTCCTTGGTCCATTTCCCGAAGAACATTAGTTCCCTCTGCTCTCTTTTGAGGCAAAAGCTATATTTTGACACCCCACACATTCAGGCGGGTCTGCTATAGTCTGTTGGACTTCTTCTCTCCGTTTGATAAGAGCCGTATTTCCCTTTTTGCATATTCTTTCCCTCCTCGTTACTTTCCATTAGAAGCTGCTGCTCATCGGGTGAAACATATAGCGCGTGCGTCTTCTCAATTCTTCATCAGTAAATCTGTGATCGATACCGTGGTCTATTTGAGAAAGCCGTGAACGTGCACTTATCCCAGCTATCTACACCTGGGTTGACATAGCTTCACCTGTTCATCCTGGCTCGGCAAACGTGCAACAGATTAACCCGCGATGAGCAGATCGCACTAAGTCAAGCTGCACTTTTTCACTTATCCTGGATATCTTTATTCTACTTTCGTGTGTGTTACAATGTGATACAACAAAACTATTTGGCAAAATTGGGCCAGGAGCTATAACTTAAGCCGCCATCTCTGTCATGCCGATCATGTGACTCCATTACAAAAGTCTCTCGTTAGCATCTTGTAGGCTAGGCTACTTGTCGCAACGTGACTCATGTGAAACACATCAGTGGGCTACTTGTCGCAAAGTGACACATGCGCAACTCACATCTGCACTTGACTCACATATGTAGTGACAATAACCATTGCCTAATCCTAGTGCTTTCCACGCAGCAATGCCTGGGGCCTGTTGCACGAAAGTAGAATAAAGATATCCAAGATAAATGAATAAGCGCAGCTTGACTTAGTGTGATCTGCTCATCGCGGCTTAATCGGTTGCACGATTGCCAAGGATGAACAGGTGAAGCTATGTCAAGCCAGGTGTAGATAGCTGGGATAAGTGCACGTTCAAGGCTTTCTCACATGGACCACGGTATCGATCACAGATTTACTGATGAAGAATTAAGAAGACGCATGCGCCATTTGTTTCACCCAATGAGCAGCAGCTTAAATGGAAACTAACGAGGAGGTGAAGGATTTAATATGCAGAAAGAGAAATACAGCTCTTATCAAACGGAGAGAAAAAGCCGAACAGACCATAACGGACTGACTGAATGTGTAGGGTGTAAAAATATCTCCTTAGGCTATAGTCACTCCACATTTTACAAAGTTGTAGGCTACACTGTGTTTTAATTGCTTTAAATATGCTAGTTTCATGTTTCTGTTTTTATGTGATAAATGTGCTGGTTTTACTGTAAAGGGTCTTTGACTAGCCTACCACGTAAAGCACTGTATAAATAAAATGTATTGTATTTAGCCTTTGCCTTAAAAGTGAGCAGAGGGAATAATGTTCCTCGGGAAATGGACCCTTTAAGGACTTTAGGCTTAATTTCAAACCCGTATTCACAACGTGAGAACATGTTTTATACCATATGCACAAATCTCTATAAGCTATATCTAATTCTTTCTAGGCTACAATTAATATTCATACAGAACAATCAGAAAGGGACAACAACTAGAAAAATAAGTAAGTGACTTCAATACACAAAGTGGCGGTGGGGGTCTGCATGTTCCGCGTCTGTTTGTTTACACTTTGTGGAGTGTATTTTCCCCTTGAGTGGCAATGGTGGTGTTCAATGGTTCATTTAGGGCCGCGTTAGAATTAGCTCGTGGAGGGACATATACAACAGCTATAAATACAGCGGTAAATTTGCGTGGCAGGTAGTGCAGTTGGCATTTAATAATCAACTCTTTAACTGCTTCAGAGCAGTGTCTGTCATCCACAAAATGGATGGGTTTTCATAGATGCAGAGTCCCTTTCCCCTTGTTTTTCCCGACAGATAAGTTCGAGCAGAGTGAAAGAAAACTCACTCTTCAAAGTGGAACACAGAGTCTGGAATGTTGCTATGGAACCAGGTCTTTGTCAGTACAAAGACACAGCAGTTTTGCATCTCCCTCTGGCACAGTCTCAATTTTAGTAAGTCCATCTTTTTATCCAATGCTCGGACAAGAAGAGTGACGGGATTGTGGGTTGCTGGCCTTCAACTTAACCAGCAGTCCCGCTCTTTTGCCCCTCTTCTGTCTCCTCATACACTAGGTTTTTCCCAATTTCAAGGAAGGCCCCTCCAAAGACAGAATTTGGAGGATGCCACGTCATCAACACCCGCCGAAGGACCGAAGAGTCCTTCATTCAGTAAATTTCCCATAGACAAAGAAGTATGCATATGTGTAGGAAGATAAACCCTGAGCTAACGTTAGCTAACTGAACCTATCATTAACATTCAGCTGTTAGCTAAGTTGCTGTCTTTGTTAAGTTTAATGTACAGTGGCATGTTCATCTCTTTTTATATGCCGTTACCGTATATGCATAACGTTAGCAGAGATTTAGAAAGTTGGTATGTTTATCACTGGTTGTATCTGTAGACGGGAGGTAACACTGCACCGTGTTTACTTCACTAGCAACGTTCAACGAAGGCTTACATGTATGAGTAGTTTCCCATGTAATAACGTTATGTTATAGCATTCATAAAGTAAACATCTTTTTGTTGTGTTAACTGTCTTTTAACAGGGACTAACGGAGGTCAACCCAGTCTCATATAAAAATGTACACTGACTACGTTGGTCCAATGTGCAATAACGTAGAGGGGTTACAATAATAGTCCTTGAAATGTATGACTGTCACGTTTTTTATGCCTATTCTTTTTCTACCGTTTTGCGTCCAAGTCACGTGACTTTCAAGATTCCGGCAGTGAGAACAAAAAACATGGCGGACATTTCTCTCATTTTTAGTGAAATAATCAATATTTTGACTTAGTTTCTGCATAAAAATGCGTTTTGATTACATTTATGGCGAGAAATTAATATTCTATTTTCATAATATTCACTCAGTGAATGCACATAATCACTCGCTTGCTCGTTGTTGCGAAGATTTTCCGATATCCCCAGAATAATGTGATACTGACGTGTTGTCGACGCTGTTTCGCCTAGCATAGCTAGCTAGCGTTAGCTGGGACCCCAGGCTCCACATAGGACTCCATCTAACGGATCAAACCCTCGACCACTACATGCGTTGTGTCTGAGGTGGATTTGCTGATCAACACATTATTCCGCATTATTATTGTGTCTCAGCATTTGTTAACACAGATATTTCATTTGGACAGACTGAAAAACGGATCACAGAGGCATCAAAGGACCTGGAGAAACTCACCACTGAGTTATCTCTACAGCAAGACACAGTTCAGCAGTGGGTGGCTGATGTTCAGCACTGGTCCTCAGGTACTTAAAAAAAAAAATGTAATGGCATATTTAAAGAGTCATTTGGCTCTGCTCTTATACAGGGGATCTGAAAAGAGGGATTGTAAACTGAGATGGGCATTAATTAATTTCTTTGTTGTCGTTTAAAGATGGCAACAATCCAAAATGACATGCAGAAGACCATCGAGGGATTATATCTGGGCATCAAAAAGCGAAAGTTTCAGCTGTATCGTCAGTCCGGTGAGAGCAGAAAAGGCCACTAGGAATGTAGATATGTGAAAAAATGAAATTACTACTGATTTATACATAGTAAATATAGCAATATTATAAGAAAAAAAGTAAAAAAAAAACATCATTAGAAGATGAAGTACCTTCCCTACAAGCCAGGGCAGCATACTATTTTTAGGGGTCCAAGCCCGAGGATGCGTGCACCGCAGTAATCGCAAGGCGATACGCGGTTCACACAGCAGGGCTG
>NC_048419.1:7345306-7353990 GCF_013103735.1 Etheostoma cragini | reverse complement strand
ATCTCCATGCTGGAAACGTGCGTTTCGGCCTCTTCTGATGTTTCTGTGATGTTTTAACCTTGTTTCTGTCATTTCCACGGGTTTGCATTAGTTTATTAACAGTAGCTGTTAAACACAAATCTCCATAATGGAAACATTTGTGTCGGCCTCTTCTGATCTTTTTGTGATGTTTAACCTTGGTTCTGTCATTTTAACACGTTTACATTAGCTTCTTAACAGTAGCTTTTAAACACACATCTCAATGCTGGAAACGTGCGTTTCATCCTCTTCCGCTTTTTTTTTGGATGATTTTTACCTTAGTTCTGTCATTTCAACAAGTTTACATTAGTTTCTTAACAGAATCTTTTAAGTACACATATTTCCTGCATGGAAATGTGTGTATAGGAACAACTAGTAAGAAAGCTATGTAAAATTGTTGAAATGACAGTGACAAGGTTAAAAATCACTAAAAGCTCAGAAGACGCCAAAACGCACGTTTCCGGCATGGAGATATGTGTATAGAAACTACTGTTAAGAAACTAATGTAAACTTGTTTAAATTACAGTAACAATCTTAATATATCACAGAAAGCTCAGGTGGGGTCAAAAAACACGTTTCATGCATGGAGTTGTGTGAATAGCAGCTACTGTTAAGAAACTAATGTTAGACTTTTGAAATGACAGTAACAAGGTCAAAATGTTACAAAAAGGTCAGAAGAAGCCAAAGTACACGTTTACTGCATGTAGATGTTTGTATGGCGGATAATGTTAAGAGACTATTGAAAAACTGTTGAAATGACAGTAACAAGCTTAAAACATCACAGAAAGCTCATTAGAGGCCGAAAAACACGTTTCATGCATGGAGTTGTGTGAATTGCAGCTACTGTTAAGAAACTAATGTAAAATTGTTGACATGACAGTAACAAGCTTGAAACATCACAAAAAGCTCAGAAGATGCCGAACCACTTGTTTCCTGCATGGAGATTTGTGTATAGCAACTACGTTAAAAAACTAATTCAAACTTGTCTAAATGACAGTAACAAGGTTCATTATCATCTTTAAATGTTTCAAACATATTAAACATATATTGAACAGTTTGGCATCAGAGAAAGTTAAATAATAGAAAGCATTAAAAAATAAATAAATAAAACATCCTTTCTATGCAGAGAATATATAATAGCTTGAGATAGAAAAAGGAATGGACATATAAATATAAAAATATATACAAATAAATAAAAATTAATAGTAAATCAAAATATAAACTTCAAGAAGATAAAATACAGTACAAAAAAAACAAACAAGGTGAGATGGGCTATATAATCATAAATCCTTAAAATCCTGTTTTAAAAACAGTTTTCTTACTATTAAGGATTTGGATAGACTGACAAAAATTTCGAAATGCACTTCTGAAGTGAGTAAAAGCTCGTCGCGGTTTAACATTTTTTGCTTTATGGATATGAAATTTCCTTTGTAGAATTAGTAAATTGACAATCCTGTGTAATCTTTTGTCTTTTTTTATCATATTTAATAATAACATCTTTCGCTTCTAATTTAATTTGGTGATTCTTTTCAATATTTAAATAATTTTCAATTTCTTTCCAGAATTCCACAGAGAACCGACACTCCCAAAATAGAGATATCTTGAGATAGATTTGTTAGTAGGCTAAATATTATGCAGTATTTTGAAATGTAATTCCTTCACTTTAGTGGGGATAACAAACTTGTATGGTAGAAGCCATGTTGATTTCCAATGACTGTTGAAATAGAAAGAGTTCCAAACAAATTTTCCCCGTGGAGTGATTTTCCTTTTGCCAAAGTAGAGGTTCCTTATATGTTTATTGGTACATTTATGACTTTTAATATTTATTCCATCAACAAAGAAGGTCAGATCAAATTCTTGGCTCTCAGAGTGACTTTTCATTAGTTGAAGAATTTCACCAGGTTTAGCATTTATTACCATTTGATATTCTTTATGGTGACAGGAAAAACTTTAGACCTAAGAAATTCCTCATAATTAAGAAGTTGAGCTTCATCATTTTGTAAGTCTGCAAGAAAAATGATATTCCGATCAACCCACTGTTGTAGATATAGGGACTTATTCTTTCTGGTTATGTACTCATTGTTCCATATAATAGTTCTGTGAGTGGAGAAATTGTGTTTAAAACATATTTTTGCAGCGGTAAGCGCTTATTGATGAAATTTAGATAATTTCTGCGGTAGCTTAATTTCATCATAACTGCATTGTAATACAAATTGGAGGCCTCCCATTTTTCCCAAAATAGACTGTGGAATTAAGTACCAAAGGGAATCTGTAGCTTTTAAACATTCTTTTATCCATTTAATTCTAAAGGTGTTGTTCACATCCATGAAGTCTAATATCTCCATGCCACCTGCATTTCTCGGGGCTGCTAAAATCTCCTCTTTTAAATGGCGGCATTTGTTTTTCCAGATAAAGTTAATTAAAACATCATTTATTTCTTTACAATGGGATTGATGGACATACAGAGATTGGGTAGGGTAAATAAATCTAGAGATACCGTCCGCTTTACTCAAAAGAACTCTACCTAACATGGACAGATCTCTCTGAAGACACATATTAAATGTACTTTTGTTTTTTTGTATTTTGGCTTAAATTTTTCTTGTCGTTCCTCTAGATCTTTAGAGATATGAATTCCAAGGTATTAATACTATTTTTAACAGGTATATCACACATAAGCTTTTCATCAGTGTTTTACAGACATTGAATTTCACACTTTGAAACATTAAGTTTTAAACCTGATGCTAGTGAGAAGGATTGATCTTTTAAATAAAGAACTGTATCATTAACTAGTTGAGAAATTTTAATTTCTTTTTCAAAAATCCTTAAACTCTGTAAATTATCACAATGTAAAATATGTAAGAAGAGCATTTCAACAACAATGAGAAATAGAAATGGAGAACAAGGGCAGCCTTGGTGGACTGATCTATAAACTGAAAAGCTTTGGGTGGTATTTGGATATAGCATGACATGTTACATGACACATACTGATATCATTATAAAACTTCTTAACACCAGAGATACATTTTTCACCAAAACCAAAAGACTGAAGTGACCTAAATAAGAATTGATGCTCTACTGTGTCAAATGCCTTATACAAGTCCAACGATAATATTACAGCGTCAGATTCCACATTTTCCAAATAATCTATTAGATCAAGAATAAGCCTGATGTTAAAGCTTATGCCGATTAGCCATAAAACCAGTTTGAGTTTCATTTATAATTTGGCCCAATCCTTTTTTTTAACATCTGGCAAAAATTAATGAAAGTATTTTATAATCTACATTTAGCAGTGTTATAGCTCTATAGTTTTCTAACAAAAGATGATCTTTATCTTGTTTGGGAAGTAAGGTTATTACACCCTGCTTCATGGTTGTAGTCATTTCCTCATTATCGATACAATCTCTTAGCATGTTAAACAACAGAGTTTCAATTATGTTCCAAACTTATCTATAAAACTCAACAGGAAGACCAACCATTCCCGGAGATTTCCCTTTTTTTATTTTATTTACATTTTCAAGAATTTCAGATTTTAAGGTTTATCACAGTCTGATTTAAAATCATTTGAAATTTGTGGGATACATTTTCTAATTTTGCTGATAAAATTCTCATCCTCAGTTGGGTTATAGTTAGAGCTATATAAATCAGAACAGAAACGAGAAGTATAGTTTGCCATATCAGATGGGTTGGAATTTATACAGTTATCTAATTTTAAGGACATAATGTTATTTCTCTTATAGTTTCTTTTTTCCAGAGCAAAGAAATAACTTGTATTCCGCTCACCTTCCTCTAACCATTTTGCTCTAGAGCGTATAAAGGCTCACTTGGTCATATTAATATATAATTGGTCAACCTCTTCTTTCAAACTTGACAACTTTAATTTTTCCTCTTCGGTAGTAGTATTTTTATTTATTAAAGAGTTCAGTTCTGCCATCGTTTCTAGTTCTCTCAAAGTGTTGCGTTTTTTCATTTCCTTACTAACTTTAATAGCTGAATCTCTGATTTTAAAATTAAAGAATTCCCATATTTGAACATTACAATTGAAAATGTCACAAGCAGCAGCTTCCACTGATTTACAAAAGGCTTCATCATTCAATAGATTGCAGTTAAATTTCCAGTAACCACGAGATTTCCTGGTTTGCTCTTGTAGATTAGCAAAAGTGACCTCTATCAATTTGTGATCTGAAAAGGGGGCATAGCTATGTAATGTTTCAGAAACATATTGTAAAGTATAGGAGTAAATTAACCATAGATTGATTCGAGATTGTAGAGAGCCACTAACATTACTCCATGTATATCCTTTTTGATAAGGATGTAGATATTGCCAGACACCCATAACACCAAGTTGTTTACACAAATATTATATAGGTTTACATTTTGAGTTAGAGGAGATCCTTGCTGGTAATCTATCCATTTGATCATCTGCTGCATCATGTAGGTCACAACCAATAATTAAATGAGCATCTTTGTATTTTTCCTTCATCTTTTTTAACTCTCCTGCTATTTGGGTATACATGTTTTTTGCCAAAGCAATTTTATTATGTCCATATATATTAGTTAACATCGGAAACACATTATTCACTCTAAGAACCAGAGTAATCCATCTACCCTCTTTAGAAAGGTGATATTCAACCACATCTCCTTTAAATAAATTAAATAAAATAGCTACTACTGCTGAGTGATTAGAAGCATGACTTAAGTAAAACTGATATGTTTGACTTCTCCAGAATTTCCTATCATCATCACATCAGTGAGTGTCTTGTAAAAAAATTTAATCCGCACTAGATCTTCTGCAGAAAAGAAATATAGCCTTTCTTTTAGATATGTTTTGTAACCCCTTGACATTAACAGAAATCAATTTTACGTTAATAAAATTGTTTGCCATACAAATAGTAAATAATGTATAAATGAATAAGGGAAAAGGTGAAAAAAAATTGATGCCTACAAGTAAGAAACAGAAGATAAGAGCTAATAGGAACCCTTAACCTTTGGCAGTGATTAGAAATACACTGAACACTGGGAGTACAAATATAACGTTGAACTTTAAGGTCTTACTAACATCAGGCTACTTCATTGTCCACTCGTCAATCAATTACTTGCATGATTATCATATCTAGACAACTGTACAGGACGAAGATTTATGCAACAAATTTCACCCCATCGATGAAGTCGACTGGACCTTGCCATCTGGTTTCTTTCTGTTCTCACAAGCCTGCTTGACCAGAGGCCACAGTTTGTTTCTGCATTCTCTCTCGGAGCGTGTCAGAACGCGCCCATGGCGGACCGTCCAGGAGCGCCATCAGGTCCGAGAACCACACTCGGGTCGGCCAGAATGGCGCTACAAGAAGCAGGCGCATGCCCTCCCGACGGACTCTCTCCAGGATCCCCCGGAGCAGAGCAACTGGGGGAAAAGGGTACAATCCCGGCCAATCCCGCACCATGCCGTCCAGCCCTAGCGGGGCCGGCGGCGTCAGGGAGAACCAAAGGGGACAGTGCGTAGAGCTGTATTTATGAAGTAGGGAAGAGCCACAAGGGTCTTCTGTTTAGCGGTTCATTTCAACACTCAGACACACACAAAAACACATACACACATACACACTCCCAAATGCCCTGTGCTCCTCATCTTTTACCTGCCCTGCTCTGCTGCATTTTTGCCCCTTTGTGCTTTCTGCCCTGCTCGGTCTCTCTCTCTCTCTCTTGCGCTCTGTCTTTTTCTTTTGCCCTCTCTCTCTCTGCCCCCTTTGCTCAGCTTAATGCTCGCTTGCTCTCAGACCGAGAGGAATGCCACTCCGTGTGACCTTTCACCTACAACAAGAAGGGGTGCCGGTTAAGACAAGCGAGCGAGGGTGCAGCTGCAGTCATGTGCCCAGGCCTGGAAAGAAACACACAGACACACATAGCCAGGTTGTTAGCTGGGATACACACTCTAATCTGGAAAAGGCTTGTTTGCACTCTCCTGAGATGCAAACAAGTCCACGTCTATTGGTCCGAACATTCCGCATAATGACTCCACCACCTCAGGGGGAGTCGCCATTCTCAAGGCCTCAGCCCCTGTCTCGACAGCAGGTCCTCACCCTGATTCCGAATCCCAGGGATAAACATTCCTCTAAGAGACTGCAGTCTCCGCTGCGGCCACAGGAGGATCTGATGCGCCAGACTGCAAAGAGGGCGCAAGCGCTGACCCCCTGTTGATTCAGATAGGCCACCACTGCCATAATGTCGGACCTGACAAGAAAGTGGTGACCTTGGAGTGTAGGCAGGAAGCTCCTCAGAGCCTGGGATACGGCCAGCATCTCAAGGCAATTGATGTGCCATGACGAGTTATGCTCCTGCCAAACGCACCTTGCAGAGCAGTTGTCCATGACTGCACCCCACCCGGTGAGGGAAGCCTCTGTTGAAATGATCACATGGCCAAGGCTTTTTCCACTCTGATAGGGCACGAAGACATCTGTGTGTAACCCGTATCAGACGGGGAGAACCCCCTGGACTACAGCCAACACTGCAGGGCCCTCATGTGCAGAAGACCAGAAGGTATCACGCTGGAAGCAGCTGCCATGCGGCCCTACATCCTCTGAAAACGTTTCACTGTGATGGCACGGAAGCATGCTTCCCTCAGATCTATGGTGGCAAACCACCACGGCCCCCTTCCACGGCAGCGAGCGCACTTCCTGTCACAGCAGCTGGCCCTGGTCTGGGCCCACCACAATCTGGACCACACCATTGAATCCGGGGCGGTGGACTCGGAACTGCAGCCAGTACCCGTTGATGATGGTGCGCAAAACCCAAGGGGACATGTTCACCAAGCCCCGCCAAGCCTCTGTGAAAACTGCCAACGGAACCAACCCCTGGGGCTGGTGGCCGCAGCGTCGGGCCGATCTCGAATGATCCCATGGAGTGGGCCGCCAGGAAGAACCCACCGATGATCCGCAGTCCGGGAGCCGAACCGCTGGCCTACTGCCACCCCCCGGGGCTGGCAGAGCTGAGAAGGCTTGGTGGTTGCCAGTGCGTTGCGAGCGCCTCTGCTGCGGGACAACAACGCTAGCGGCCCCCCTGGAGGGGACCTCGGTCGGCTTCCGGGGGCTAAACACCCCCGGTCCGACCTGCCAGGGAGGGGGGCGGGGCGGGGGGCGTTGCCCTGCGTCCCAAGCCGCTCAAGGGGGACCACGAGAAGCCACCCTCTGCCTCTAGCTCTGCCGGTGGAAGCCGGTAGAGGGCTGAGATGTTCCAGCTGCCTCAGGCGAGAGGGACCCAGTCCGGCGAGGGAGAAAATCCCGGTCCTTCTGCCGGCTGTCCGATACGTTCAGCCACAGGTGCCTCTCCGTGGCCACCAAAGCAGACATGGATCGACCCAAAGTGTGGGCCGTCGCCTTGGTGGCTCGAAGCGAAAAATCCGTGACTCTGCGCAGCTCCACCATCTCCTCTCCAAAGGGGCTCCCTCTCTGGTGTATCTCCAGTAGCAGGTCAGCCTGGTAGGCCTGCAAAACCGCCATGGTGTGCAGGCTCGTTCCAGCCTGGCCCGCCGCCAGATCCGCCTTACCCACCAGCGTAGAAGTCACCTTACAAGGGCCGGTTGGTAGCGCCGGCTTGCGGAAAGATGCTAATTGCGTCAGTTGATGAGAGAGGTAACTCGCCAGAGCGTCCTCAACCCATGGCATCATCCCGTAGCCGCAGTCCCTGATCCTCTATTGCTATAATCCCTATCCTTGATTGCTATAATCCAGCAGCTAGGGAGTAGAAAGCCGGGCGGAGAAAGGCTTGTCCCAAGACTTCCACAACTCATTGTGGAAGTCCGGAAAAAACGCCAAGTATCGGCGTGGGGGTGCAGAATGGCTCAACAGGCTCTCTCTGACAGCCTGTGGCCAATCAAGACCGAGTCTAGCCACAGCTCGCGACATCACAATCGGGCGGGGCGCTCTTCTGATGACGTCGGCCCGACACCCAGAGGTCCTCTCCATCCTCCACGATGCCAAGCACATCGGGCTCCTCAGAGCCCGAGTGCAACCGCTTTGTCGGTCAGCGTCTCAGAACAGAAGAAGCCAAGAAGCCGGCCCTCGAACGGGGACTAGGGGAGATGGAACCGGTAGACGAAGGATGAGACAGGGCAACAGCCATCTCGGAAACCTCCAGCAGATCTTGCTGTGATCCACATGACCAAAACCGCCGAGCCGCCTCAGCGACCGCGGGGCCCGAGCCACGGGAAGAGCGTATCTGGCCGTCCGCGAGATGTAATGTATGCCTGTTGAAATGAGAGTAACAAGGTTAAAACATCACAATAAGTTCAGAAAAGGCCAAAAGGCATGTTTCCTGCATTAAGATGTGTGTATAGAAACTATTAAAGAGAAACTGATATAGCAACTACTGTTAAGAAACTCATTTAAACCTGTCTAAATGACAGTAACAAGGTTAAGACATCACAAAATTTTTAGAAGAGGCCAAAACGCACGTTTCCTGCATGGAGATGTGTTTATCGCAGCTACTAGAAAGAAACTAATGTAAAACTGTTGAAAGAAAAGTAACAAGGTTGAGACATTCCAAAAAGCTCAGAAGAGGCCTAAACGCACGTTTCCTGCATGGAGATGTGTGTATAACAACTACTAGTAAGAAACTAATGTATGCCTGTTGACATGAGAGTAACAAGGTTAAAACATCCCAAAAAGCTCAGAAGAGGC
>NC_048419.1:7342393-7345206 GCF_013103735.1 Etheostoma cragini | reverse complement strand
CTGTTGAATAAACGAGCCACGCTTTTCGTGTGCTCAAAGTGAGAAATTGTCTCTTGCATCTTGCCGCAATTTCCACACCTGTTTAAATGACAGTAACAAGGTTAAAACATCAGAAAACGTTAAAAAATAAAAGGCCGAAACGCACGTTTCCTGCATGGAGATGTGTGTATAGCAACTACTAGTAAGAGACAAATGTAAAATGATTGTAAAACAATAACAAGGTTAATGTGTGAATAACAACTACTGTTAAGAAGCTAATGTGAACCTGTCGAAATGAGAGTAACAAGGTTAAAACATCACAAAAAGCTCAGAAGAAGCACGCACGTTTCCTGTGTGGAGATGTGTGCATAGCAACTACTAGTAAGAAACTAATGCATGCCTGTTGAAATGAGAGTAAAAAGGTTAAAACATCACAAAAAGCTCAGAAGAGGCTGAAATTTACGCTTAAAGATGTGTGTAAAGCAACTACTGTTAAGAAACTAATGTAAAACTGTTAACATGAGAGTAATGAGGTTAAAACATCACAATAAGATCCAAAGAGTCCGAAACGCACGTTTCCTGCATGGAGATGTATGTTTAGAAACTACTGTTAACAAACTAATGTATACCTGTTGAATGAGAGTAACAAGGTCAAAAAGTCACAAAAGCTCAGAAGATTGCCAAAACGCACAATTTCTGCATGAAGATTTGTGTATATAAACTACTGTTAAGAAACTAATGTAAACCTATAACAAGGGTAAAACATAACAAAAAGATCAAAAGAGGCCGAAACACACGTTTCCTGCATGATGATGTGTGTACAGCAACTAATGTTAATAAACTAATGTGAACCTGTTGAAATGACAGTAACCAGATAAAAAAATCACAAAAATCTCAGAAGAGGCCGAAACTTACTGTTACTGCATGAAGATGTGTGTATAGCAATTACTGTTAAGAAACTAATGTAAACCTATAACAAGGTTAAAACATCACAAAAAGATAAGTAGAGGCCGAAATGCACGTTTCCTGCATGGAGATGTGTGTATAGCAACTACTGTTAAGAAACTAATGTAAACCTGTTGAAATGACAGTAACAAGGTTAAAATATCACAAAAATCTCAGAAGAGGCCAACACGCACGTTTCCTGCATGAAGATGTATGTATAGCAATTACTGGTAAGAAACTAATGTAAACCTGGAACAAGGTTAAAACATCACAAAAAGCTCAGAAGAGGCCAAAACGCAAGTTTCCTTCTTGAAGATGTGTGTATAGCAACTACTGATAAGAAACCAATGTAAACCTGTAACAAGATTAAAACGTAACAAAAAAATTTGAAGTGGCCGAAACAGTTGTTTCCTGCATGTAGATTTGAGTATAGCAACTACTGTTAAGAAACTAATTTAAACCTGTCTAAATGACAGTAACAAGGTTAAAACATCACATAAATTTTAGAACAGGCCAAAACGCTCATTTCCTGAATGTGACACTGTCTAAATGACAATAACAAGGTTAAAACATCACTTTTTTTTCATACAAGAAGCCGAAACGCACGTTTCCTGCATGGATATGAGTGTTTAGCAACAACTGGTGAGAAACTAATGAAAAATGGATCAAATGACCTTAACAAAGTTAAAACATCACAAAAAACTCAGAAGAGGCCGAAACGCTTGTTTGCTGCATGGAGATGTGTGTATAGCAACTATTATTAAGAAACTAATGTATACCTTTTGAAATGAGATTAACAAGGTTAAAATATCACCAAAAGCTCAGAAGAGGCCAAAACGCATGTTTCCTGCATGGAGATGTGTGTATACTAACTACAGTTAAGAAACTAATGTTAACCTGTTGAAATGACAGTAACAAGGTTCAAATATCACAAAAAGCTCAGAAGAGGCCAAAACACACGTTTCCTGTATGAAGATGTGTGTATAGCAACTACTGTTAAGAAACTAATGTAAACCTGTATAAAAGATTAAAACATAACAAAAAGATCAGAAGACGCCAAAACGCACATTTCCTGCATGGATATGTGTGTATAGTAGCCTACAAACTACTAAGAAAACAGGTAAAATTGTTGACAGGACATTAACAAGGTTAAAACATCAAAAAAAAGCTCAGAAGAGGTCGAAACCACGTTTCCTGCATGAAGATGTGTGTATAGCAACTACTGTTAAGAAACTAATGTAAACCTGGAACAAGGTTAAAACATCACAAAAAGCTCAGAAGAGCTTTTTGTGATGTTTTAACCTTGTATTTGAACAAAAGATTGTGTAACCATTTTTTTTTCATCATAGATCACAAACATGGAATCACACATGTCATGAACAAACAGAATAGTATGAGAATAACAATTACAGGAACAGCAATCTTTAACAATAATTCCCACCAGTTTCCTGCAAACAAGTCATTTAACCACTGTTTAGGATCTGCACCATGAGTTCTTCTCCGGGGAACCATCACCTTATCGTGGTGGAGAGGTTTGTGTGTCCCTATGAACCTGAGGGCTGTGTTGTCTGGAGCTTTGTGCTCCTGGTAGGGTCTCCCATGGCAAAGTGGTCTCAGGTGAGGGGTCAGACAAAGAATGGTTCAAAAACCCCATGAAAGACCGAGGTAGAGAGGGAGTGACCCTGCCCGGAGGAAGCCCGGGGCCCCCGTCTGGAGCCAGGCCCAGACAGCGGGCTCGTCAGCGAGCGCCTGGTGGCCGGGTTTACCACTGAGCCCGGTCGGGCATAGCCCGAAGAAGCTACGTGGAACCCCTACTCACAAGTCCCCGGCTGAGCGCCGCTGCGTTGGAGTTTACCCCGGTGGACGAGAGGGTCGCCTCCCTACGCCTG
>NC_048419.1:7314810-7342293 GCF_013103735.1 Etheostoma cragini | reverse complement strand
CCGACGGACTTTAAACTCACACCTCCGGCGGAGCTTTTCGTGCATCCCTGTGGAGGCTGGGGGCATTGAACCTGAGTGCACAATGTTCAAAGTTTCCATCGCTGAAGCTGCTGCGGGGAGCTGTGGGCTAAGGGCCTTAGGTGCCTCAAGGGGCGGTAACCCACGGACACCCTGGTGGACCCCGGTGGTCAGGGAAGCCGTCCGACTTAAGAAGGAGTCCTTCCGGGATATGTTATCCCGGAGGACTCCGGAGGCAGTTGCAAGGTACCGACGGGCCCGAAGGGCTGCAGCCTCTGCCGTGACAGAGGCAAAGCAGCGGGTGTGGGAGAAGTTCGGAGAAGACATGGAGAAGGACTTTCGGTCGGCACCAAGGTGCTTCTGGAAAACCGTTCGCCACCTCAGGAAGGGGAAGCGGGGACTCATCCAAGCTGTATACAGGCGGAGCTTTTCGTGCATCCCTGTGGAGGCTGGGGGCATTGAACCTGAGTGGACAATGTTCAAAGTTTCCATTGCTGAAGCTGCGGCGGGGAGCTGTGGGCCAAGGGCCTTAGGTGCCTCAAGGGGCGGTAACCCACAGCCACCCTGGTGGACACCGGTGGTCAGGGACTGCAACTAAAAATGCTTACCTGGCAGACTGTAAATAGCATTGGGGCGGATTTGGATGTTAGACTCACTGTTCCTAACCCCAAATTTGACCACGTCTTTTGCTCTACCCCGCAGGCGAACAAGCATCTCCTCAGCATTCATGTTTCCTTTCTTAACAAAAGCCCTCATCAGGTCTTCCCACTCCTCGATATCAACTGAGTCAGACGCATCCCATTTGAAGGAAGGAGGCTCTTTGACATTTCTGTGTGACCAAATGAGTCTGGGATATGTCCACAGTGTTGGAAGGTAGAGTCAGCGTGTTACTGCCAGTAGGCAGGTTGCTGTGTGTGTCTGACCACAGGCTAGACAGGTTAAAGTGAGATATAATACTGTTGCCTATTTGTCCTCCAGTCATTTGAGCAATTGAGCCAACTCAATCTAACAAGTCAGGGGCAACATGGTCCGTGTGTGGTGTTGAACTAGTGACTTGTTGCCTATGTGGGTTACGTACATCAGTAATTCCTCGCGCACTCCCTTCCGGTCAATTCGGTCACGTCACCCCCCTCAGAAACCCCCATGTCCATGCCTGACAAATTCTCCGGTGTGCTGGGAACGTGCAAGGGGTTCTTAGTACAGTGCTCCCTGGTGTTTAGCAGACAGCCAGTAAGATTCCACTCCGACGAAGCCAGGAGGTGTTTTTGGCGGGGCTGCCTCACAACCGCGCGCTCTCCTGGTACGCCGCAGTGAGACAGGGGAGGCCGGATCTCCTCTCCTCATAGTCCTCCTTTGAGGAGGAGATGAGGACTGGATTAAAGACATCTTGGACACCAGGGACAAGTCGGGGGGCCTGGATTGTCTAATAGGTGCTGCCATCGATTTGGACAATCGCATCCGGGAGAGGGAGCAGGGTTATCGCGCCAATGTCTAGGGTCTCAGTTCCCCCGCCTTCCCAGCCATGTCCCATCGTCCCTCCTACTCTGTCTGTTTTCCCTCCTCCGAAGCCTATGCAGCTAGGCAAGGCTTGCCTGTCCCCAGGGAAACGTGAGGGTCGAGCCATTTTCTCTGCGCTTGTCCCATCCGGCCAAAAAGAGCAGGCTCGCCAGTAGCAGTGGGAGCTCTGGCGAGCCGAACCTTTCCCAAACAGCGCATATTATTAGACGTCTCCCTGTCCTGGCGTGACGTCTCCGTTCCTCTGTGGGCACTCGTCGACTCCGGTGCCGATGAAAGCCTCATCGACATCGAACTCGCCCTTCAACTTTCCGTCTCCCACATCCTTCCCGACACTCCCCTCCAGTCTCAACGGCCAGTCTCTTGGCACCATCACGCACCGTACTCCCCTATTGCAACTCCTCACCTCCGGTAATCACCACAAAACCCTCTCTCTTCCCCTCATTTCCTCCTCGACCACCCCCATCGTCCTCGGTTTCCCCTGGCTCACCACTCACAATCCCAACGTGGACTGGGCGCGGGGGAAGATCAGAAACTGGAGCACAGCTTTCCACTCCTCCTGCCTATTGTCAGCGCAAGCCCCCGGTAATATTCCCATGCTCGACAAACCTCTCAATCCTTCTGACCTGTCTTCGGTCCCGACTGAATACCACGATCTAGCCCTGGTGTTCAGTTGGGACTAGGCCAAGTCCTTGCCCCCCCACCGTCCCTACGACTGCTCCATAGCCCTCCTTTCGGATGCTCCCCTAAACACTAGCCGGCTGTTTAAGCTGTCTGGTCCAGAGAGGGAGGCTATGGAGCAGTATATTAAGGACTCTCTCGCCGCTGGCATCATCCGTCCATTCTTGCCCCCGCTGGGCGCAGGCTTTTTCTTTGTGGCCAAAAAAGACAAAACCCTCCATTTGTGTATCGACCACCGGGGGCTCAACGCAATCACGGTTAGGAAGAAGTAACCGCAACCCCATATGGATTCCGTCTACAAGTCCCTCTCCCGGTCCACCATGTTAACCAAATTAGAACTAAGAAACGCCTACCACCTGGTCCGGATCAGGGAAGGGGACAAGTGGAAAACATCATTTAATACCCCACTCAGCCACTACAAATATTTAGTCATGTCCTTTGGTCTCACTAATGCCCCTGCTGTGTTCTAGGCTCTAGTGATGACGTGCTTTAGGACTCCCTCCACCGCTTCGTTCTTCGTATACCTGGACGATATCCTAATCTTCTCCCGTGACCCAGTCCAACACAGCGAACATGTCCGGTTAGTGCCGCAGCTGCTCCTGGAGAACCGGTTATTTGTGAAGGCCGAGAAATGTGTGTTCAGTGTTCCCTCAATTCCTCGGCTATGTTATAGAGTGCGAGCGGTTGCGAGCTGACCCTGCTAAGATCAAAGCCCTGGTCGACTGGCCCACTCCCACATCTGTCAAACAGTTTTTGAGAAGATAATCACACTACAACAAATAATACCTGTGCAAATCCAAACTGACACAGTAAAGCTCATCTTCAATAAAATTAAAAAACATGACAGTGCTGTAACCTGCGGTAGTTGGCACAGCAGATCAAAATAAAAAATCCTTAAAATAAAAATCATATGTGGTCCAAAAGTTAACCTATCCCGGAGTTGGTCTAGAGAGAACCACTTCAAATAAAACTTAGCAAAGTCAAGGAGACGTATACTTAATACATATCAATACTCATTTGTTGATGGTTTACATAAGGAGAGCATGACTCCAATGCTTTCCTCCCTCCTAAGAAAACCATAAAAGATCTCCACATATTGTCAAAGATGAGTTATTTACCCTTTAAAGTAAAAGGGAGTTTTTCCAGTTCAAGACAGTCTAACAGTCCAGTAAGCCAGACATTAACACTTGATTTGATAGTGGATTTCCAAGATTTAGCTATGGTTCCATATAATTCTGCATCTTAGCAGATGCTTGTGAAATGCTTAGCTTGTAAAATGCAGAAAGTAATCATAGATTTGTTTGCCTTGGGAAAAATACCAAAGATGCAGTTTGGCGTTTAATAATAGCCTTATACCTGTGACATGTAAAATCCTTTCCATCACTTCACTCCAAAAAGCCTGGATTTGTGGGCCCTTTCTACCACATTTGTGGCATGTATCAGGATTATTGGGGCTAAATTTATTTAACTGAGTTGGTGTTGCATAAGTTCTCATTATCCACTTATACTGAAGTCATTTAAAATGGGTATTGTTTGTGTTTGAGATTTTTTTTGTGTTTGAGCAAATCTTCTGCCAGTCCTCAGTTGACATTTCAGATTTTAAATCTTCACGCCAATCTTTTACTCTCCGAGGAGACATTTGATTCCCCCACGATTATTGCATAAAAACTTGACGTCAATCCCCTCTTAGGGTGTTGCTTTGTTGCTATTTCTTCAATACAGCTAAGAGTAGGTGGAGATTAAGATTTCTGTATCTTAAATATGTAGCTTCTTATCTGCAGGTATTTAAAAAGTTTTGGTTGGATGTCATACTTTTGTCTCAAATCTTCAAAAGACAAGAATGTTGTTAAATAAATCTGCAATTTTTCTTAGGCCTTTTATCTGTCTTCATCTTTACATGAAGCCCAAATCTTGTTTGCCAGGAGTAAAAACGCCTTTACCCCATTTTGGTGTAAATTGAGATACCACAGGTATCTCAACAATATGTTCATAAACCTCATACCAAACCATAATCGAGTTTTTAACAAAGGGATTATGTGTTAATGCCTTTAGTTCTTTTAATTTAGCTCAAAATAAATATGAATTGAGTGGTTGAGGAGATGTCATGTTTCTTTCCCAACTCATCCAGGAACGTGGCGTTTCTTGTGAGAACCAACGAGAGACAGTATTAAGTTAAGTGGCAGCCCAATAGTACCATTCGAGGTTTGGGAGTTTCAAGCCTCCTCTATTATAGGGGAGATAAAGCAACGTCTAGCCCGTCCGTTGTTCCAAATGAAATTGCAAAACATCTTTGAAAAAAATGAATAGGAGGACCAAGGGGAATAGAATGAAAGAGGTAAAGAAATTTTGGAGGAACACTATTTTTAAATATGTTGATACCCCCTATTATGGAAATTGGTAATGTGGACCATCTATCGATAAATTCAGAAAAAGCCTTTATTACTGGATTATAATGCCTCTACTAAATCATCAATTTTAGGGGTAATTTTAATACCAAGATAAATGAAGCTATCTAACTATTTTTAATGGTGTTTGAACTGGGGCATTTACTCTTTCAGAATACTTAAGGAAAAGAATAACAGAATTGTATTCAGTAATTTGTAACTGGAAAGCTTACTAAAAGAAGTAATGTATCAAACAAGTAATGTAGCAACTGTTCTAGGTGGAATGAAAGAAAATCACATCATCTGCAAAAAGGCATATTTTGTTGTGAGTCTCATTTATTTTAATGCCAGTAATATTTTGATTACTCCTAATGGCAATAGTGGCTCAATTGCCAACACAAACAGAAGAGGTGAAAGAGGACATCCTTGGCGTGTGCCTCTCAAAAGGTTTGGACATTGTATTGTTAGTTAATACTGATGCAACCGAATTATTATACAAAACTTTAATCCACTTAGAAAAGTAATTACCAAAGCCAAAACGCACGAGCACTTTGTAGAGATAACCATGCTCCACCCAATCAAATGCCTTCTTCTGCATCTAACGAGAGCACTCGTGTATCAGGATGTTCTGTCTGTGCATGAATAATATTGAGAACCCTGCAAACACAGTGAAAAGCTTGACGTCCTCCAACAGATCCATTGTGGTCTGGATCATTGGTTGAAAGGACTAACATTTTGTTGCTGGTTTTTCGGGTTTCAATATCAGAATAATAAATGCGTTACGCAAGGATGGTGGACATTTGCCAGAATTAAGGCTTTCTACAAACATATCTAACAGTGGCGATATAAGTTTGTTCTTACATTTTTTATAGATGTCGATAAGCAGCCCATCCGGGCCAGGGGCCTTTCCCCCTTTTTTTTGTCAATTGCTTCAGAAATTTCGGCTAATGTGATAGGAAAATCTAAATCCGCTTTAGCTTCTTCGCTAAGTGAAGGGAGCGTTAACTGATAAAAAAAATCTTGTAAGGATTCATTAGTAACTAAACATTCCAATTAGTAAAACTGTGTGTTATATGATTCAAAAAGTGCATTCATTGTTTGAGGTGACTTGTCTCCATTAGCAGTCACAATCTCCGTGATAGTACGTTCATTTTGTTGTTTTTAAACGCCATGCAAGTAATTTCCCTGCCTTCTCTCCCCGATCACAAGTCTGTTTCATTCTAATTAAACCGACCAAGCAGACAGACAGTCTCAAAAAAGACACACAGTCTGTTTCTGTGTGTCTTTTTTGTGAGCAGCGGGCATCATTCTTGCTGTTGTGTTTTTAGTTCTTTCACCCTCCTTCCCATATTTCCCCCTTTGTTTTAGAGTGAAACATTTTATTGCAGGGAAGAATTGTGCAAAAGGTGCACGGCACCTTCTTCTGTGTGTAGTATACTTTTCTATATATTGTCATCTGGACCAATGTTTTGCATTTTTAGTTGGCTCTTTAAATAAATAAAAAAGTATCACAAAAAACTAAATACCCCAATAAAAATAATAATATTAATAATATAATATACAGTCTATGGCTTGTATACAGAAATGGAGTAGTTGAAACAAATGTTTGTTTTGTTTCTTGGAAGTTTGCCCTTCACACAACTCCCAACCATTTCAATAACCAGTCCCAAAAGCAAAAAGTGAGATTAAGCCCATTTTTACACATCCCACAATTTCCCAGATTCCCCATTATTCATGCAGTGCATATAGTCATCTGTTTTAGGAATTCTAATAAGTTATTACATTGAAAACCAATTAACCAAGTGTTTGATGGAATACGTTATATTTACAATGCTTATTTTGCTTATGAACATCAGGAGAGTTAAGGGAAACCCACCAAGCTAAACATGAATGTCACACCACCCTTATCAGCTGAGACCAGTCTCATAGAGCAAGATGTTTCACCACCCAAATATCACCTACCATCTAATCATACACAACTTACTGGGTGTGGAGTGAAGAGATATACTATATTTTGAAGATAACAGTGCATGTCTGGCTCATCCCCACAGATGTCCGTGGACTTTAACACCTAAGCAGACAAGCGCAGCACTCAAATTACTTCTAGGACTTTAAGCCTAATATGGCTTACTTTGTTTTTGTACACAACGCATGACAAAGTAAGATGAGGTAAAAAAATTAATTAAATACAAATTATATAAATCTGCAATGGTTCAATACATTGAGTTTTGCTCTTTTTTTGCTAATTTTATATCATTCCTTGCCTCTCACTCAAGACTGATCTCATGGGAACACCAGTTCTGAATTAGTGATATGGATACATATCAATCAACAGAACACGGTAAGTTAATTTAATTCCTCAAAATGATTTTGTTTTCTTCTCAGGAAATAGCCATTAATGTTTTCTTATGCCATGCATTGCTAATACATTGTAAGCATGCTATTACATTTGACTACAATCTGCCACTGTGTTTAAATCTACTGTGAGTAGATTGTTCTGCAAAACATGTTGCCTTTGGGTGATACATCAGCTTTTGCATTTTTGATATATTAGGTGTTAGCTATTAGTATGTATTAAGTTAAAAACCTACTTTAAAAACAAAAAGAATACAAAAAATACAGATATCACGAGTAATACGAGTTTCCCCAGTTAATAAATTGACAGTATTTTTGGTATTAAGTTTTCTGAAATGATATGTTTAAACATGCAAATGATGGATTTTCTCACTAAACATGCGCTAAAAATAAAAATGCTCAAAATTCCTGTTTCATGTTGTTGAGTCGAAGTTTTTACAGAGGACAATTTTGATCTCTTTTTATCAAAAAATAAATCAATTTACGCCACGTTTTAGGAATAAAATGTTGTACAAAAAACATCACGCATGAACAATTAACATACATCTCTATAAAATTTCAAAAAACAGAAAGGAATGAAACGAAAATGAAGCACATTATCATCTAATGGTAGCTTTTAATGAATGTAGGAAAAGTCTACACACGGAAATAGACAAAGTGTAGTAGATAAACCCCTAAATGCATATTTGTATATATGTAGGTTTTCCACACATCTGAAAGACGACATAATATGGAAACAAAACAGCCCAAAACCTAAAAATTCAGTTTTTGCCTGTGGTGTACCACCAATGTCATATTACTACTAACCATGGCACACATTTCTGCTTGTTAAATTCTCTAATAAATGATCACTTAATTCATCATGTAGTGGAAACCTTCCTGGAGGAGTTCAGGGAGCAGATCATCGATGGGGTTAGATCAACCAGAACCATCATAGAAGCATGGAACTCACAGCAGCCAACAACCATCTCCGAAGCTCTAACGCCACAAGAACAAATGAGGGTGCTCTTTCATGTTGTGGAACAAGGAACGCCACAATTCAAATCTAGTTTCTACCAGATACTTTCACAGGAGGAACCCAAGCTTATAGCTGATTTAGGTAAGACAAACCTATACACAAGGGTACAGGGATACCTTAAATGTTGTGAATATCAGCATCCTGTTGTACAATTAAATGTGTTAAGATATACATATACGGGCGGCTGTGGCTCTGTGGTAGAGCGGTTGCATGCCAATTGGAAGGTTGGTGGTTCAATCCCCGTAGTTGGTGATGTCATGTATGCCCCGCAACACCTCCCGTGTGTTATTGCTGGACAGGTGGGTGTTGAAGTGTCCTTGGGCAAGACGCTGAACCCCGAGTTACCCCCAATGCTGCGCATCGGAGTGTGGATGTGTGTGAGTGTTTATCTGATGAGCAGGTGGCACCTTGTACGGGAGCCTTGGCCATAGTGTGTGAATGGTGAATGTTTCCTGTATGATGTAAAAGCGCTTTGAGTAGTTGTTAAGACTAGAAAAGCGCTATATAAATACAGCACATTTACATATATTAAATAGAAGTGAGGGAGGGGTGGATGATAGGTTAGAGTGGTCAATGCAATTTTACTCTTTCCATCTCTCAGTACGCAGTGAGTCAAACAGCCAAGGTGGTATGGAGATACATAGTTTGCAGAGAGAGAGAGAGAATAAGGAGTGGGAAAGGGAGAGATGAGAGAACTGAGAAGACGTCAGCGAGGAGGACAGAGCTGCAGCAAGTAAAGATAGTGTGGGGTGGGGTGAGTGTACAGAGGGCGGGGTTAGAAAAGAACACAAAGTAGTGATCAAAATCACAAGGTGGGGTAAGAGTGAGGTCTGCAGTTTGAGCAGTGTCAGAGGAAGACAAGATCCAGCTGGTTGCCAGCACTGTGAATCAGAATAGAAAGGAATAGAGATGTTTTTTTTTTACATATAGCAGAGAAAGAAGAAATAAAAAGATATCTGACTGTGTGTGGAATAATAATTTCAATATATAATAAGTGCAGTCATCTGGCTAGTGTCAAAGACAGTGTGTCTATCTTCTCTGCTAGCCAAGGGGGCTTGGTGGACAATAAATTACAAGTTGTTGTACTTGCGTTTCTTGATGTAAAATTGAGTCACTACCTTGTAAAATATGTATGGGTATTACTTTTTTAAGCACCACTAATACAATTAATAGCTCACTAAACTTATTTTATTAGTTTATATAACTTAAGTTATTATTCATTATGTTAACTAATGATTAGTAATGCTACAATTTATGTTTTTTTAGTTATTGCACATATAGCATTTTATATGTTTAATTATTTGGAAATGGTTACTGATGGCTATTATAAAGTTGCAACTGACACATTGTTCAGATAAATATCATTGCATAAAAATCTCTTTTATAGAGCACCAAAAAAAAGATTAAATGGGGCCAAATTACTGTTACTTGTGGCTTTAAAAACGACTAATTATTATAAACTAATTACTTCATTACAATAAGATTTAGTTAGCATTAGCAACTTTATATCCCTCCAAATAAAGTTTATAGATGTTATTAAAACTGCAAGCAGCGTTAGACAGGCTCTTGCTCTTTTTTGCGGCTCAGGGTTACTGGCAAACGCCGCACAGACCCTATAAATCATCAACAACGAAAAGGGAACTCACTGCTAAGTTCATTGATACCTCACACAATACTCTATGTCATACAGTTAATTAGCTCCATTAGCTCCAATTTTGTGTGCCTATTCCTGAAACCCTTAAAATACTTAAATTTCCTTCAGTGTCTATAGGGCGTTCGCCGCTTTTGGCGCCCGGGCCCTATTTATCCACTGATATAGTAAAAAGATAAGATTAAACTTTTATTGTCATTACACATGTACAATGCAAGAAAACGCAGTTTTTTTTAGAGAGAGCCTCCGGGCCACAGCTATTTAAAGCATGGGGGGCACCTCGGGGTTCAGTGGACAAGGACACTTCGACATGGTACTGCGGGCCAGGGATTGAACTACCAACCTTCCGATTGGCGTATTATTGTAAATTACAATAAAATAAAATAAAAAATAAAATAAATGATAACTAATGATTAGTAAACATTTTAGACCACAATTTCATTGTTTAACGGTAGATAACTATTAACTATTAAATGTCCTTGTTTAACAGTAACTATCAACTCAAGTTTAATTAACTATTATACATCCATCCGTCCATCCATCCATCTTTGTCCGCTTATCCAATATCGGGTCACGGGGGCAGCATCTCAAGCAGGGGTAACTCTGATTTGGCTTTCCCCAGGTTGGAGAAATAATCCCTTCACCTATATATATTCCATTTATTAATTATGGGTACTGTGAAGTGTTACTGGGATAGTCTTTTTTTTTGCCATACTCATTCACCCTCAACCAGATACGTTTGAACATTTTATTAGTGTATAAGATGATCAATGTACAAGACGTGAAGTTGTTTGTAGTATTCCATTTTCTGACTGGGTTTTTGGAAAATCCGTAAATGAGTGAGATTTGGGCTCTGTATATATAATTGGTCAAAAATGTATTGGAGATGGCACAACCAAATGTTTGTATGAAAGCTCATAGACTTTTCTGGGAAAACAAAGCTGAAAATTTAAGATAATCACAAAAAATGTTTTTACATTCACAGATTTTTATTAGAAAATGAAATTTTTTTGCCTTAAAAATGCTAGTGAAGTGCATTTCCGGCATGGCACAATAATGTAGGTTTGGTTAAAATCCAGAACCGGATGCTTGACTGCTCTGTTGACTCAGACTGCTTGTGTGTGCTTGCAAATCTTTTTCTCTTGGATATCTCATGCACTCTCGGATTTCTTGTGTTACAACTGGTCAAAGTCCCCCCAACCAATATAATGTCAAGTGTAGTGTTGACTAATGAAATGACTACCACATTAAGGGGTGTTACTTTAGAATGTATCTTGCAGGCAGCTACTCTGTAACCTGGTGCTTTATTATTTTATCATAATGCTGTTGCATTATAATAAAATCACACAACGCGACAGCAATTTTTGGGGGTGGCAGTAGCTCAGTCCATAGGGAGTTGGGTTGGTAACCGGAGGGTCACTGGTTCAAATCCCTGTATGGACCCAAAAAGTTGGGAGCGTGGATTGGTGGCTGGAGAGATGCCGGTTCACCTCCTGGGCACTGCCAGGTGCTGTTGAGCAAGGCACCGTACCCCCAACCGCTCAGGGCGCTGGTTCAGCTGGCAGCCCACTCACTCTGACATCTCTCCATGTAAAGTGCATGTATAGGTCCTGAGCAAGTGTGTAAACAGAGTGTAGTGCAGTAATTTCCCCATTGGGGACTAAAAAAATAATAATATCTATCTTATCTTATCAATTCTCCACAACTCTAAAGCATTAGTAAGACTGTTACAGAGGTACACTGCTCCTCATCCTAATTGGTTTTTCTGTAATTTACAAATGGGTCGGTCTACATTTTGAGAGTTTGTTTCAGCAATTTCCTTTTTTCTTTTCTCCATTTTAAAAATTACATTACAAGAGGATTTTAACAAATGGCCATTACATCACCTTGGTGTTATTTTGAAATATTTCACTTCCACGTCATCTCACCCTCCTCTTGTAATGTCAGTCTTCATACGGAGAAAAGAAATAAGGAATTTGCTATAAACCCGAATGAGACAATATTTTTTGTTTTTCTTTTTGTTTTTTTAAATCAGAAACCCAAAACAGAAATACGGCCCTGCATTTTAATTTATTCGTCTTTAAATGCGCAGACAAACTATGTTTGTTACATACACACAGGGAGGTGCAGCAGCACACAGAGATGCAAAAGATTACATATGAAATTAAAGCTGCAAGCAGCATTGGACGGGCCCTTACTAATCTGCACGCGTTGGGGCTGCTGGCGGATGCCGGTATTGCAACTGCGCATTTTGCGCAGCACTCAGACACTCACGAATGAAGATACCTCACATAAGACTCATGGTCATACATTTCAGTATCTGTGAAAGGGAGAGGAAGCAGAAACACGGACACAGGGCCGGCGTCTTGCTAAGGCTAAGAAAACAACCTCACAAGCCACCGCTTCCGAGTCTGTATCTCTCCAATGCCAGAGCGCTAACGCATAAAATGGACGACCTGCAATTACAACTCGCTGGAAATCGCTTTGTTCGTGACTGCTGTGTTTTGATTATCACCGAAACCTGGCTTCACCCGAGCATTCCCGACGTTAGCATGCAGCTAACAGGATGCACACTACTACGCTGGGACAGGACTGAAAGCTCCGGTAAGAGTAGGGGAGGAGGGCTCTGTATGTAAATACATGACAACTGGTGTAATAACGGGACAATCATAGATAAACACTGCTCCGCTGACCTTGAGTACATGTATGTAAGATGCCAGCCTTTTTTTCTACCTAGAGAGCTAACAGTAGTGATCATCATGGCTGTGTACATACTGCCCCAGGCCAATGTAAAAACAGCGCTCTCTCTCCTGTCGGACACCGTCAACAAACAGCAGCGGGCCCACCCCAACAGTGTCCATATAATTGCAGGAGATTTTAATAAGGCCAATCTGAAGACTGTACTCCCGAAATTCTACCAACATGTAAAGTGTCCTACTAGAGGACAGAATACCCTGGATCATGTCTACTCTAACATTAAGCCCGCGTACAGAGCCACACCCCTCCCCCATCTTGGCCAGTCAGACCATTTCTCTATCCTGCTCCCCCCAGCCTACACACCCCTCAGACGCAGCACCAGGCCCACCATAAAGACTGTTACAACCTGGCCTTGCACTTTCCAAGCTGCAGGACTGCTTCAGCCAGACAGACTGGGACTTATTTGAACACCAGGAGCTGGAGTCATTCACAGGAACAGTACTGGACTACATTAAGTTCTGCATTGGGAATGTGACTGTGGACAAAACCATCCGGGTCTTCCCTAACCAGAAACCCTGGATGAACAGCCATATCCGTGCACTCCTCAGGGCCCGCGACGCTGCCTTCAGGTCAGACGGACCTGAAAAGTGGAATTAAAGAGCCAAAGTGGGCCACAAGAAGTACGTAGAGTCCCACCTGTCCAGCAATAACACACGGGAGGTGTTGCGGGGCATACATGACCTCACCAACTACAGGGACTGTCATGCATCATCAGAGGACTTCAGTGCGAAGCTGGAAGAGGAGTTGAATTGCTTCCTTGCTCGCTTTGAGTCACCACAACCCACCCCAGCCCTGCCGACACCCCCACCTGGTTTCTGCACTATCCCATCCCTACCCCCATCCGCACCTGGTTCCTGCACCACCCCGCTCACCATAAAGGAGCACGACGTTGGACGAGTACTCCTGGCAGTGAACCCAAGGAATGCTGCTGGCCCAGATGGAGTTCCTGGCAAGGTGCTCAGGGCGTGCATTCACCAGCTCACCCTCATCTTTGCTAGGATCTTCAACCTCTCTCTGGCCCAGGCAGTCATCCCCCCCTGCCTAAAATCAGCCACAATCATCCCAGTGCCAAAGAAGTCTCCCATCACCAGCCTAACTGATTACCGTCCTGTGGCCCTCCTAATCATGAAGTGCTTTGAGAGACTTGTTCTCCAGCACACCAAGCCTCTACCTCCCCCCAGATCTGGACCCCTATCAGTTTGCCTACCACACGAACAGATCCACAGAGGATGCCATCGCCGTAGCTCTCCACCCTGCGCTGAGCCACCTGGAGCAGCAGCAGAGCTACGTCCGGATGCTCTTTGTGGATTACAGCTCCGCTTTTAACACAATAATCCCAGACCTTCTCATCTCCAAACTATTTACTCTGGGCCTCCCCCCTCTCACTTGTGCCTGGATAAAGGACTTCCTCACAAATCGGCTTCAGACGGTGAGACTGGGCACCCATCTCTCCTCCACTCGTATGTTCAGTACTGGCTCCCCACAGGGCTGCGTGCTGAACTCCCTCCTGTACTGCCTCTACACCTACGACTGCAGTCCGGCCCACAACAACATCCTCATCGTCAAGTTTGCTGACAACACCACAGTGGTCAGACTCATCTCAAGGGAGACAACGCAGCCTACATAGAGGAGGTCCTGAACTTGGGCAGCTTGGTGTTCGGAGAACAACCTGGCTCTGAACATCAAGAAAACCAAGGAGATCATCGTCGACTTCAGGAAGAACAGCACCGACCTAGCCCCCCTGCACATCAAAGGTGAGTGCGTGGAGAGGGTCCACACCTTGCGGTTTCTTGGTGTCCTCATCTCCACTGACATCTCCTGGTCAGCCAACATCACAGCAGTCATCAGGAAGGCCCAGCAGCGACTACACTTCCTGAGGGTCCTCAGGGAGTAAGACCTGGACTCCAACTTGCTGCTGACCTTCTAACGCTCATCCATCGAGAGCCTGCTGACCTACTGCATCACAGTATGGTACGGCAGCTGCACCGTGGGAGAGGCTGCAGAGGGTTGTAAGGTCAGCACAAAAGATCATTGGCTGCCCTCTCCCCTCCCTGATGGACATCTACACCTCCCGCTGCATCAGCAGAGTAGAGAACATCATCAAGGACAGCTCCCACCCCGGCTCTGATCTGTTTGACCTGTTGCCCTCAGGAAGGCGCTACAGGTGCATTAGAGCACGGACCAACAGACTCAAGAACAGTTTCTTCCCGAAGGCCATAACCACCCTGAACTCAAATATGCACTCACTCCACTCCACCAGTGGTCACCAGTCATTCAAGCTGATTTATATATGTATATCTCCAGACTCAGGACTGTGCGCCAGCACCCCCCGCCCCTCTCTTTTTTCTTTGCACTACCTACACTTTATATCTCTGACTTTATATATTATATTTTTGATATTTTATACTGTTATATTATATTCTTATAATTTTTGTGTCAACACTGTAAAGGGATTGCTTTAATCTCGTTGCACAAATACCATGTACTTGTGTATAATGACAATAAAGACATTCTTTTCTATTCTATTCTATTCTCTGCTGAGTTAAATGACACCTCATACAAGACTCTACCTTCTATGGTTCACATTGTATGAAAGGGGGCGTGGCTTAAGCATAGGGGGTGGTCCAAAGCATCACCAATGAAGAAGGGACACTCTGCTGAGTTTAATGACTAATGTTATGGAAAGAGGCGTGGCCTGAGTGAGTGGGCATTGTTAAAGTATGGGGGGGGCTTACTATCACATGTAGACCAAACATTATAAGTTTCATGTAAATCGGATGAAGTTTGTCATATTAGACTGATTTCCTGTTGCCAGTTGGTGGTATCTTCAAAAGTCAATATTGGTCTGTACATGTCGTCAAGCCTGGACTTTTGTTGATTGCGGGAAATATCAAGCAGATATGACAATGTACACTGTAGTTACAGCCACTTTCTCATTCATCGTTAAACACTCAAAATGGCCGCCATGCCAGTTTTTCTTTTAATAACTTTTCATTGTTGAGGTGACACAGACTGAATTTTGATAGTTGATCTGATGAAATCTCTAGGGGGAGTTTCTGAATGTATAGCACTTTGACTTTTAGGCCTACTTCCTATTGCCCCAGTGGCATTATGAGTTTGAGCCAATATCTGTGTGTATATGTTGTCAGGGTTGGACTCTGATGAATCGTAAAAAGTTTAAAGTCAATTGGACAATGTACACTCAAATTACACCAACTTCCTGTTTCGATGGTGAATCGCACAAAATGGCCTCCCTGCCATGACAAAAGTCTTGTGAGTCTAGGTTAAATGTACTGCAGGGGCTAAATGTTTTTAATTTTGTTGGGAACGCTAGCAAGCCATTTTTGTGCCCCCATT
The DNA here is from genome assembly GCF_013103735.1 of Etheostoma cragini. Lineage (NCBI taxonomy): Eukaryota > Metazoa > Chordata > Actinopteri > Perciformes > Percidae > Etheostoma > Etheostoma cragini. Next base: position 7,326,557 of record NC_048419.1, on the reverse strand, counting down.
CCCGAAACCCTTAAATACGTACATTTTCACAAGACTTGAAGCGACTGGCAATTTAGCAAATTTTTTTAATATGGTAAGCCCCTCAAAAAGGCAATTCATTACCCGGGAAAAAGAAAGGAAGAATAGTTCCTTCAGTCTCAATAGGGCCTTTGCCGCTTTCGGCGTTCTGCCCCCAAATCATGATAGCATTGCGCCAAGATACAAACGCGCTTGGCTTTTAAAGGGAATGGGAGATGATACGCTGATTGGTTTATTGCATGTTACGCCCAAAACACACCTATAAAATAAGTACAACCCTTTTGAACCTTGCGCCCGGCGCACAGACCCATTTTCCCCGTAGACAGTTGCTCTGGACGTAGACCAGTAAAGGATAGTTGAAGCAATTTTCCAGTGAGTGCTGTGCATTAGTGTGCAGCCTCAAACTGAGCTTGACGACGTAGATGTGACATGAAAAACCTGAAAGTTGTAATCCTTCTGTAAGGATAGCTGTGCCAAGGGAAATTTCAATCATTCCCAATCTTGCGTAGGTATATGTACAGAGATAACACAGAAAGAGGCAAATTCTTGTTAACTAAAATGCTAGTTAATCAAACCTACACAGCTAGTGTTAGTCGAAGCTGTCTGCGTGCTTCTCCTGGCAATACAGTGATTTATTGACTATGCGACAACAAATCGCTTGGTTATAACACAATCGTTAGACTATTTTTACAAAGAAAACTGCTATGGTGCGATGACGTGAGGTAGAAGGTAATGGAGCCTTTTATACAATGTTGTATTTCTTTAGATGGACAATGGACAACCAAAGCTTTTTTTTTTTGTTGATCAAATTTTTTATTTATTTTTGGAAAAGTAAACAGCAACAAACAATTACAAACAATACACCGAGAGAGAGAACACGTCCCGGGGCCAGAAAGAAAAATTAAATAAATAAATAAAATAGAACATAGAGAGGAAAGAAGGGAGGTAGAGAGAGAAAAACAAACGCAGAAACAGTCACACCCAAACACATGCACAGACAGACATATACGCTGTAGTTAAAGCCACTTACAGCCCCAACAATGTTCCCCAAGTGTCTGGAGCCTTTCCCGGCGCTTAATCAAAAGTATGAAATGGTCCATGACAGGTCATGAGGTGGTTTCCAACAAGTTGCAGTCATTTTCTTAGCAGCTGTAAGACCAGCAAACACAACATGTTTCTAAGTCCCAGGGAGTCGAAAAGCTGAAACATCATTCAAAATCAAAACATTGACAGTAACAGGCACAGTAACATTAAACAAGGCGGAACAGGAAGGGCAGAGCGGCCAGATATAACTAAGAACTGATAAGTTTTTAGTGATAACACAGTTTTTAAGATGCACAGTAGATAAATATCCACCTCCACTCCATTTTTTATCCTAAATTAAATGCACCATTAGAAAATGGAAGAAGCTAAACATGACTGTAAATCTCCCTCGGACTGGGGCTCCATGCCAGATCTCACCTTGTGGGGTCTCAATGATCCTCAGAAAGATGAGAAATCAACCCAGAACTACTCGGGAGGAGCTGGTCAATGTTTCTGAAAAGAGCTGGAACCACCGTTTTCAAGGTTACTGTTGGTAATACACTAAGACGTCATGGTTTGAACTCATGCATGGCACGGAAGGTTCCCCTGCTCAAACCAGCACATGTCAAGGCCCGTTTTAAGTTTGCCAATGACCATTTGGATGATCCAGAAGAGTCATGGGAGAAAGTCATGTGGTCAGATGAGACCAAAACTGAACTTTTTGGTCATAATTCCATTAACCGTGTTTGGAGGAAGAAGAATGATGAGTACCATCCCAAGAACACCATCTCTACTGTGAAGCAAGGGGGTGGTAACATCATGCTTTGGGGGTGTTTTTCTGCACATGGGACAGGGCAACTGCACTGTATTAAGGAAAGGATGACCGGGGCCCTGTATTGCGAGATTTTGGGGAACAACCTCCTTCCCTCAGTTAGAGCATTGAAGATGGGTCGAGGCTGGGTCTTCCAACATGACAATGACCCGAAATACACAGCCAGGATAACCAAGGAGTGGCTCTGTATGAAGCATATCAAGGCTCTGGCGTGGCCTTGCCTGTCTCCAGACCTAAACCCAATAGAAAATCTTTGGAGGGAGCTCAAACTCTGTGTTTCTCAGCGAAAGCCCAGAAGACTAACTGATCCAGAGAAGATCTGTGTGGAGGAGTGGGCCAAAATCCCGTCTTAATTCTGTGCAAACCTGATGAAAAACTATAGGAAACATTGGCCCTTTGTAATTGCAAACAAAGGCTACTGTACTAAATATTAACAGGCGTTCAAATACTTATTTGCAGCTGTATAAAACAAATAAATAGTTTAAAAAATCATACATTGGGATTTCTGGATTTCTTTTTTTTTAGATTATGTCTCTCACAGTGGACATGCACCTACGATGACAATTTCAGACCCCTCCAGGATTTCAAAGTGGGAGAACTTGTAAAATAGCAGGGTTTTCAAATACTTATTTCCTCACTGTATATGGCAGTGTGTTTCAGCCAATCTCCAAATCTTGATAAGATTTTATTATTGGTTCTGGTATATTGGTAAAAAGAAAGTCATGTAGTGACCAAGGTTCTGTCATAGCACTTTCTAAGGTACGCCAACAAACATATCGGTGACGACATAACCGACTGGCCAATGGCTTTAAGAGAAATGACAAATAATGCAGGACTCAAGGGGAAACCTTGGCGAGTGGGTCAAGAGACTGAAATAAAGAGGAGGAGGTGCGTCCGGTAAAGGTTCGGACTCAGGCTGACAGCGTTAAGCAAGCTCAGAGGCCGATAGCTAGAACTAGAAATTAAGGCTGTGTAACATCCCTTGAGAATTCACCCTTCTCACTATAGAAGTTAATCGTGTCAAGAAGGAAAGGGCCCAACCGATCCCCAAAAGTTGCATAAAAAAGAATAGAATCAATAGAAATGTATCTGTCCAAGCTAGCTGATTCCTCTGCTGATAACTGAGACAAGTCCAGCTAATTTAACCAGCTGTCACTGTGAGATTTATGAGATTTTATTTTTAATAACCTCAGATTCATTCAGATTGGAATAAAATGTGTCAAAGGAGTTATTTATTATCTGCAAAATAGTCACTGGATCTTATCTCATAGTGAGAAGGTGATTAGGTCTAGTACCCTGAAAGTAATATCGCTGTCTTGCTCTGTGAATTTGAAATTCAGACTACTGTTTTAGAATGTTTATTTTATATATCTATATATCTATATATATATATATATATATATATATATATATATATATACATATATTATATATAAGTTTATTTCCTTCCTTGACTAATGATCGTTCTAAAGTTCAGTTTCAAGGTTTAGCACCTTCAGTGATGTAGCTTTGTGCGCTTTAGAGCACAAAAGCATGGTATTGACCCTAATAAAACTTTTCCTCCCGTTCCACAACAGAGCCACCATTATTTTTTGCAAATATTTGGAATTCTGCAATAAACTGAATAATATAGGATTCATTTTTTAGCAACGACGTACTGAGACAGCATCTAACCGCATGTTGAGACAATTGGCCAAGGGTGGCGGCGCAAAGGATGTCTTTATGGTCAGATAATGCCATTGGGAGTAACAACACCATATCAATTGAATTAAAAAATCGAGGGGACACAGAAAAGAAAATCTATTCTGGAAAAAGATTTATGTATACCTGTAAAAAAAATGGGATTAACTGCATGCCAAATATCTATAAGCCCCAAAACTGCTGGCCCATGATTTCAAAGCATTTACAGCCCGGGCGTGGTCCCCAGTGGCCTTTGCGTTTGACCGATCAATATTTAGGTCCCACACAGCATTGAAATCTGCACCAACAATAAAAGAACAGTCAGTTAACTCCAGCATTTAACATGAGTGTATTATTGAAATTACCATCAGAAACATTTGGCATATAAGCTGACACTGTGCAATTGCAATTTTCCTAGCACCAAACTCTGTTGTGGAGATCACAATCCTGCCTGAATTATCTGACCAAGAGGACAACACTTTAAGTGGGAGATTCCTTTTGCCAACAATGGCCACTCCTTTTCTTTTAGAAGATGCTGATGAGAATTCAATTGTGTGATAGAATCTTTTGGCCAAACGGCCAGTATCTGCCTGCAGCAAACGTGTCTCCTGTAATAATGCAACGTCAACATTTATCTTTTTTAGTAAGCCCAGAGTGCTGAGGAGCATTCAGTCTGCCACAATTTCAAGCTAAAAATGAAAGATCAATTCAATTAATTTAAATTGATTGAATTGATTGGGTAGAGCGGGTGCCCATAATCAGATGTTTGCTCCTCGATGCAGCGGTCTCTAGTTTGAGTCCGGCCTGCGACCCTGAGCTGCATGTCTCTCTCTCTTGGTGTTTTTTTTTTAACTAAAAGTTAAAACCAAATATTAAAAGTATTTTATTCATTAGCATGATAGTTGACGCAGGTTTATTTTATTCCAGACGATAGTCTGCATTTATCTTGTCAACACAACCATCCATCTGGAAAATTATACGCAATTTCGCATTTTTGACCCTCTGGATTTACCGTTGGACACACCTCCGTATGAGACGGGACCGGATGAGACGGGACGGACGAGATGGGATGCTCCAGGCTGCAGCCATATACTCTTGGCCTGGTTTTGTAAGGAAGCATGTTAAGAAACAGCATGTGAACAGGGCTGCCAACTCTCACGCATTGGCCGTGAGACACACGCATTTGACTGGTTTCACACGCTCACACATTAGGACGCTGAAGTGTCAACCCGGTCGGTCAAATTTCTGAAAGATGAGTTTATCTATAGATCTACCTGTTGAGCCACTCGTGATCGACTAGTTGTGCTTTCAGAGACTGAGGGGGGTTCAAGAGCGCCCGCTGTCTGTGGAAGTTTCGAATTGTCGCAAACTGAGAACATTTTTTTTACAATCCATCCCAGGTGCACTGTATGTGCTCTGAGTATCACAGACCCGTCCGTCGCTTCGTGTCCTCTCTCTCTGTAAAGATAGGTGAGCAGCGCAGCTGGTAGTGTAGCAGCTTCAGTTCATTTTAGTGGACCCGCTCTGCTGTGGGCTGGGACGCGTTACATCCGTGCGTAGACCTCCGATAAAGAGCGGCGAACAGCCACCTCTAAACTCTGTCAGAGACCCAAATGGGCCTCTGTGTCTGTCATACGGTCTGAGTGAGCTACTACCATATTGGCGGAGCAATGACATGATTAGCAGACTATATTACAACTCTCCAAATCTTGGACAACAGATGGGAGGAGTTATATTTTGAATATGCACAAAATTTTAAAAATGAGCAGAAATCTGATGAAACACATCTGAGCTATACTATACTATATATACAATACTGCAACGTTGGGCCACTATTGTGCATCTCTAACCTCTGTGCATCTCTAAATGTAACTGTAAATAATTAATTTGATGTTTTATAAAATGAACAAATAGTCTTCATTTTCCCAAAAAAGTAAATACAGTAAGTGGGGCACAGAGGATGAGGGCCAAACATTACTGAACATTTGCACAAAGGTTAAACGATTGGAATTTATGTAAATCAGTGGTTCTCATTCTTTAGAATTTCAGTGGTCTTAGTTGATCCCTCAACATTAATTTAACTTTGGGTCCCTGGTCCCTACACCAGGCAGGGACCCCTGGACCTGTTCACCACAGACCCAAATCGTCTCAGCTATTGCTGACATATGCTACTGTCTCTTCATGTGGTTCATTATGTTTGGCACATTGTCTGGGTCAGTTCTTATATCATAAGAAGTTAATAATGTAAATGCTAAATGCCCTTAAACCTGTTGATACTACAACAATGCAAAGGTTCTTAACCCTACAGTTTTGCACATATCCTGTAAGACTTGATCTCTCAATTTTTTGCAAAAAAACTCTCCAGAAAGTGCCATTTAATGGTTTATTTTCCAAAATCTTTTCCTGGGGGGGCATACCCCCAGACCCCCTAGGGAGAGCCCCATCCCCCACAAAAATAACTAATCCCAATATAAACCCCAAAGGATGAAGACCCAAAGAAATTGGTTTGTAATCGGCTGGCCCCCCCAAATCTCACTCCGAGGTTTTGGGGAAAGTTGGCAGCCCTGTGTGACTGGTATTGGTATTCTTCTTTGGACAATCACTGTAAATTCAGTGGTCTCTCATAATCTCTATCTGAACATCTGATAGATTCGGGAGTCACTTAGCCAGGGACTGCGAGAGATTAGCATCTTCTAGCTTTTAGCTTGACGATACGGATGTTGCATCTTTGGTTTCTGTCCTCCATGTCTGCTAGATTCACCTCCATTTCCTGAAAAGCTTGGCAGTGGCTGTCCAGAATACTTGAGTTGTTTTCCAAGGCATGCATTCAGAGATGCTAGTTGAGCATGAATAGCAGTTTGCTTGTTATCATTGTCAACGCCCACCTGTTGAATCTGAGACTGAATCTGAGAAAAGCGTGGCTCGAGGTAGCTTTTCTGTTTCTCCAGTACAGCTGGGTGACCAGACGTCCCCGGTTTCTGGGGACAGTCACTGGTTTTGGTGATCCGTCCCTGGTTTTCATTGTTACTGTCAGACCCGAAATTGGAATGAAAGAAAGGAAACATTGACCAAACAGAGACGATAGTTGCACACCCAACACCCGCAGGCGCAAAACAACCAGAGCCAGCGCTGCTCAGAGCTCAGAGATGTTATAGATGTTTCACGATATTAAAATCACTGATTATTTACACAGACTCTGGTGGGTTTAGCGAACACAATTTCGTGGACTTTTATGTTTTAAAAAAAGGATCTTAATCTTTAACAGAAAGGCCGACCTCCTTAGAAATCCTTTTCATAACGTTGTCAGACACTTATTATTAATACTTCATATTAATCTGAATCTGTCAGCAGCGAACAAGCACTTTTATGAACATAAATTCAAGCTGGACAATTATCCAGTTAATTTGTAACCAGTTACAAAAGGACAATTATTAACTTACATTGTAGCTTGTTTCTCTGCTGCGGACTGCAGCGATCTTGTTTAATACTGCATCAATGTCTGTTGCAGAAACAAGCCTGAAGCAATAAAGCAAAAGCTGTCAGATAAATGTAGTTCAGTAAACATTACAACGTTAAGAAATATTGTGACTTTCTATCTTGAAATTTTAGGACGTTTTATCTTGAAATATTAGGACTTTGTTATCTTGAAATATTAGGACTTTTTGTCTTGAAATATTAGGGCTTTTAATTTTGAAATATTAGGGCTTTTATTTTGAAATATTAGGACTTTCCATCTTAAAATCTTAGGGCTTTTAATTTTGAAATATTAGAACGTAGAGTCTACACACATGTAGGCATAATTTAATTTTACCTTCTCTTCTGCGTCTTTTTTTGGGAGACCATGCATATGACCGTACATATGGCACCTGTGCCCCTCAAATTAATAATTTAAAATGAGTAAACCCCTGGACTCTATTTGAGCATATCCTCCTCCCCCCGGAAAGATTTAGATTTTCCTGACGTAAATATAATAAAGTTGACCCCAAAGTCCTGCTTTTTTGGGCACATCCATGCCCAAGTCCACTTGAAAATGTGGTCATTGCAGTTCACGCCCAAATAGGCTGTTTTACAGTCATTTTAAGAGCCATAACAAAACACCACCCTGTTTGTGTGGGAAAATAAATGTTTTCATGCTTGTTAATTACATTGAATCAAGATAGCCAAACATTTATCATCTTTTATAAAAGCTAATATTTTATAATCACCATTATGATTTTGGGGGGATAAACTGGCCAGCGTTGATTGTTTGATTTATATACAAAGATAAATTTGATGGACTTCCGGTTTGAGCATATAGCGAGACGTGTGAGAAGGGTCTCCCGAATTAATTTTTACGTTCTACCTCATTTTCTCATCATGAAGTTTGGCGCACCTGGAATTGGTTACGCTTACGTCAAGACATAACTTTTCACAACTAAATTAGTCCAAAGAGACGTGACCAAGGGCAAAAAGCGACCGAGATGGATGAAGTTGCCACGAGTGAAGACAACATGGCTACACAAGCTAGCCCAAGCTTGGAGTTAGTGGCTGATCTTGCTAAGCTTCACTCAGTGCTTCTGTCCAACCTTGCACAGCAAACGGACTCCCGCCTGAAAAAAACACTCGGCGAGGCACTGACACCAATTTCGGCATCCTTGGAACGGGTAAAATTGTCTCTTGACTCCCACAAAGAACGTATCCATCACATGGAGGAAGGGCTAAATGACCACAGCGACAGAATAGAGGCTATTGAAGCATCATGCACCGCACTCCTAGCTGATAATGAGAGGCTGAAAAACAAAGTGGAGGATTTGGAAAATCACTCCTGCAGGTCTAATCTGCGAGTTGTTGGAATCTGAAGGGGCACAGTTGAGTTCATGACTGAATTTTTCGAGGAAGTCCTGGGCAAAGATTTCTTCCCGCATCCCCCTCATTCCCGTACGCAGCGAATGGGATCCAAGACGACCGCCAAGTCCGGTGCTAGCTCTAAATGCCCAATAATATTTCTTGTACTCTGCAGGAAACACGCCGCCTTCAAAGAAGTGAAATCCCTCCTGTACAAGAAGAGCGTCAGGTTCGCTCTTATATATCCCGCCCGGCTCCGCGTCCTTCACGACGGAGAGACGCCGTTCTTCATACTCTGGAGAAGGCCAGAGAGTTTTACAAGCTTCACTGGGGAGAGTAATTGATGCCGGAGCACAGACTATCTATGAGAAGGTGAAAGAAAGCGTAGCTTTCGGCTTAGACACTTTGTGAGCCATAAATAATTGTATAAAGGTAGAACTGAAATCACTTACTGAGAGAGGAGCCGCTCTCAGAGTGGATAGGAGTTAGAGACAATACTGGATGTCTTGGAAGTTTTTCGTCTGGGAATTCCTGCGGTTTTCTTCGTTTGGGGATGAAGATCTAGGTGTGGATTATTTCTTATTTTTTTGTTTTGTTTTTGGTGTGTTTTTTAGTTTTTTTATTCCATCTTTATTTTCATCAGAACTGGGGAACATTACATTTACTTGGCAATACCTTATCTTCTAAGGATGCCCACAGGTCTGTTAAACTTTATTTTTAGTTCATTATTGTCACTATTTTATTTTACCTCTAAGGTGGTTCAGGCTAATCTTACATATTTTGGATATTTCCTATAATAAGTGATGCAGGTGGTTCAGGCCCAGTAGGAGGAGCTGTAATTAGGTTTGTGTCCTGGAATGTTAAAGGGATGAATGGTCCTGTGAAACGTTCTAGGATTTTTTACCATCTTACACTATTGAAAACTGATGTTTTGTTTTTGTAGGAGACACATTTAAGGTTAGAAGATCACACCAGACTCCGTAAAGCATAGGTTAACAATATTTTCCATCCCAAATTTAACAACAGATCTCAAGGGGTAGCAATTTTGATTAATAAACAAATTCAGTTTTTACCAAATACATTAATTCCAGACCCCAATGGTCGATATGTCATTGTCTCTGGCCTCCTATCCCCACCAACCATTCTTTTGGTGACTGTCTATGCTACTAACTGGGACGATGTTGAATTTGCCAATAAGCTTCTGTCATCCCTCCCTAATTTAGATACACATTTACTGATTCTTGCAGGAGATATTAATTGTACAATTAACCCATTGCTCGATAAATCTACACCTAAACTGTTTCACCTTCTGCAATGTCAAGGGTCTTTTCAGACTTTATGAGACAAAATGGCTGTGTAGACCCATATGGAGGTTTCAAAATCCAAACTCCAAACAATGCTCTTTCATTTCTCATGTCCACCATTATTTCTCAAGGATAGGTTACTTTTTTATAGCTAGCTCTTTCATCCCCGCAGTGGTATCGGTTGAATACTTGGCCATCATCATTTCAGATCATGCACCACTCATCTTAGACCTTTCTTTCGCTTTTAACGTTAGAGAACAATTCTTCCGGAGACTTAATTCCCGGCTGCTTTCAAATGAGAAATTTTGTGAACATGTGGCAACTAATATAGATACTTTTCTGAAAGTAAACAAAAAGGAAGGTATATCATATTCTTTACTTTGGGAAACCTTAAAAGCGTACTTAAGAGGACAAATTTTCTCCTATGTAGCACAGGCATGACAATAAAGAACACCGCGAACAAGTACAAGACCTGAAAGATTCCGTTTTTAATTTAGACCGCAAATACTAAGCGTCACCACTTTTTTTAAACAAATATTTGCCATCTTACTAACGTGATCTACTCCCCCGGTCCCTCATTGACTGCAGAAGCTGTAATCTCTCTAGACGCGGAGAAGGCCTTCGATCGGGTGGAGTGGAAATACTTGTTTGCCGTATTGGAGAGGTTTGGGTCTGGTGACAGGTTTCTGGCATGGATTTGTCTGCTGTATTTATCCCCGCAAGCATGTATTCAAACTAATCAGTCTCATTTAAAAAATTTTCCTCTGTCACGTGGGACACGTCAAGGATGTCCTTTATCCCCCCTCCTGTTTGCAAACGAAAGCTGACTTTCAAAGGTGGAGCAGTCTACCTCTGACTATAGCAGGGAGGGTACAATCGGTGAAGATGAACGTACTCCCAAAGTATTTGTATCTGTTTCAGTGTCTACCGTTATTCCTGACTAAATCAATTTTTAAATCAGTTAACACATCCATTACCTCCTTGATCTGGAAGAATAAAGTTCCAATAGTTAAACTAGGCTTACTTCAAAGACTACGAGATGTTGGAGACTAGTGCTACCCATTTTTATCCACTACTATTGGCCAGCTAACTTTCAGAAAATTCTATTTCGGCTCCACGTGCCAGACACTAACTGTGTAGACTTGAGGCGCACTCTTGCCACTCTTCATCCCTCCCTGCTTTGGTGTACTGCTCCCTGCCCATTAAATGGTCTAGGTTTACCTCCAATCCCATAGTACTGTCCACTCTTAGAATCTGGGCCCAGTTCCGAAATCATTACAAATTCACCTTTCCCTCCCCACTAAGCCCTATCTGTAAAAATCATTTATTTCCAGCCTCCTCTCTTGACTTAACATTTACGCAGTGGGGCAGAAAGCAGCTCTCCTGTTTTGAAAACTTGTACTGTGAAGAAGGGTTCGATAGTTTTGATAATATATGCCAGAAATATGATCTTTCACGCAGGAACTTTTTTAGATATCTCCAGATCCGACAATGTGTCAAAGCACTGATCCCTTCTTTCCCGGTCCTTCCCACTGAGGTAGCATGGGAAGATCAATGACCCTCCTCTATCCAAAAAAAAGACTGATATCAAGGTTGTATTCTCAATTACTGTCTCTGGAAAACCTTGACCTTGAAAAATTAAGATCGGGTGGGAAGGGGAGTTGTTGAGTGAGTTGTCGAACAGACTTTGGGATGATGCACTACAGAGGAGTTGAAAGTAGTTAATTCAGTTTAAAGTAGTGCATAGGGCTCATTTCAGTAGGGCTAGGTTAGAAGATATATATCCGTGAACGGACGGGAGTTGTAATAGATTTTCCCCCTCTCCAGCTGATTTTACACACACCTTGTGGTTGTGCCCCCGTCTAAATCAATTTTGGTCATCTGTTTTCCAAACTTTATCAGAAGTCATAAAAATTCAAATTAAGCCTTGCCCGTTGATTGCAATTTGGTATTTCAAATATGAGCATCTTAATCTTCCATCCATCCACCTTCGACCGCTTATCCGGTATCGGGTCGCGGGGGCAGCAGCTCCAGCAGGGGACCCCAAACTTCCCTTTCCCGAGCCA
>NC_048419.1:7295197-7314710 GCF_013103735.1 Etheostoma cragini | reverse complement strand
CTCTCGCTTTGGTCATACAGAGATTGGATGGCCCTAAGAAGGGACCCCCTCACCCCATACTCCCGCAGCACCTCCCAGCATCTTAATCTTGTTCCTGTTTATTAAAAAAGAAAAACTGAAGTTTGACAAATGTAACCTGTATTGTACAATTCTTTCAATAAAAAAAAGATTTAAAAAAAAGGATGCATTTGATAATCCCCCTGTAAATTACGCTTATGAGAGGGTTAGGTTGGTATTTTTAGTTTTTTCGAATCGGCTCTGCATTGTTTCCATTTCTCATTCATTGTCAAAATTGAGTTTTTCTTCTTGCCTGGTTTAACACAATATAAATGTTGCAGTGTCGAGTGACAAATGATTATATTCTGTACATTTTCTTGACCAACAGAGCACAGACAACAGAACAGCAGGATGACCCAAACAGAACAGAAGTGGACCATTGAAAACAACAAGCAAGACAAACAAATGAATGTCAAAATAAAAGCCAAAAGGGAGACTATTAAAAGACAAAGACAATTGACATGTCAAATAATGGAGGCAATTGAACAACTTTGGGAAAGAACACAAAGAGATAGAACTGAAATTGATTACCTGAAGACAAATACAGAGCAGAAACAAGAGGACATTAAAAGACTCACAGTTGAAAAACAGGAGCAGTGCTTATTAATAAAAAGACTGAGATCACAGATAGAAAATATTATTAAGAAACTTGAGGAGAATAAAAATGAAGCTGCTCAAGAAAAAATGCAAATTCTGAAAATGCGGACTGAAATATACCAAGAGAGGGAAACTCTGGAAAAAAGACGTAATGAGCTCATCAATGAGCGACACAAGATGAAAATGACAAAATCACAAGAAAATAAGGAACCCAAAGAACCTATGGAACAAATAAAGAGAAAGCAGGAGATAACTGAAAGGCTGAAGGCTGACAGTCTGCTGAGTCTAATTAATACAAATAAAAAAATATTATTTGAAGCAAAGGACCAAATGGAAAAAAACATGGCAGGCATACATCAAGAGTTACAGAGAAATAAAAAAGACATTTCACAACATAGAGATGAAATTGAGCACATCAAACATATTATTAATGTAAATGTTCAACGAGCTGTTAAAATGCAAAAAGGCACTGCCCCAGAGATGGAAAGCATAGAAATGCAGAAAGATAAAGACACATTTGACACTGTTAAGATAAAACTCAGCAGAATCCATGAAGAGATGGAGAAACTCTGGGATGTGCTAGAAGACAGTGAACAACAAATAGAAATGACTGTGAGAGGGAAGCAGGAGCCAAAGACAAAAAGAGGCAGACTGGAAAATATTAGCTCTGACTCTCAAAATCTATTAGAAAACACAGATACAAGCATGAAGACAACAGAGTGGGAAATTGAGGTGAATGCTGATATGCAGCGGGAAAAACAAAATCTAAAGAAAAGGTTAGCCGAGGTCCAATCTGAAAAAGATGAGATTCAAAAAATCAAAACTGAAATACAGACTGAGAAAAAAAACATGGAGAGAGACAGGCAGTTAGTTAAATCAGAAATGAATGCACTAAAGTGTGTGAGGGAAAGTACTGAAATGCAAATACAGGAGTTTAATGACAAGTTACAAAGAACAAAGAAAGAGATAAGAGAGATGGAAATAATGAACACTGAGATTGAACTAAAGAAAAATGACCTAGTAAAAATGATAAGAATGAGCAGGAGAAAAAAGGAAGATATCAGCACGATGATTGAAGAGACTAGCCATTCTAAATCAATGAAGCAAAGACAAGAAAAAATTGAGAAGAAGAGGTCAGAGCAGAGGCTGGAGGTGAACATGGATGACAGATTTGATAAGCAGAAGCTAAGACTTACAAAGGTACAACATGAAGAAACCCTGTTTGAGAAAGACAACATGGACTCAAACACTCAGAATAAAGTGAACAGTGAAGTAAAAAGAGTGATGCTTGAAATAGAAGAAATCCGAAAGATGTTGCGCAGGTTGAGAGAAGATATGGAGCAAAGCAGGAGGGACTTTACAGAAGAAAAGACCCAAATCCAGTTGATTATTTTCCAATTTGAAAAATACAGACAAGAACTTGACCAACAGCTGAAGACAACCATGAAAGAGAGGGGTGAGTTACAAGATAAAGAGGTAAAGATACAACAACACACAGAGGAAGTTAAGCAAAAACTGGTAGATACAATAACTCTTGAGTTCACAATGAGTGACATAAAAGCTTGCATGGAAAAAGCTGCTGCAGAAATGAACAACACCAGGGAGGAGATGCTCAAAGCCCAAACCAATATGGATCAGAACATGGAAGAGGTCAAAAAGTACATGGTAAGTAAATATTTTTTTACATTTTCTTGGGACCAGTAATGGGCTATGCACAGCAGACAAATGCAGTTGTATTTTATATAATTAACAATGGTGTAGGAGCCCAAAAAATCATTTTTTGTTCACATTTGAAGAACAATAGTTATTATTTTAAGACTTCTCATATTTTGGTTATAGTTCTGATCCACTGATTTTGATTGACAGCTAGGCCACTGATTGGAAAATCGGCCACACCGTAGTAATTGTAGGTGTGGTATAATTGATAAAGGGAATTTGGAAACACGGGTGGAGTTTTTTTTTCTTGGAAGTCCTAGTTTTGGTTAAGACCAAACAGTTTTTTAACCAAATCTAGTTATCCTGTTTCATCTTATTTGAGGGCGGACGGTTCCCGTGCACGGGAAATAAACTCGCCGTTTTTCGGAAGTGCTGACTTCTTTCCTAAATTGTAAGCATTAAACCGTCATAAACACGCTCATGCCATACATCATTTGAAAGCTTAAACTCCCCTGATTCCATCAAGCCCACACATGAAGCAATAAGGTGACTCACAACGGTGATAATCATGTTCTGAAGTAAAGAAACACAGAAAGATTTGAGTCTAATCGAGTGTGTGTTTCCTACCTGTCTCCTCGTGTCTTTAATCACAGCGGTGAAAGATCCCCAAAAACCTTAGTTTCCTACATCGAAAACACCCTAAGGTATTAGAATATCCAAGCCTTGTAATCCATAATTATCTGGTCCCCTCACAATCTTGTAGTTTCAGCCCAAGTTTTGACGTATAGAAATCTAGATAGTGCATCATTTCTTGGTTTCTATCGTGTGTATCTTTTTCCGTGAGCACGCTATAGAGAAACCAAAGACAGCGTTACATTCTCTGGCTTGTGCAGTTTGCAAGGAACGTTGTTTCCAGCCAATAGGATCAGTGTATCTCAAGATACCCCCAAGCTAAGCAAATGAAATCTCACACTCCCCATTGGGCCCACGTGGGAAAGATTGACAGTGGAGCCCACAAATTAGAAGATAAGGTCATAAAACTGGCATCCCTGTGTAGCCAATAAGAAGACGAGTTGATTGATACCAAACATGGCCAACAAAAACTATTCCTGTGGTCTCTTACAGCTGTCTGAAGGCAAAAATATGGACTTCTGATGGCATTTCACCATTTCATGAAATTATGATTACTTATTTCTATAAATCTATGTATGTACTTCTTTCAGACATATCTGTGAGTGATGTGGATGTGTTTTTGTATTTCAGAAGTTTTGTATTTAGCACTTTTTTGGCTTTTTTAGAAATAAGAAATAAGACAAACGCACAGACACATCTGTAGAAATACATTCATACAAAATCCATTTTATAAGTCATTTTTTTCTGGATTTTTCTGTTCTAAGTTCAGACATGAGGCTAGGGTACTATTTTAGTATATAGCCCCTATAATATGCTTACAGTAGTGCTTTTTATTAATTTTTCAGATGATTTACTTGGACGGAAATAGAAATTCTGTGTTCTAACCTCTGTAGCCCTGTGTCAGTAAGGCCTAGTGTCACACTTCCACTAGAAACAACAAGTTGAGAGTGTTAACTTCCCAATGAACTCTGGGTCATCCCAGAGGGCCAAAGCATGTGGAAACAGCAGCACTTTTTTAAGGGTAAAAATTTAGGCGAGAAAAACATATATTTTCAAGTGTTACTGAACAGCAGAACCAGTATTGTTTATTTTCCATGATTCACACACATGCAACATTAGCCTACAAAGTTTTGGTAGGATATAAAGATTTATTTCTGTTTAATATTCGTGTTTAATTATTTTCAATCAACGACCGCTGCCTGGAAAAACAAAGAAACAAAGGGGCGTTAAAAATCCTCTTATATTGCTGCATTTAGCAGTGGCTATAATTTTAAAACGGAATAGCCACTACAGATGGCTTTATTTTTAGCTGTGTCAGTTCCAGGGTCTAGGTATTTACCACGTTTCCCCAGAATAGTTTTATACCATCATAATCATTTCAAAGATGACATTTTGTAATTCACAAT
Source organism: Etheostoma cragini (assembly GCF_013103735.1). Classification (NCBI taxonomy): domain Eukaryota; kingdom Metazoa; phylum Chordata; class Actinopteri; order Perciformes; family Percidae; genus Etheostoma; species Etheostoma cragini. The sequence goes on along the minus strand of NC_048419.1, from coordinate 7,310,361 downwards.
TGATATCTGACTCAGCAGAAGAATAAAAATAAACGTTATTAAACATTCCACTGCAGTGCCAATTCCACTGATTGCACTCCATAGATAATAATATCATAATAATACATTTTATTTAAAGCACCTTTCAGGACACCTATTTTCACTTCCCAAACCAAAAGGATTATTTAAATTATAGTCATAACAAAAATAAAAATAATTAAAGCTTCAAGCAGTGATGAACGGGCCCTCGCTCCTCCCAGCACTACATTTGCGCGGCACTCAGACACTGCAAATCATCACCAATGAAAAGGGTACTCTGCTGAGTTCAATGATACCTCACACAATAGTGTACAAGAAACTGTCATTAGTTATTTAAACAGGGTGTGTCTTTCACATATGGGGCCGGGCAAACCATCTTTGCTGAGTTCAATGATTACTCTCATAAGAGTCTACCTTAAACGCTTAACAAGTTATGGAAGTGGTTTGTGTACACAGGCGTGGCTAGAGTTAGGGGGTGGCTCAATAGCACATGTAGAAAACATGTTACATGTAAATCGGAATAACTTCTGCCAAGATACCACCGTAACTGTTTTGACAGGCACCTACAGAGGTTGGTCCTCTATAACTTGCACATTGTGTTAGGTATCAAAATTGTTTGTCAAGGAGTTTTACCAGGTTTACATTTAACATTTCATGCAGATGGGATTAATGCTCTAGGAAAAGTTAGAAAAAGTAGATTTGCCATATATTGCAATGTGGCTAATTAATGAAAAAAACAAATTCTAACAGCACCATGTAATGGCCGATTCACTCAAAAGTTTAAATGAATTCTCAAGCCCATATTTGGGACTGGGACATGTTTCAAGGCAATCGGAATAAATCTTGCCCAGAGATGCCACTTCCTCTTTCAACAGTCCCGACAAGAAGTTGATTCTCTATAACTTTTTTCTCTAAATATTATTTTGATAACTTTTTGTTATGACGGTCCAATGTGTATGCAATGGAAGTTATGCTTTTAGAGTAGTTAAAAAAAGTAAGTTTGGCATGAAGGGAGCTTTCTAATTAAGTAAAAAAAAAACAGTGCCACCTGGAGGCTGATTAACAGCAAATTTGGCCCCATCAGCCCACGAAGAACAACTGTGTTAAGTTTTATGTCCATCGAAATAGCCGTTGCCAAGATACAGCCGTTCCTGTTTCCACACCCACCTACAAGAAGTTGGTCCTCCATGACTTACACATCATATTAGCTATTAGAACTATTTTGATGACTTCTTGTCAGAAGGAGCCACCGAGTCTATACGCAAGTTTTCATGATGATTGGACTCACGCCCCAGGAGTGGTAAGACAAAGGAGGTTTCCCATAAATCAATATTTTGCTGATTATTTAAAAAAATTAAAACAGCGCTATCTAATGGTCGATTGCCGCAAAGTTTGGCACAGATGCTAAACCGCCACAAGGGTGATCTGCTTAAAGGTATAGGCCAAATCCCTGTACAGTCTCGCAAAGCCCCCAGGGCACCAATTTCTGTGAGTTTTTGTACATATTGAGGCCATCAAAAAAGTGCCCAAGAGCTAAAACCAATTAGGGTGCCCTACAGAGCAACCATACCACTCCCAAGCCTAAATCTGAATTCAGAGGACAGAGTTTAATATTCTGCACGTGGCTGCAAGGTTTTGAGAGTTTTCATGGATCCTAAAGTCCTCAAACAAGTCTTCATAAAATGAAAAATGTTGCAAAAAAAAAATGTACTCGTAAATGTATTCATTTTGTAATTTTTTCTAAAAATAGCTTGATGGAATTCCAGATGATACACATCAAAGTATATTAATTTATTACTTTTGTTGAATTTAGGGTGCACATAAGCGGGCGCTATGCAGTCCCCTGGCAATGCCCGAGACCAATCACTACAGTAATTTGTAAATAAAAAATAAAATTATAATTGTAAAATACACTTCATTATTACACTACATTCAAGTCAACAGAAACAAAATAAAATTAAAGCTGCAAGCAGCAATGAACGGGCCCTCGCCTCTTCGCAGGTTGGGGGTACTGGCAGAGTCAAATCTTTGCAGCAGTGAATTTGAGCGGCACTCAGACACTGCAAATCATCACAAATGAAGATGAAAGTCCCTGTGTGTGTGTGTGTGTGTGTGTGTGTGCCGTACCCTGTTTCCTTTATTTTCATGACCATTTAAATTGTAGATTATCACTGAAGGCATCTATTCAGTCAGATAGGCATTTGTTGTGAAAGAAATACAGTTACAATTTATAGCATTTGATTCAAAATCCAACACTTCATGCAGATGGCATTAATGCTAGATATATTGCAATGTGGGTAATGAATAAAACAAAATTCTAACAGCCCCATGTAATGTCCAATTCACTAAAGATTTGGCATGGATGCTCATGTTGCTACGCGGAACATTTTTTGGTGGCAATCGGAATAAATCTTGGCCAGATACAAAACTTCCTGTTTCAATAGCCGCCTACAGAAAGAAAAAAATATATAAAAAACAAAATAAAATAAAATCTAATGGCGCCATCTAATGTCCAATTCACCCAAAATTTGGCATGGCTCCTCACACCGCTATGCTAAACAATTGTGTCATGTTTGGTGGCAATTGGAATAATTCTTGGCCAGATATGCAACTTCCTCTTTCAACAACCCTGAGAGGAAGTAGGTCCTCTATAACTCACAATTCTTTGGATAAATTTTCATCGTGAGTGTCGGTGGATAATACCTGCCAAGTTTCAAGAAGATTGCAGTTACGGCCTAGGAGGAGTTCGAAAGAATGTAAAACACATGACAATTCGTAAAATCAAAATGGCCGCCTTCTGGTTTGGCGGAGCTAATGAAGGTAAATGGGAAAGATGTTCGCAATGGTTAGAGCAATATGTGTATCAAATTTGGTGAAGATTGGAGTAACTATGTCCAAGTTAAGGCCTTTCCACACATCAGGGGGCGCTACAGAGCCCGCTTATAGGTATGGGCCAAATTGCTGTACAGACTCACAAAGCTCTCCGGTGTTTACGTGGGCGCCAAATTTTGTGAGTTTTCGTATATATTGAGGCCGTCAAAAATGTGCCCAAGTGCTAAATCCAATTAAGGGGGCGCTATAGAGCAACTGTACCACTCTCAAGCCTAAATGTGGATTCAGAAGAAAGAGTTTCATATTCTGCACATGGCTGCAAGATTTGGAGAGTTTTCGTGGATCCTAAGGTCTTCAAAAACGTCTTTGAAATATGAGACTTTATATATATATTAAAAAAAATTTAGATTAAAAAAAAAATAGCATGATACAGTTCCAGATGATACGCATGATCCCTCAAAAATTGGTTTGGAAATTATGAAATTGTTTTTGTCAGCGTGCACGTTAGGTGGCGCTATGGAGCACCCGGTCATTGCCCGAGCCAAATCACTACAGAATTCTGTCATTTTTTAAAGGTCTGACATGTATGCAAGTTTTTGTGCATTTTACCACATGAGAAAGCCCTAAAAAATGAGTGCAAAGGTGCGAAATAATAATAATAATTATAATAATAATAATCCCTACAAAAACAATAGGTTCCTTGCACTTCGTGCTAGGACACCGTTGGTACCCTAGCACTGGTGCTTGGGCCCTAACAAATAAAAGGTTTGTCTTGTTAAAACAATCAACACTCTGGCTTGGTTGAAATGCAGTAAACCCCTAATTCACCCATTTAAATGTAGAAATAAGCTGGCTCTAGACATCCTAAAACTGTTTATCTAAATGGAATCTGGACTGTTAGGCGAAAGCGATTCTGAGGATGTTTAATGTAAAAGTATTTTACTCTTTACTACACACTTACAGTTGTGTTCAGAATAATAGCAGTATGTTTAAAAAGTGAATGCTCAAAATCCTTATAATAGCTTTTAATTCCATAATATCAATGCACTGGGAACATTGCACATTCAATTCCAAATGAAAACATGACCAAAATCTTTCAAGTTTGTGTTATACCTTTACAGAAAGTGAAGAAAGGGAATATTAGGCTGTTCAAAAATATTGCAGTATTTGCATTTTCCTTTACAAACTCAAACATTTACTATATAAGCTGAAAAGTGTCTCAAAAGTTTGCTTTACTTTGAATCACTGCACTAATATTTAGTTACATAACCATTATTTCTGAGAACTGCTTCACATCTGTGTTTCATGGGGTCAATCAACTTTTGGCACCTGTGAATAGGTGTTCCAGCCCAGGACGATTGAACTGCATTCCACAATTTATTTGCATTACTGGGTTTAGCCTCAGAAACAGCATTTATGATGTCACCCCACAATTTTTCTATGGGCTAGAGGTCCAGAGATTGGGCTGGCCACTCCATGACATCAATCTTGTTCATCTTGAACCAAGACTTTGCTCGTTTACTGGTGTGTTTTAGGTCATTGGGTTGCTGAAAGACATATTTCCAAGGCATTTCCTCTTTAGCCTAATGTAACATGACCTTCAAGTATTTTTATGTATTGAAACGGATCCATGATCCCTGGGATGCAATAAATAACACCACAGTATGAGAAACATCCCCATAACATGATTTTTGCACCACCAAGCTTTACTGTCTTCAGAGTGTACTGTGGCTTGAATTCAGTGCAGTCATTGGACAAACTCTGCGGCCACTAGACCCAAAAAGAACAAAATTGCTCTCATCAGTCCACAGAATGTTGCGCCATTTGTTCTTTGGCCAGTCAGTGTGTCCTTTGGCAAATTTCAACCTATTCAGTACGTCTTTTTTTCAGCAATGGGACATTGCAGGGGTTTCTAGCTGATACCCTTGCTTCACATAACCTTCTTCTGGTTGTAAGATTGCTCACAGGTAATTTTAATTCTTCTTCGATTTTCCTGGAGCTGATCACTGGTTGAGCCATTGTCATTTTGGCTATTCTTGAATCCATTCAAATGGTAGTTAATCGTTTTTTCCCACGTTGTTCAGGCTTTGGAAGCCATTTCAAGGCATTTTAAATCATTTTGGCTGAGCGGCTTATAATTCTCTGCACTTCTTTCTATGTTTTCCCCTCTCAAATCAATTCTCTAATCAAAGTCCGGAATGTCAGGAACGACCCATTTTTAAATTATAATTATTTTGAACACAACTGTATATAGACACAGACACATATACACTTATACAGACACAATAATCTGAGTATGTCAGTGGCAAAATAAGCATTTTTTGTGGACGTAAATTGAAGGTTCACAACTTTCCGATAACTTACATTGTAGCTTGTTTTGCGGAAGTCCAGCTTAATACTGGACCAGTTTCAAAGATTGTTCCCATTAGTCACCTAGACACAAAACATGGGCAACTAGGGTAAAGGTTGGAAAAGAAACATCTCCTACTTTAACTAAACTCTACTGTCAAATAGCACAGTAAAACACATTTTTTAGTTATGTGCATCTGCCAAGGCCTTTTATGATTGTTTGTACAGCTCAGCTTTTTTAAGTAATGCAGTAGTTAAGTTCTAAAGTTAAAGCAACTTTGACTACAGTAAGCATATGTAAATTAAGGATACAATAATAGTTAATATGGGCTTGATCTAAGACAATGGTGCAAAATGAAAATCTGGTATACAGCATGATTTTGGATTAAGGCGAGATATATTCTCTCTGAAAACATTTAATATAAATTATGGTTTGTTGATAAATTCCATATAAAGAGCTAAATCAACAATATGTTATTCTGTCTCTCAATACTGTTTGAATTCAGCCCCAAGCCCATTGGTTCCAACTGAAGATGTACATCTTTAAAAATACCTTCCATATCTAGTTTCTTACATCAGTGTGTGTGTGTGTGTGTGTGTTTGTTCATGGTAATAAAGGAACATGTCACCCAGTGCCCAGTGGGGCTCACTTAATTAATTGTCAATTTGAGTCTGCACATGGGAATGGTTAAGAGTACAAAAAAGGAATATCAAAAAACCTTAATATCCTTTGTTCAAACCTTATATCATTATTATTTCCCCACACAATGAGGATTTGTTTTCAAAATAATATGAAAACGATTTTGAGCACAGCCAGCTTACATGTAGCTCAAAATTGTTTCATTTCATTACACAGTGCATCAGAACTAGACTTATAACTTATTCAAATATATACATTAAGTCTGTTTTTGACTGTGAAGTGTTTTGGTAAATATTAATACTATTTCGCTAACCCCAATTGTGAGGCCTCCATAACATTAGAGAAACATGTTAAGTTGCCTTTCCATAATTTTTACTTGAGGATTTACACTTAGAAAAAGAATGTCACAAAATTGAGACAAGGGGAGTTATTTGGATTGTTGACCTAACTTGTACTAAGTAATTACAATTACTTTTTATATTTTTTGGTGAAGGATAAGATGACTGCCTTGAAAACTCAGGTACGCAAATGGATAAGGACTGAATCTGCAATCAAAAAGACATTTTCAGGAAAAACCTCTGAACTTCAAGAACCAAGGAAAGAAATCGATCAAGACCCTCTCGAAGATCAAACATTTGAAATTCAGACAACAGAAAAACAGACAAACAAAGAAGAAGTAGAAGATGAAGCTACAAATGAGTCCACATCTGTGCAACAATCTATAACATTAGAAGACCAGTATCAAAGGCAAGAAATACAAGATCAGGAGCATATGCACTCAGAGCATGAACTTAATTTTTTTGCAGTGGACATGCAGCACAATGTTTTCCAACAGATGCAGACAGAAATTTATAAAGAAACATCAATGGATAATGATCAGACAGAATTAGTGATTAATGTAAGAGAAGTGGAAGAAGTGGAAAAGCAGATGTCCGAACTCAAAGAGAGAGAGGGCAAGATACGGGAGCAAATAAAGTATGCTATGGGGAACATGGAGGAAAAAAATCAAGAGATTAAAAGGCTCATTACAGACATAAATGACTTACAGAGCCAGAAACCAGAGATTGAAAATGGGTCGCAAATTACAGTCTGGGAAAGCAACAATGTTTTTGAACGTGAAGAAGTTAAATATGAAGTGAAAATACTAAACCAGGAGATTAGGAAAAAGGTGAAACAAGACGGTATTAATGATCTACAGAAGCAAAAACAAGGTCAGAAGTCAGGAGATAATATACAGACACATACTGAGGAGATAGATGAAGGTTCGGATAAAATGGACACAGGAAGTGCTCATATACAAAGACTCAGGGCAGAGATATATAGAACACAAGAAATTATAAAAATAGTAAACCTCCAACTTGAAAACCAAGCTGAAGAAATGAATATCCAGAAGGATCATGGGGATAAAGCCAGCAAAACTGAAGGATTGCTACAAGACATGAAACAATTTCAAGAGCTTTTGAAACGGGTAACAACTGAAATGAGGAAACGTGAAATGCATCTGAAAGAAGAAATGAGCAACATGAAATTAAGGAGAACTGCAGCAAAAAAGCAGAGAAGACAACTGGATCTGAGGTTAGATAAAACTTTGAGAGAGAGAGATGAACTCGACATTTTAAAAATAAAAATGCAGAGACGAACTGAAGTGACTGTGCGGACGTTTGAGAAATTGGCAAAAGTTAAGAGCACTGCTGAGAAAATTGCTGCTAAGACTACACAGAAAAGTAAAGACATTGAGGTTATTTTGAAGGAGGCCAAAGAAAAACAAAGACAGTTGGAAGAACTGAACTGTAAGATTCATGACACAAAAGACGAATTGAAAAACATCCATCCTTTAATATCGCTGGAAACAGCAGACTTTCAAAAATTTAACACTGAGAAAATGCAGAAAAAGGATAAAGAATCTACCTTGGAAAGTACTGAGAGAGAGCAGGGAGACGTAAAGAAAACTGACAGAGCGGAGACAGATACAGAAAAGGACAAAATTACAAAAAACAGAATGGGTAAAGAAATGGAGGAAATGGAAAATGAAATTGTAAGACTTAGATCAGAAAAGGAGACACTAAAGAATGATATAAAACTTATAATGAACAGTTTGTATCAGAAAAACTGTGAAATTAAACAACTTAAAAAGTCCTTATGTGATCAAGTAAAACAAAAGATTGAAAGAGAAGAGATTGATATGCTTAAACAACAGATTCTAGTCGAGAGGGAGAATGTGGGAATAGAAAGACAAAAAGCTGAAGCAGAAATACATGAGATGAACCATTTAAGACAGAGAGTAGAAAGACAGAAACAAGAGCTTCATGACAAAATGCAAATGACCAAAAGACAAATGAGAGAAATGGAGCTGCTGAAGTCAGAGCTGGAAATTAAAAAAAAAGAAAGTGAACAGATATTTAGAAAAAGCATGAGGAAAAAAGAGGAATGTGAAATAAAGATGAATGATATGCAAAAAGAAAAGAAGGTACTGAGGAGAGGGACCAAAAAGAGAAGAAGAGAATTAGACCAAAGACTAGAAAAAACCTTGAGAGAGAGGGATGAGTCAGACATGTTGAGGATAAAACTGCAATGGCAGGAAGATGAGCTGGCGGAAGAAAAGCAAAAAATTAAAGACCAGACTACTCTTAACCAGGTAAACAGAGAACATGACAAAAAAAGCCTGGGACATCAGGAGGTGAAAAACATCAAGGAGAAAGTGGAAATAATACAACAAAGCACAAAATTCACTGATAATATTTACCTTCAAAATTGGATACAAAAAATGTGTATACACTTGGAAGTAATTAAGAAGGAAATGGGAATTCTGGAAAATGTAAATGTTCATTTAGGGCAACAAAAAGAAGGGCTCAGAGCATTAAAAGCTCAAAACAGCACTGTAAGAGGCAACATGAGCCGTATGAAATATCAACTAAGGACTAACTTTGAAAAAGTTACAATAAAATCAAAAACAGAGATGGATGATATGGTCCATATACAGGACAAAATCCAAAAACAAAAACAAGAGCTTGAAATCATACTAGAATATGTTAAAAGAGAAAGAAGAGAGATGCAAGTGCTGAAGACTGAGTTGGAGATCAGCAATAGAGAAAATCAACAGCTGATCCGAAAAGGCATTCGCAAAGAGCAGGAAGGTAAAAAGATATGGGCTGAGGTGAAAGGAGAAAAAGACGTCCTCAAGAGGGAGATAAAAAAAAGAAAGAAAGAGCTTGACCAGCGTCTTGAGAGAATTAACAGAGAGAGGGATGAACTGGAGATTATGAAAATGAAGATGCAAAGAAAAGATGTCAGGAGCACAGATCTAATGAAAGAGTCCAGGAAGGCAATAGTCACACACATTCCAGATCCAATTAGGTTGATAAACAAACATGAATTTCAACCTGTCAAAATGAAAGATGATGCAGATGAAGAAAATAAAGAGAAAGAAGGAATCAAACATAAAGAAGAAGACAATGACATGATGCATTTTAAAGAAATTAAGCAGACAAAAAAAGAAGAACTGCAACCAAATATAGAAGAAAGTGCCAAGAGCATTGGGGTCTTAAATGTAAAAGGTTTAAAAAGAATGTCTGATGTGGTCGACAAAAAGAGAGGGAGTGAGACGAACAAAGAGAAACTGGACTTGGAGCTGATAAGGAAACAAAGTCACATATTAGAACAAGTGAAACAAGACATCAAAGAGGAAAGAGACAAACTGGAAATCTCAAAGACTGAGCTACAACAGAACAAAGAACATGTCGACAGTCAGATTGATGAGATCACCAGAGAGAAAACCAACATTAAATATCTGACCATTCAGCTTCAGGGAGAAAAAGACAAACTTGGCAATATCATGAACATGCTTACCTTAAAACAAGAGGAACAAGCACTCAAGGAAGAAGAGTTCAAAAGACAAACACAAGAACTGGACACCAGTAAGAAGAGTTTGCTGGTAGAAAAAGAAGTAATGGAACTTTTGAGGAAGGACCTCAACAGGATGAAAGAAGACGTTAAAGCTGCCATTAACACCATCAGTGAAGAGAGAGAACAACTCAATCAGATGAAGAGTAGTACTGTTATGGACAGAAAAATGCTTGAGAATGAAAATGAAATAATGGAAGGTGAGAGGTCTGAGCTGATACTAAGAGAAGATCAACTCTTGAGTGAAAGGAAATCATTAGAAAATGTGAAGGAAAAATTGCAACAGCTGAATAAAAGGATGAGTGAAGACGTGAAATACAAAATCATGAGACTGGAGCAAAACAATGAAGACTTACTGAAAATGTTGAGTTTTTTGGAGCAGAAGCATGAGGCTCTAGATGAACAGAAAGACAATATAACATCTTACACTGAGCTATTAGAGAGAGATACGGAAGGGTTGAAGAGTATGTTTTCAGAAATTGACATACAAAGACAAGAAATGACCGATCGACTGAAACAAGAAGCTGAGTTGGAAAAGACACATCTTATAGAACTAAAGGCAGAGCAGAAGCAAGACAGAGAAGCTCTGGATATAGAGAGAGACTTGATGAAGAAAGAGAAACTGGAATTGGACCAGATACGGTCTGAGATCCTTAAACAAAGTCACATAGTAGGACAAGTGATACAAGATATCAATGAGGAAAGAGACAAACTGGAAATCTCAAAGACTGAGCTAAAACAGCACAAAGAACATGTTGACAGTCAGTTTGATGAGATCATCAGCAAGAAAACCAACATTAAAGATCTGACCCTTCAGCTTCAGAGAGAAAAAGACAAACTTGGCAATATAATAAACATGCTTACCTTAAAACAAGAGGAACAAGCACTCAAGGAAGAAGAGTTCAAAAAACAGACAAAAGATTTGGACACCAGTAAGAAGAGTTTACTGGTAGAAAAAGAAGTAATGGAACTTTTGAGGAAGGACCTCAACAGGATAAAAGAAGAAGTTAAACCTGCGATTAAGACCATCAGTGAAGAAAGAGAACAACTCAATCAGATGAAGAGTAGTACTGTTATAGACAGACAAATGCTTGAGAAAGAAAAGGAAATAATGAAAGGTGAGAGGTCTGAGCTGATACTAAGAGAAGATCAACTCTTGAGTGAAAGGAAATCACTTGAAAATGTGAAGGAAAAACTGCAACAGTTAAATCAAAGAACGAGTGAAGACGTGAAATACAAAATCATGAGACTGGAGCAAAACAATGAAGACTTACTGAAAATGTTGAGTGATTTGGAGCAGAAGCATGAGGCTCTAGATAAACAGAAAGACAATATAACATCTTACACCGACCTATTAGAAAGAGATACGGAAGGGTTGAAGAGTATGTTGTCAGAGATTGACATGCAAAGACAAGAACTGACCAATCGACTGAAACAAGAAGCTGAGTTGGAAAAGACACATCTTATAGAACTAAAGGCAGAGCAGAAGCAAGACAGAGAAGCTCTGGATAGAGAGAGAGACATGATGAAGAAAGAGAAACTGGAATTGGACCAGATAATGTCTGACATTCTGAAACAAAGTCACATAGTAGGACAAGTGATACAAGGTATCAAAGAGGAAAGAGAAAACCTGGAAATCTCAACGACTGAGCTACAACAGAACAAAGAACATCTTGACAGTCGGTTTGATGAGATCACCAGAGAGAAAACCAACATTGAAGATCTGACCCTTCAGCTTCAGAGAGAAAATGACAAACTTCAGAGAGAAAAAGTCAAACTTGGCAATATCATGAACATGCTTACCTTAAAACAAGAGGAACAAGCACTCAAGGAAGAAGAGTTCAAAAGACGAAAACAAGAACTGGACACCAGTAAGAAGAGTTTGCTGGTAGAAAAAGAAGTAATGGAACTTTTGAGGAAGGACCTCAACAGTATGAAAGAAGACGTTAAAAATGCGATTAACACCATCAGTGAAGAGAGAGAACAACTCAATCAGATAAAGAGTAGTAATGTTATGGACAGACTAATGCTTGAGAATAAAAAGGAAATAATAGAAAGTGAGAGGTCAAAGCTTATACTAAGAGAAGATCAACTCTTGAGTGAAAGGAAATCACTTGAAAACATGAAGGAAAAACTGCAACAGCTGAATAAAAGGATGAGTGAAGACGTGAAATACAAAATCATGAGACTGGAGCAAAACAATAAAGACTTACTGAAACTGTTGAGTGATTTGGAGCAAAAGCATGAGGCTCTAGATAAACAGAAAGAAAATTTAACATCTTGCACTGAGCTACTAGAGAGAGATACGGAAGGGTTGAAGAGTATTTTGTCAGAAATTGACATGCAAAGACAAGAAATGACCAATCGACTGAAACAAGAAGCTGAGTTTGAAAAGACACATCTTATAGAACTAAAGGCAGAGCAGAAGCATAAAAGAGAAGCTCTGGATATAGAGAGAGACTTGATGAAGAAAGAGAAACTGGAATTGGACAAGATAAGGTCTGACATCCTTAAACAAAGTCACATAGTAGGACAAGTGATACAAGATATCAAAGAGGAAAGAGACAAACTGGAAATCTTAAAGACTGAGCTACAACAGAACAAAGAACATCTTGACAGTCAGTTTGATGAGATCACCAGAGAGAAAACCAACATTAAAGATCTGACCCTTCAGCTTCAGAGAGAAAGAGACAAACTTGGCACTATAATGAATATGCTTAACTTAAAACAAGAGAAACAATTACTCAAGGAAGAAGAGTTCAAAAGACAAACACAAGATTTGGACACCAGTAAGAAGGGTTTACTGGTAGAAAAAGAAGTAATGGAACTTTTGAGGAAGGACCTCAACAGGACAAAAGAAGACGTGAAAGCTGCGATTAACACCATCAGTGAAGAGAGAGAACAACTCAATCAGATAAAGAGTAGTAATGTTATGGACAGACTAATGCTTGAGAATAAAAAGGAAATAATAAAAGGTGAGAGGTCAGAGCTGATACTAAGAGAAGATCAACTCTTGAGTGAAAGGAAATCACTTGAAAATATGAAGGAAAAACTGCAACAGCTGAATAAAAGGATGAGTGAAGACGTGAAATACAAAATCATGAGACTGGAGCAAAACAATGAAGACTTACTGAAACTGTTGAGTGTTTTGGAGCAGAAGCATGAGGCTCTAGATAAACAGAAAGAAAATTTAACATCTTGCACTGAGCTATTGGAGAGAGATATGGAAGGGTTGAAGAGTATGTTGTCAGAAATTGACATGCAAAGACAAGAAATGACCAATCGACTGAAACAACAAGCTGAGTTGGAAAAGACACATCTTATAGAACTAAAGGCAGAGCAGAAGCAAGACAGAGAAGCTCTGGATAGAGAGAGAGACATGATGAAGAAAGAGAAACTGGAATTGGACCAGATAAGGTCTGACATCCTGAAACAAAGTCACATAGTAGGACAAGTGATACAAGGTATCAAAGAGGAAAGAGACATCCTGGAAATCTCAAAGACTGAGCTACAACAGAACAAAGAACATCTTGACAGTCAGTTTGATGAGATCACAAGAGAGAAAACCAACATTGAAGATCTGACCATTCAGCTTAAGAGAGAAAATGACCAACTTCAGAGAGAAAAAGTCAAACTTGGCAATATCATGAACATGCTTACCTTAAAACAAGAGGAACAAGCACTCAAGGAAGAAGAGTTCAAAAGACGAAAACAAGAACTGGACACCAGTAAGAAGAGTTTGCTGGTAGAAAAAGAAGTAATGGAACTTTTGAGGAAGGACCTCAACAGTATGAAAGAAGACGTTAAAAATGCGATTAACACCATCAGTGAAGAGAGAGAACAACTCAATCAGATAAAGAGTAGTAATGTTATGGACAGACTAATGCTTGAGAATGAAAAGGAAATAATAGAAAGTGAGAGGTCAGAGCTGATACTAAGAGAAGATCAACTCTTGAGTGAAAGGAAATCACTTGAAAACATGAAGGAAAAACTGCAACAGCTGAATAAAAGGATGAGTGAAGACGTGAAATACAAAATCATGAGACTGGAGCAAAACAATGAAGACTTACTGAAACTGTTGAGTGATTTGGAGGAAGAGCATGAGGATCTAGATAAACAGAAAGAAAATTTAACATCTTGCACTGAGCTACTAGAGAGAGATACGGAAGGGTTGAAGAGTATGTTGTCAGAAATTGACATGCAAAGACAAGAAATGACCAATCGACTGAAACAAGAAGCTGAGTTGGAAAAGACACATCTTATAGAACTAAAGGCAGAGCAGAAGCATGACAGAGAAGCTCTGGATATAGAGAGAGACTTGATGAAGAAAGAGAAACTGGAATTGGACAAGATGAGGTCTGACATCCTTAAACAAAGTCACATAGTAGGAAAAGTGATACAAGATATCAAAGAGGAAAGAGACAATCTGGAAATCTTAAAGACTGAGCTACAACAGAACAAAGAACATCTTGACAGTCAGTTTGATGAGATCACCAGAGAGAAAACCAACATTAAAGATCTGACCCTTCAGCTTCAGAGAGAAAGAGACAAACTTGGCACTATAATGAATATGCTTAACTTAAAACAAGAGAAACAATTACTCAAGGAAGAAGAGTTCAAAAGACAAACACAAGATTTGGACACCAGTAAGAAGAGTTTACTGGTAGAAAAAGAAGTAATGGAACTTTTGAGGAAGGACCTCAACAGGACAAAAGAAGACGTTAAAGCTGCGATTAACACCATCAGTGAAGAGAGAGAACAACTCAATCAGATAAAGAGTAGTAATGTTATGGACAGACTAATGCTTGAGAATAAAAAGGAAATAATGAAAGGTGAGAGGTCTGAACTGATACTAAGAGAAGATCAACTCTTGAGTGAAAGGAAATCACTTGAAAATGTGAAGGAAAAACTGCAACAGTTAAATCAAAGAACGAGTGAAGACGTGAAATACAAAATCATGAGACTGGAGCAAAACAATGAAGACTTACTGAAACTGTTGAGTGTTTTGGAGCAGAAGCATGAGTCTCTAGATAAACAGAAAGAAAATTTAACATCTTGCACTGAGCTATTGGAGAGAGATACGGAAGGGTTGAAGAGTATGTTGTCAGAAATTGACATGCAAAGACAAGAAATGACCAATCGACTGAAACAAGAAGCTGAGTTGGAAAAGACACATCTTATAGAACTAAAGTCAGAGCAGAAGCAAGACAGAGAAGCTCTGGATACAGAGACAGACATGATGAAGAAAGAGAAACTGGAATTGGACCAGATAAGGTGTGACATCCTGAAACAAAGTCACATAGTAGGACAAGTTATACAAGGTATCAAAGAGGAAAGAGACAACCTGGAAATCTCAAAGACTGATCTACAAAAGAACAAAGAACATCTTGACAGTCAGTTTGATGAGATCACCAGAGAGAAAACC
>NC_048419.1:7285832-7295097 GCF_013103735.1 Etheostoma cragini | reverse complement strand
TCACTTGAAAATATGAAGGAAAAACTGCAACAGCTGAATAAAAGGATGAGTGAAGACGTGAAATACAAAATCATGAGATTGGAGCAAAACAATGAAGACTTGCTGAAACTGTTGAGTGTTTTGGAGCAGAAGCATGAGGCTCTAGACAAACAGAAAGACAATATAACATCTTGCACTGAGCTATTGGAGAGAGATACGGAAGGGTTGAAGAGTATGTTGTCAGAAATTTACATGCAAAGACAAGAAATGACCAATCGACTGAAACAAGAAGCTGAGTTGGAAAAGACACATCTTATAGAACTAAAGGCAGAGCAGAAGCATGACAGAGAAGCTCTGGATATAGAGAGAGACATGATGAAGAAAGAGAAACTGGAATTGGACCAGATAAGGTCTGACATCCTTAAACAAAGTCACATAGTAGGACAAGTGATAGAAGGTATCAAAGAGGTAAGAGACAACCTGGAAATCTCAAAGACTGAGCTACAACAGAACAAAGAACATCTTGACAGTCAGTTTGATGAGATCACCAGAGAGAAAAACAACATTAAAGATCTGATCCTTCAGCTTCAGAGAGAAAGAGACAAGCTTGGCACTATAATGAATATGTTTACCTTAAAACAAGAGCAACAATTTTTCAAGGAAGAAGAGTTCAAAAGACAAACACAAGATTTTGACACCTGTAAGAAGAGTTTACTGGTAGAAAAAGAAGTAATGGAAATTTTGAGGAAGGACCTCAACAGGACGAAAGAAGACGTTAAAGCTGCGATTAACACCATCAGTGAAGAGAGAGAACAACTCAATCAGATAAAGAGTAGTACTGTTATGGACAGACTAATGCTTGAGAATGAAAAGGAAATAATAGAAGGTGACAGGTCAGAGCTGGTACTAAGAGAAGATCAACTCTTGAGTGAAAGGAAATCCCTTGAAAATATGGTGGAAAAAATCCAACAGCTGAATAAAAGGATGAGTGAAGACGTGAAATACAACATCATGAGACTGGAGCAAAACAATGAAGACTTACTGAAACTGTTGAGTGTTTTGGAACAGAAGCATGAGGCTCTAGATAAACAGAAAGAAAATGTAACATCTTACACTGAGCTATTAGAGAGAGATACGGAAGGGTTGAAGAGTATGTTGTCAAAAATTGACATGCTAAGACAAGAAATGACCAATCGACTGAAACAAGAAGCTGAGTTGGAAAAGACACATCTTATACAACTAAAGGCAGAGCAGAAGCAATACAGAAAAGCTCTGGATAGAGAGAGAGACATGACGAATAAAGAGAAACTGGAATTGGACCAGATAAGGTCTGACATCCTGATACAAAGTCACATAGTAGGACAAGTGATACAAGATATCAAAGAGGAAAGAGACAAACTGGAAATCTCAAAGACTGAGCTACAACAGAACAAAGAACATGTTGACAGTAAGTTTGATGAGATCACCAGAGAGAAAACCAACATTAATGATCTGACCATTCAGCTTCAGAGAGAAAGAGACAAACTTGGCAATATCATGAACATTCCTACCTTAAAACAAGAGGAACAAGCACTCAAGGAAGAAGAGTTCAAAAGACGAACACAAGAACTGGACACCAGTAAGAAGAGTTTACTGGTTAAAAAAGAAGTAATGGAACTTTTGAGGAAGGACCTCAACAGTATGAAAGAAGACGTTAAATCTGCGATTAACACCATCAGTGAAGAGAGAGAACAACTCAATCAGATAAAGAGTAGTACTGTTACGGACAGACAAATGTTTGAGAACAAAAAGGAAATAATGGAAGGAGAAAGATCTGAGCTGAAAGCAAGAGAAGATCAATTCTTGAGTGTAATGAAGTCACTAGAAAATCTGAAGGAAAAACTGCAACAGCTGAATCAAAGGGCGGCTGAAGATGTGAAAAACAAAATCATGAGACTGGAACAAACCAATAAAGACTTAATGAAACTGTTGAGTATTTTGGAGCAGAAGCATGAGGCTCTACATAAACAGAAAGACAATATAACATCTTACACTGAGCTATTAGAGAGAGATACGGAAGGGTTGAAGAGTATGTTGTCAGAAATTGACATGCAAAGACAAGAAATGACCAATCGACTGAAACAAGAAGCTGAGTTGGAAAAGACACATCTTATGGAACTAAAGGCAGAGCAGAAGCAAGATAGAGAAGCTCTGGATAGAAAGAGAGAGATGATGAAGAAAGAGAAACTGGACTTGGAGTTGATGAGGTCTGACATTCTGAAACAAAGCCACATCTTAGAAAAAGTGATACAAGATATCAAAGAGGAAAGAGACAAACTGGAAATCACAAAGACTGAGCTATACCAGAATAAAGAACTTGTCGACAGTCAGATTGAGGTGATCACCAGAGAGAAAACCAACATTAAAGATCTCACCCTTCACCTTCAGACAGAAAGAGACAAATTTGGCAACATCATGAACATGCTTACCTTAAAACAAGAGGGACAAGCACTCAAGGAAGAAGAGTTCAAAAGACACACACAAGAACTGGAAACCAGTAAGAACAATTTATTGGTAGAAAGAAAAGAAATTGAAATTTTGAGGAAGGACCTCAACAGGAAGAAAGAAAAGGTTGAAGCTGTCATTAACACCATCAGTGGAGAGAGAGAACAACTCAATCAGATGAAGAGTAGTACAGTTATGGACATACAAATGCTTGAGAATGAAAAGGAAATAATGGACGGAGAAAGATCGGACCTGAAAATAAGGGAAGATAAACTCTTGAGTAAAATGAAATCACTAGAAAATCTGAAGGAAACACTGCAACAACTGAATAAAAGGATAAGTGAAGACGTGAAAAACAAAATCACGAGGCTGGGGCAAAACAATGAAGACTTACTGAAACTGTTGAGTGTTTTGGAGCAGAAGCATGAGGCTCTAGATAAACAGAAAGACAATTTAACCTCTTGCAATGAGCTATTAGAGAGAGATACAAAAGGGTTGAAAAGTATGTTGTCAGAAATTGACATGCAAAGACAAGAAATGACCAATCGACTGAAACAAAAAGTTGAGTTGGAAAAGACAAATCTCATAGATCTAAAGGCAGAGAAGAAGCAAGACAGAGAAGCTCTGGATAGAGAGAGAGACATGATGAAGAAAGAGAAACTGGATTTGGAGCAGATAAGATTAGGATTTAAGCTGAAAAAAGAAATGGAACTTTTGAGGAAGGACCTCAATGGGATGAAAGAAGACGTCGAAGCTGCCATTAACACCCTCAGTGGAGAGAGAGAACAAGTAATACAAGATATCAATGAGGATAGAGACAAAATGGAAATCACAAAGACTCAGCTACAAAAGAAGAAAGAACTTGCTGACATTCAGTTTGATAAGACAATCCAAGAAAAACAACAATTGTATCAAATAAAGACAACTACTGAAAGTGAGAGAGAAAGGTTTTTAAATGAAAATAAGAGGTTGCAAGGAGAATTGTCAGAGCTGACAATAACAAAGGTCCGGCTCACCAGTTTAATGAACTTCATTTTAAGTCTCAGAGCAAAACTTAAAAAGATGAATCAAAAGAGGCATGAGGACTTCACAAAGAAAATGGACATATTTGGACAGAAATGGAACTACATGCTACAATTAAACTCGACACTGGAACACAAGTGTGATGAACTTCATGAACAGAAAAATAAAGTCACTAGTTTTTATGATCTGATGCAAAAAGAGAAGAAACACATGATGACAATAATGTTTGACAAAGCGGTACAAAGCGAAGTTTTAAAGGAATGGCTTCACGAGCATGATGTTGATGAACAGTATTTAAATAAAGGTAAAGAGTTTGAATGTGAGAATGGGGTTTTCCAATCCGATGCCAAGACCCAGACTGAAGATTTTGAACATCAATGGAAGTTAGAGGGAGATAAACATGATCTTGAAAGAAAAGCTAAATACTTCAAGAGGGAAGGTCTGCTGCTGATGGTGGCGGAGAATGAATTGAAAAATAAACAGAAGATGTTCAAGCCGGCTCCAGAGCCTGATTTTACAGACAAGAAAATGTCAAGAATAGATTGTTTGAGAAAGATCTGGAAGGATACTAAAATGGAGCGGAAGGAGATATATCAGATGAATTGCATGAGCCATGAGATGAAAAACAACCTAGAGAAAAAACTCAAGGTGCTCAATCAGTTTGTTAAGAGAACATGGTCACCGAAAGAAAAGGAACTACTGGAGAATAAGTTAAAGCAAGGAATAAGTAAAGACATTACATCCCAAATTGATTGTAAGAGAGACAGCACTGCACTGGATAAAAACTACAGAGAGATCCAACAACTTCAAGTTCAGATGCTCAGTGAGAATGAAAAACTGTGTAGAACACTGACAAGTATTGATAAAGCTAATCAAACATTCAAGGTTGATATAACACCAAGGGATGGAACAATACAAGTTAAACAACAGACCTATCAAGCGAAGAGGAAGGTAGAAGAAACAGATTCCGCTCCAGAGACATCCAGCGGACTCCTTTGTCACCTCCGGCATTATTGCTATCGATGCTGCTGCCCTTGCTGTCCCTGCTGCAAGCAAGTCTGCCAGGAGGAGAACTGAGAGACAGGTCTATATCACTGTAATTACAAATATGAATGTTTCTGGCATACATTTGAAATATAGTATTTCTAATTTTCCGTAACAAGTATTTTTCTAATAACATGTAATCCAAAGATAACAACTTAACATGTAATTTGTTAAGTTTAGTAAGTACGTACTGTATTTCATTGTCTGCAAACGGTTTCTTTTTGGAAGTCCAGTTAGCTGAAAGATTTAAATTCACCAGCCGGATTTTTTCTTATATAGTAGAGTTGCTTAAGTGAATTCAAACTACTTTTTTACACTTACACTTTTTAAACCATTATGAGCACCATCAAAAAGTAATACAGTAACTCCAAATTTCAAGGTATTTATGCAGACCAGAGTGCAAAATGTGTGAGGCTTGTGTGTCTTACAAGTGCCTTGCCTTACTGGGTATTGCACCATGTTTGTTTGCATATGTCATATATTTCAATCAGGAGAGAAAAGTAGGCTATATGAAGTAATGATGAATGTTTATTATAACGGATGTCATGTGATAACAATGTCTTTGCAGGAGGTGGCAGGAAGATTCTAAAGGAAGAATTGTCATCAAGCACCAGCGAGATAAATACCTCCATGGAGTCTGCACATTGGTGGAGGTTGTGGCTGATGATTCTGATTAGGCTGATTGGCTGAAGAGGTTTATGGAGCTGATGAATGTTAACATAGTAAGATTTGGAAGTTTACTTAAACAACTTTAAGAGTGAGTGCATTATTATTATTGTTTTTTTATTTTAATGTATTTTTTGACAATTGTCAAAAAATACATTTCACAACATGAACATATCCCCCCTTTCCTTTGTCATCACCACCCAACCAAAAAAATCAAGAAAAGATGACACAGTGACGACAAAATTCAAGACTATACTACTAAATAAGAGATAAAAAACTATTGAGCAACTAAACATGGATAAATGACAACACAATAAGCCCAATAAACACTCTCTCCCCAGTACAAAACTTTTTAGGAGCCCTACATAAATCTCATATACTTTCCCCATTTTCTAGTGCTTACATCCAATTTGGCAAAACATTTGTATGACATTTTCTTTCAAGTGCCACCCACCTAGCAGTGTAATATTTAAATCCCTTTCCCATGTCTTCTTGAGGGCTGACGAGGCTCCATCTCCCAGGTTCTACATAAGCATAGAATAATACTAATAGAATAGGACTCAAGACTTTTTCCATATTTCAACAACACCTTATCTAAACATTCTGTTGCCTTCAGGGCTGAATAACTGGATCCACAAATACCCATCAACAAATATATATAGAAATTGAATATCTAAAAATTTAGACCTAGGGGTTCCAAATTGCTGTACCACATGCTCAAAGGATTACAATGTGCCAACATGATACAGATCCATCCATCTTCATCCGCTTATCCGGTATCGGGTCGCTGGGGCAGCAGCTCCAGTAGGGGGCCCCAAACTTCCCTTTCCCGAGCCACATCAACCAGCTCCGCCTGGGGGATCCCGAGGCCAGGTTGGAGATATAATCTCTCCACCTAGTCCTGGGTCTTCCCCGTGCCTGGAACACCTCCCTAGGGAGGCGCCCAGGAGGCATCCTTATCAAATGCACGAACCACCTCAACTGGCTCCTTTTGACGCGAAGGAGCAGCGGCTCTACTCTGAGCTCCTCTCGGATGACTGAGCTTCTCACCCTATCTCTAAGGGAGACGCCAGCCACCCTCCTGAGGAAACCCATTTTGGCCGCTTGTACCCTGATACAAGTGTTGCTCATCTATTCTATCTACATCACAAGACATGTTATTCAATAATGGATCCAAATTAACTTTAACAAAGTCTTTTAACTGGGGAGGGAATAACCCAAGGATTCCACAGGATGCGGAACTGCTGCGGATCGGCTCCAGCGCGTGTCTGCTCTGTGCTCCGCCGTCCGTCAACACCCACTAGGTCCGTATCCATGACTTACAGCTGAAGTCACAAGGACGTACGAGATCTTACAAATTCATGTATTATAGAACTACAAAAACAACAGTTTGTATCCATCCAGAGGAATAGATAGAAAAAACTTGGTGTTTTAAAGGAGTAGTGCAGGGAAATATGATCCGCCGTGAGCACGTTCTACTTTATTTCGAAAATTAACCGCATGTTTTATTAGTTTTTTTGTGCTTAATTTCCAGTCCCGCACTTTTATGGTGTTTTTCTACTGCTGGTAACAGCTCGACTCGACTCGCCTTGACTCGCCTCTACTCGACTAGACATATCTACGTCCGTTTTCCATTGTAATATGAGTAACGCTTCAGCGTGGCTGGTCACCATAGCTACGCGTGATGATGTAATTTTCAACGCGACTCACAACAGCACGTCGGCTAATTGCCACAGCCAGAAGAAATGTTTTGTTTCAAAAGAAGCTGAAGGAAGCAACAAAACTCACCGCTGAAAAAAAACAGGAGTTTGGGAATTCCGACGGAGTTCAGACGTCAACATGACTTTTGTTCGCAGACACAAAAGGGTACGTTTAGTTTCCTGGTAACGTTAGCTAACATTTGCATGTGTTAGGGGGCCCCAGTCAGTATTTACTATACTCTAGCGTTATATAAAGTACATGAACTTTAGCAACCACAATTACACACCAACATGTGTGCTGTGTACTGTTTGTGTTTCAGAGCATTTACGCTTTGCAAAATCGCCGTCGCAGACTGTTTGGTGGGCAATGTCCGACCGGTGAGATCTCTGGTTGTGACCTGCTGGGCTTCATATAATCTTTATGAGAGTGATGGAGAGATTTATGACAACGACTGAGATGCATCTGGGCCAGCAGAGCCGGGGGGGGGGGCATTGTCACAGGGTGTGGAGGAAGAAGACCGGGATGTACAGGAGGGTTTGATGCGCTACTTGAAAAGCTAAATAAAAACTTTTCTTTGATAATTTTGTCTTGTTTTTTTTAAACTAACAGTGTGCAATATTGGAAACGACATAAAGCACCTAATAGCCCTTAATATTGAACATTTGAAAAGTGAGAATAGTGCAGAGAGTAGATACTCTTTCGGTGTCTGGCTAGATTTTTTTTTAAATGTCGCGTTTGTTCTGGACACACACTCCGCACTCTTGTTTGCTAAAAACGCAGTCATCCGACCAACCAGCAGTCTGCAGGTTTCCACGTCACCTTTTGGGATCGCCTCAGCTCGCTTGGAACCTCAACAGAGGTAGTACTAAAAAAAGTACCTGGTAGCAGGTCCTAGGGACTTTTTTTCTTAATGGAAAACCAAAAAAGGTGAATAGAGTCAAGGCGAGTCGAGTAGATGCCACTCAGTGGAAAACCGCCATATGCCGTGTGCCTAATTGCTGCGGAGATCTCTGGCGTCTGGCAAAAATAGAAGCTCTGCATATCTGCTCCAAAGGGCTGCAGATTGCCGGAGCTGGCACGCAACTGGGACGCGTAGCTGTTTCGTAGTCTGAGGAAACACACAATGACTTTAATGGAAACCAAATTACTCGACGCTGTTCCAGAGCGGATCTGCAGTCGTTCTGCATCCTGTGGAATTTGGGGTAAGATGTAAGATATACAATACACCATATATACGACTCTTGTTTGGGCCACTGAAATGAACCTGATTGTAAGGCGGATTGTTACGGGGGAATTGAGCTGTTAAAGGCAAGGCTTCAGCATAACCAGCATAAAACATAGGTTTGTGCACTACCCTCCTACCGTTACACCTTGGAAGTTAGTCTCAGCCATATGGCTGCTGCAAAGGGCTATATGGCTAACATATTGAAATTTTAATTTTAATGTATCAACTTAAGAATGAATGTTCTCTTAATTACAGAAAATATTGAATAGTTATTTATAGAACTGACCTTGCCAAGTCAACACTTTTGTTATTGTTGTTGTTGGTTCATTTTTCTTGCTCTTTTGTTATTCATTGATTTACCTTATGTTATACTTACAGTATTTTAAAAAAAGAAGCAAATAAGGCATTTATTTAAAAAACAAATGTGTTGCTGTGATAAATACATTTATTTGAAGAAACCTTTCTTTGTCAAATAAAACTGTCTAAATTAAAACATTTTTTTCTGTTAAGCGTATTTATTTATTTGTATGAAAAGCTGCTCATTATTAACATTTACATAACTTATAACAGTAGAAGACCAATAGAACCATTCAAATATAATACTGAAAATGCCATTTTATTTAGAATTTTAAACTGGAAATCACACATATGTTTATAATCATACGTTCCTCCTTTTAAACGTACAATGTAATTTTCTGTGGCTAGGGTTCTCTCAATTACAAAAATGGTTGTATATGTAACCAGGTTCTGATCAGCATCCAACAATACCTGTAAAAAAAAATAACCTCAAGGTTTGGGATCACTACTTAAAGCCCATCTTGCAAGTTTAATTTTCCAACGAATTTGCACTTATTGATTGTTGGTAATAAACATTTAAACTGTTATCCACTGTTTATTATATTAAAAAGTATCACAAAACATAAAAAACACGAAAAAGTAGGTCATATTACATAGCACAACAGCGTTAGCCTAGCCTGCTAGGTAAATATTATGACTGCCTCTGGTGTTGCCTATATATGCGTCCATGTTAACATCATACGTGTGGCATTAGTGCCCCTTTTGTACCATAATTGTATTGAATGGAACAGTAAGCATCGCTCCTACGAGATGGGTGGGTGTTTGTTATGTTACACGCAAAACTAA
>NC_048419.1:7281277-7285732 GCF_013103735.1 Etheostoma cragini | reverse complement strand
ATATGAGGTATCACCATATCTTATTCTGTGTTCTTTAGATTGTATGACATCAAGGGGAATGGCTATAATGGCCCATAAGGATGTCTTGATACTGTCATAAGACGTATTTACAGCCTGTCTGTCTGCAGTGAACTTCTTGTTTAGGGCTAAGGAGCCTTTCATATGACTCAGTCTAAAAGGAATGGCAAAATTAATATAAACAATTACAATACTGGTGCGTGCTGGTTGGGGGGGGGCATGATCCGGTCTGAAATGTCACAAATGGATTTAGGCATCGTCAGATCAGCTGATCGCGGGGCGAGCTTCCCGGAGCGGAGGCTCACTCGCCTACAGCACCCGCTCTCCACCGCAGCTTCGCCGCCACGCACACAAGCACCGGCCAAACAGCGACACGTTTTCACCGGAGGAAGAGGTAAACACTTAGAAAAAACACTCTGGATGCCTTCTATTCCTAAATATAGATAAGTGTACCAGTACTTATCTGAACTGACAACATGATCCCTGTCAATAGATCGAGAGAAAACGTTGACGTTAACTCGCTGCTATTCACTGACAGTAGCCTATAAAGTAAAGTCATGGTATGCTCTGCTGCGTTGCTAAATAAAGGAGATAAATGAAGGAGACTTCCCCACAATCTTTACAATTCCTCATCTGCCCTCTCACGTCTGTCAGGTTGGTAATTATTCGGCTGCTGGCCTTTCCTCCTCTTCCTCCTCTTCCTCATCCCAGTCAGTCCCCATAGTTCTAGTGCCAGGCTGAGAATTCGCTCCCTCCTGTGACGTCATCACTGAATTGACTCCATAAACCCGCGAATACCAAAAATGACCAAAAACTAACTTTTAAAACTATTTGGAGACATTTTTAAAAATGATATACATATCTTCAGTGTTTTTTGTACCCAATAATCAACAGTGGATGTTAACTTGCAACATGGGCTTTAAATACTTTTAGCAATGTCCTGGTTCGAGGGATGAAGATGAAATAGTTTTCAAAGTCACGGACACTTATTAACTAATTAGTCTTTGGCTGTAGATGAGATTGCCCACGTGTGCATGACGTCAGAGCAAGTCGGGATCAAGTCGGACACAAATCTAACCGGCATGCAACGGGCGCCGATCGCCGGCGATCAATTCTGCGCAGACCTGGCTCATCTCGAACGAGCCTTGAGTGTACAGTGTTTCGCCACTGCTGCGGCTCATGTGTTGATCAGCTGATCAGGACGGCGGTTTAGCTCCAGGCTAAGTTCATCAGTCGCACTGGGCGCCAGAGATGAACAATGCTACAAGGGAAGTTGTGGCGCTGAGGCCGATAAACTCATATCAACTGTTCATCTGAGATGAGGTAAGGTAGCGCTACCACTGGTTTAGATGGCGATCTAATAGACTAGTTAAGTATGTGCAGACAAAAGCTACGGCGCGTAATTCCAATAAATTGGTTGCTGAAGTGGATAATAAACTTTACGTTGGTTGGTTTGTTGCAACCTGTTGACTGTCAGACTGTTAAATATGTCGGGGTGCGTTGCGAACACGGACGAAACGCCAATTGCTAGCCTGCCATAGGCTGACACAGCGGACATGATCAGAATCAGAATCAGCTTTATTCGCCAGGTATGAGGACACACACGAGGAATTTTTCTTTGGAGCATCGTTGCTCACATTGCGTCACACTGTGCTTACACACAAAAAAAAAAACACACGAAACAACCAAAACAAAAACTATACACACCAATATATACATACAATATATACATACTCTAAACAGAACAATATAGAGGCATGAGTGAACAAAGAGTTTAATACAAATTATTTAAATACGGAGCATAGTGCAAGGATACTGGGATAAATAGTATTATGTTATTATATTACAATATGAACAGTATGAACATTATGGACAGTTCTGAAATAGAAAATGAGAATGATGAATGAATAACAAATGAGAAAGATGAGAATGGGAATGATGAGTAAATAGTAAATAATAAATAATAAGTGAGATATGAGAATGAGAATGATGAATAAATAATAAATAATAAGTGAGATATGAGAATGAGAATGATGAATAATACTTAATAAGTGGAACCAGTGAACAGGTGCTGTAGAGACAGTGATTACTGGGTTATTGACCAGAATTGAACCTGACACTGACTGTAAGCAATCAGCTGTTCATCAGAGAGATGGCTTGTGGGTAGAAACTGTTCCCGAATCAGTTGGTTTTGGAGTACCGTGCTCTGTAGCGCCTGCCAGAGGGGAGAAGCGGGAGCAGGTTGTGTCTGGGGTGAGATGGGTCTGCAGTGATGGTTCCTCCCTGTTTCGTGACTCTGGATGTGTATAAGTCATGAACGGAGGGCAGGTTGGCACCGATGATCTTTTCTGCTGTCCTTACTGTCCGTTGCTGTCTGCTCCTGTCCTTTTTGGTGGCAGATCCAAACCAGACAGTGATGGACGTGCAGAGGACAGACTGGATGATGGCTAAGTAGAAGTGGATCAGCAGCTCCTTAGGCAGGTTGAGCTTCCTGAGCTGGCGCAGGAAGTACATCCTCTGCTGGGCTTTTTTGATGATGGAGTCAGAGTTGGGTTCCCACTTCAGGTCCAGGGATATAGTGGATCCCAGAAACCTGAAGGATTCCACAGTAGACACAGGACTGTTGAGTATGCTGACGGGGGGAAGAGTGGGGGGTCTCTTCCTGAAGTCCACGATCATCTCAACAGTCTTGAGCATGTTAAGCTCAAGGTTGTTTTGACCAGAGAGCCAGCTGATCCACATCCCGTCTGTAGGCCGACTCATCACCGTCCCGGATGAGGCCGATGACGGTTGTGTCGTCAGCGAACTTCAGGAGTTTAACAGATGGGTCTCCCGAGATGCAGTCATTGGTGTAGAGGGAGAAAAGCAGTGGGAAGAGCACACACCCCTGGGGGGCGCCAGTGCTAATAGTCCATGTGCTGGATGTGATGCTCCCCAGCCTCACCTGCTGCCTCCTGTCAGTCAGGAAGTTTGTGACCCACTGACAAGTGGAGGCTGGCACAGTGAGCTGGGAGAGTTTGGTGCTGAGGATGTCCGGGATGATGGTGTTGAACGCCAAGCTGAAGTCCAAAAACAGGATCCTTGCATAAGCCCCTGGGGATTTGAGGTTTTGCAGGATGTAATGCAGTCCCAAGTTGACTGCATCATGCACCGACCTTTTAGCCCTGTGGGCAAACTGCAGGGTGTCCAGCAAGGGGACTGTGATGTCCTTCAGGTGGGCCAACACCAGCCTTTCAAAGGACTTCATGACTACAGATGTCAGGTTGACAGGCCTGAAGTCATTTAGTCCAGAGATGGAGGGTATTTTTGGGACTGGGATGATTCTTTAGCGTTTGAAGCAGGAGGGAACTTCCGATAGCTCCAGAGATCTGTTGAAGATCTGAGTGAAGATAGGGGCCAGCTGGTTTGCACAGATTTTCAGGCAGGATGGTGACACACCGTCTGGGCCAGGAGCCTTTCTGGTCTTCTGCCTCTGGGAGGGCTGGCGCACATCCACTTCACAGATTGTGTTTGCAGGTGAGGGGTCAGAGGGGGGGAGGTGACTGACTGAAGTGTGAGTTGGTGATTTGTTGTGGGGGAGGGGTGTGACTGTGGTCTTTTCAAACCTACAGTAAAAGCTGTTCAGCTCGTCAGCCAGTCGTTGAGAACCAGCAGTGTTGGGGGATGGTCTCCTGTAGTTTGTGAGTGTCTGCAGGCCTCTCCACACTAACTGAGTATCGTTGTCTGAAAAGCTGTTTTCCTGCTTTTTAGCATAGCTCCTCTTAGCTGCTTTGATATCTTTGGTCAGTGTGTTGTTGGCCTGGTTATACAGGACTCTGTCCCCACTTCTGAAGGCCTCCTCTTTAGACTGAGCTGCCTGAGTCTTGCCGTGAACCAGGGTTTTTGGTTGTTGTATGTGCAGAAGGTTTTTGTCGGCACACACATGTCCTCACAAAAGCTGATGTCACAGTGTCAGTTAGTTCGTCCAGATCCGTGTCTGCAGCCTTAAAAACACTCCAATCAGTACAGTCAAAGCCGGCCTGTAAATCCAGCTTTGACTTGTTGGTCCATCTTTTTGCTCCCTTTACAACAGGTTTAACAGATTTTTGTTTCTGCCTGTATGTTGGGACAAGATGAACCAGACAGTGATCAGAGAGTCCCAAGGCTGCACGTGGGACAGAGCGATGGGAGTTCTTTAATGTAGTATAGCAGTGGTCCAGTATATTATGCCGGTTTTCCACTGAGTGGCATCTACTCGACTCGCCTCGACTCTACTTGCCTTGTTTGGTTTTCCGTTACGAAAAAAAGTCCCTGGGACCTGCTACCAGGTACTTTTTTTTAGTACTACCTCAGTCGAGGTTCCAAGCGAGCTGAGGCGATCCCAAAAGGTGACGTGGAAACTTGCAGACTGCTGGTTGGTCGGAGCACTGCGTTTTTAGCAAACAAGAGTGCGAAGTG
>NC_048419.1:7279248-7281177 GCF_013103735.1 Etheostoma cragini | reverse complement strand
TTTGGTTCAAACTAACCTTTAGAGAACCAAAAACTAACGTTCCCTAACGTTCCCTAAACGTTCTGTGTTAGTGGGGTAGGGGCTTTATGTCGTTTCCAATATTGCACACTGTTACTTTAAAAAAACAAGACAAGTTATCAAAGAAATGTTTGTATTTTGAAAGGGAAACTGGAAAAATTCAGTAATCTCAACCCTATGGCAAATTGTTGTAAACCAAAGCAAAAAGAAGTGCAGGTTTCATCAAAATTGGCAAAAAAGGATCACCAGGATTGCCTTAAGAAAGAGAGCTTTTCTTGTCATTGCTGTACACATGCTCAACCTTTAGAGAAATGCCAACAATTTAAAAGAAAGAAGCACAGAGACAAGATCCATTTTCTAAAGGAAAAAGGCATTTGGTTTTGTTGCTTATGTATGGTACACATACTGTAAGTAAGGATTTGGGGAAACGCTTGACATGTGAAGTTTGTGATAAACAACATCCCACTGTGCTCCATATCTGGAGAACGAATGTGGAGTCAGAACAATCTCCCTAGCCACTTAGAGTTAAATCATTAACAACATCTCAGACATGCAGACTTACAGGGGACAGGAAGAAAAGCTGTATTC
The DNA here is from genome assembly GCF_013103735.1 of Etheostoma cragini. Classification (NCBI taxonomy): domain Eukaryota; kingdom Metazoa; phylum Chordata; class Actinopteri; order Perciformes; family Percidae; genus Etheostoma; species Etheostoma cragini. The sequence goes on along the minus strand of NC_048419.1, from coordinate 7,280,571 downwards.
TTTTTATTGTTCCGGTACAGGTTAATTCCTCTAAAGGAAATAACATCATATGAATTTTTGGGCCCTGGAAGCTCAGCTACGTTCTGTTCGGAGTAGCTTATAAAGAAAGACTGAACATTACAGGAAAAACATTTTCTTCTGGAAACGATGAGGCAGGAAAATGTTGTTCCAGGTTTGGATTTAAAATCCTTCTCCTGACTCAGAAAGCTCTAAATGGTCTAGCACCATAATATCTTGAAAAGCTCATAGTACCTTATTCTCCCACTTCCTGTACTCAAGTAGAAGTACCGATCCTGTTAAAAAATTGGGATGGTTCTCTGTTGGCCCTTCCTCTGCCTCTCTCTGTTGTTTGTCCCCTCCTGCCTTCACCAGCCAGCTGCCTGCGCACACCTGCTCATCATCTGCTCATCACTTCTCCCGCTGTTTGTACCTGCCAGACACTACTATCAATCTCTGCATTTAAACAATGATCTACTAATCATCTTTGCTTGATTGTTGTTTCAGCGTGGATGACTCCAGCTCCAAGCTCTCAGAGAAAACATTATTGGACTTACCTATCTCCACTCGTCATTGTTTTCATTGTCTTACCCTCTCTTGTGTTTGTTTCCCTACAGTTATCTTCCAGCTTCCCGTTGTCCCCAGTCAGCTGGCCCCTCCATTCAGTTCCCCCCTCACGGCTCCTTGCTCCACCCTGCCTCCACTTTCTGTCTTCCCCTCCTCGGCTTCCTCCGCTCCGGTCTCCCAGAGCTTACCTCTTCTTCCTCTCCTACCTGCCCTTCCCTTGCCATCCAATCCAGCCTTTTGTGCCCTCGCCATCGCGCCTTTTTCCTCTGTGCAAATTTAAATAAACCTGTTGATTGCCTTGCATTTGGGTCTATTCTGTCCTCCCTCATTACAAAAAAATAGTATGGTAAAAGTAGAAGTATTGATTGAACTTCTTTACTCAAGTAAAAGTAACAAAGTACAGGCTTGGAAATGTAGTTATAAAAGTATAAGTAGCCTTGCAAACAACAACCATTTTTCACGCAAAGCTACCTGTCCCACACACGATAATAGAGTGCAAACTGAGAAACTTCAGCAGACATGGAAAAAAGGCTCTTTATGTATTGCCTACATTTTAAATAGATGTCTGCCAATAGGCCTAAAACATCACATATGTATATTGAGACGGAGATTGGGACTTCAGGTTAGAAAGATTCACATGTATGTCTCATGAATGTGTGTGTTCAAATATGGCTTTTGGGAAAAAAAAGGATTAAATATGAATTACTAAACAGACATTAATCAAGAAGTTCCCCGTACGTTTAGAGTTAAGCAGCACAT
>NC_048419.1:7277915-7279148 GCF_013103735.1 Etheostoma cragini | reverse complement strand
AAAAAAGGATTAAATATGAATTACTAAACAGACATTAATCAAGAAGTTCCCCGTACGTTTAGAGTTAAGCAGCACATTCGCAAGGAATCATTCTTCAAGGAATCATTGCACCCACATGGAGCATGTTCAGGTGGGTTAAAGGTGTTAAATATTTTACAGGAAATACAACTTCATAGTTACGTGTTTGGGTCGAGGCCAGGGACAGCAGGGTTCACTGGGCAAAGCAGGGATAATGCCTGTGCAATTATATTACAATTCATCAAATATTAACTCAATAGCAGACACAGAATTGATTACAGAATTGTAATCATTAATTTATCTCTGCAAATAAACCTGACTAAAATTGACCTAAAAAAAAAGCCAGAAATTGAAATAAAACAAAAATACTTGAACTTTAAAAGTTAATTCTGATATAGTCTGTGCCAAATATACACAAGGGGCCAATTGTTCGGATCTCGGACAAAAAACGTCTATGGCAGGTTTCACATGTAGCAAAATAACTGACTAGGTCAGATATGACCAACAGCACCAGTAGCCTACCTGATATGGTAATACATCTCAACTTTCTTAGCTTCCTGAATTAGCCTGCTATATTTACAAGGGAATGGCTCAGTTGTTAATGACACAATCAATAGTTTTGTAAATGCTAATTTTGTGATCACCACTATTGCAGTGAACAGCTGATTAATGCCTTGTATTCCTAAAGAACATGAGAGTAGGAGACAGTGGGTGTGAGGCAGGCAGGTGAAGGCTCCTGGGCAGCACATGTTCCGTGCAGTGTTGAAAAGCCCCACGAGGCTGCTGTGTCACACAGCAGTTCCACCGTCTAATAAAAAAAGGCTAGACTTACACTGAAAGCAAAAGTGGCCCTATCTAATATACAGTGAGGAAAATAAGTATTTGAACACCCTGCTATTTTGCTATTTGCTATTTCTCCCACTTAGAAATCACAGAGGGGTCTGAAATCGTCATTGTAGGTGCATGTCCACTGTGAGAGACATAATCTAAAAATCACAATGAATGATTTTTAAAAATATTAATTTGTATGATACAGCTGCAAATAAGTATTTGAACACCCGTCTATCAGCTAGAATTCTGACCCTCAAAGACCTGTTAGTCTGCCTTCAAAATGTCCTCCTCCACTCCATTTATTGCCCTAAATTAGATGCACCTGTTTGAGGTTGTTAGCTGCATAAAGACACCTGTCCACCCCATACAATCAGTAAGAATCCA
>NC_048419.1:7276197-7277815 GCF_013103735.1 Etheostoma cragini | reverse complement strand
TGTACTCCGAACCTCTTTAGCAGATTAATTAAGACAAGTCATAATAGTTGAAAGGAAATGTAAGTTTTCAATTACATTTTTAATTCAAACAATGGATTTCTATTTGTCTTTGAATGTAATTTTGAATGACAGTGATTCAATACACATTTTTAACTGCCTTAACACATCCTCATCTTTGTGTCTTGATTCCTTTCATCCTTCTACTGTAAAGGAACTGAAGCTTTGTTTCCACACTTGGTTTTAGGAATACAGGTAACAACAACTTGTAAGTATGAAGCATAAGCTGATAGCGAAACTCTATACCTAGAGACAGAAAGTGTATTGTTATTTCTGCTTTCCTTACCTAAATTAGGCAGATTTAATGACTTGTAATGTTTAGCTCCTGTTTGTTGTAACGTGTTTCCAGCAGCCAATCTGAGATCACTAAAAAGTGAGCTGATAAACTGGGTGTTGCCTGCCACACACTTAGCCTTGATGATGATTTTCTCTGCTGTAACTAACTGCAACCTCAACCACAGCACAGTGCCTACATAAAATAGCAGCCCAGACCACTCTCCAAAGCTACAGCTGTTACATTCTGAACACAGACTGTTCACACACAGGAAGAACTTGCTTTTCAGTTTTTTGCTTTACATGATTTGATGCATCTCTGCCAACTATGCTCTAAGACTGTAAATGCAGTGATCACAACTTTAAATGCATTAACTTTAACTGAGTGGTTCATTTCACACAGTTCTCATTACTTTTTACACAAGCATCACATAGAAAACATAGCGTACAGAACATTTCAACCCAGAGTCTTCTGCTGACAAAATTCTCAATCTAGTTTCTAATGAGAATATTTTCTGCAGACAAATATAAAGGGCACATCAGGTTTTTTAAATGATGTAAAGGAAACACTTGTCCAACTATGTTACACTGATATACTTGTGTTGGACATTGTGAGGGTCCGTCAGACTGCAGGTATATTTCAGAAATGTGTTCATACAAGAATATAAATAGTATTTTCTTCAATAATAGTAACTTTATATTTAGTTACATTTGTGTAAAAATATTAACAAACGCAAATTTCATGTGCAGTACGTACTCGGAGGTATGTGATGACATCACTGCAGGTTGGATATGAAACACCAACAAGGTGGAGATGGGGCGTCAGGTGTGAGTTTGTCAGCAAATCGGCTAGATGGACCTTGCCCAAGTTTCTGACTTGGTATTTTGTCTTAATTTAACTTTCATTGCTCTTTTCCTGTGTCGTTTGTTTTACGTGCAATGCTAGATGCAGCATAATGCCAGGTGTGAACTGATGTATACACGGTTGTGAAAAAGACAGACCTGGGTTACATATGAGCAACTACAACTAGCTTATACTACAGTGAAGAAAATAAGTATTTTAACACCCTGCTATTTTGCAAGTTCTCCCACTTAGAAATCATGGAGGGGTCTAAAATTGTCATTGTACGTGCATGTCCACTGTGAGAGACATAATCTAAAAAAAACAAATCCAGAAATCACACCGTATTTGTTTTTTAACAACAATAGGTTTTTTTAACTATTTATTTGTATGATACAGCTGCAAATAAGTATTTGAACACCTGAGAAAATCAATGTTAATATTTGG
>NC_048419.1:7264981-7276097 GCF_013103735.1 Etheostoma cragini | reverse complement strand
AGGATGATGGGAAAACAGCAAGTTGAGGAGTAAAACAGGAAAAATTGATTTATTTTTTTCTTTCAAACAACAGTGGTGATAGAAGACTCTGTGTGTAATGGGAATTTGAGCAGGTTGTCTGCACAAGCTCTGTATTTATTAACAGTGCCTCAACAGCGTTGCACCAATACAATGTTGGGTGCATTTTACAATAGATGGGAAGAGTTGAAAATAATAATAAAAAATACATCCCTGCAAGTCTCCATTGCACTCAAATGAAAGAATCTCACAATGGACCATGTTCATGATATTCACAGCTTCCTAGAGGATTTCTTAGCTCTCCAGCTAATTTATGATTAATCAAATCTAATGGAACAGTCAAGTCTTCAAAGCAGCAGTGGTGTTTATAGACTGGAACATTGTAAGCACAATTACAAAAACATAACAGATACACATTAGCCAGGAGAACATTAAAACAAGTGGATTTTCATCCACAACTTCAAACTTTTTAAGTATCAAGCAGGTAAAGTTTAAAATGGTGAATTTTGATCTGAGGAAAGACTACTGTAATAGAAAGGCTACTAATATATGTTATAACATAGGTATAAGTGCATTGGAAATATTACAGAAGTAGCTTTGAATGCTAAGAAAAGATGAATGAATATAAAGAATATGAACATGAACAACAGTGCTAGAATTCGGTTTGGTGCTTTTTTCCCAAATAGTAGTGTTGATAAAACACCAGAGTTTCAATACAGATACAATACCTTTTAAACCTTACTTCGAGGGTTTCTACATTTTATTTCTTATTTAACCAAAGTAAAAATTCTCCAATGTTAAATTTAGTTGAAACACATGCATCCACTCTAGAACTTTGTTGAAATTAAATAGTCTAACTCTGGCCAATGTTTGATGTAAATCTGACCACAGAAGGTTACAAGATTATAAATCTGACCAGATATTTGATACCAGCTTTTGGTATTTCACAATTTTTGATACTCAGTGCAACATACACATATCCATGAGATGTTAAAAAACAATAAGCACTGACACCAATCCAGGAAGCCTTACGCTACATTATAAACATGGTCCATCTGAGAAAATTGAGGTTTGCTTTAAATTACTAAGTGCTTATTAGTCCTCTTAAATCACATGGTGTATATTTTGCTGATAAAAAAAGATTTAAAAAAATAGAACAAAATTCTTAAAAAATAACATACACCTTGTGCATTAAGGTATTCCCAATTTCCATTAATTGATGTGTCACACTTAACAGATTTGTTAAAGATCAAAGTTTGAGATGAGAGCAAACTAATAAACAAGTGATGTGTTTTCATTGCATACAGTTAAAGGACAGCCTCTATCTCCAACACCTCATCTTCTGCTCAAAGCTTTTGCCCGTGGAGACACTTTGATAATCATGAATTATCAATGAATCTGTTAATTCATGTTGGGCAAGTGTTGTATTAAGACACATACAACACCTCTTGATAAACATATGACATCCAGTTTGGACTTGATGCCCTCCTTTTTCTCAAAAATAAAATAAAATAAAAAGATCCACACACACCTAATAGAAACACCCAACAAACTGCCCCGCAACTTTCTCATATACAAACCTGGCTATCACCAGTTGTAACAGCTAGTTCTGATGAAGAGCACTTGGAAACATCATGAAAGAAACTGTTCATGAAGGCCAAGAAAAGAGAGTGCTAAAAATTATCACGTTTTATATTGAGAAGCAGCAGTAGTTAAAGGCCATCCAAAGGTGCTTCAAACAGTTGTTTTTCAGTTGTGCTGATGAATTTGTGAGGTCCTGAAGTCCAGTTTGATACAGTACAGTCAGAATGTGGAGGCTTTGAACCGTAGTGTTGACCGAAGGGGCTTCTATAAAACAATATGGCCGCTAGCTGAGGCACTTTGATGCTGTGATCATTTTATAGCTATAAGGATGTGGCCAAGGTGTTCATGCCTCATTTGTTTTGATATGTGTTTGTGTGTGTGTGTGTGTGTGTGTGTGTGTGTGTGTGTGTGTGTATTTGTGAGTGCTATCACTCTCTTATGCTAGCAGAGTAGGAGAACTGCGGGAAATGCGCTTGCTGGCCAGGGTCCTCACAGTCCAGACTGTTATCTGTAAGAACAAGAAAGCAGAAATCAGTCGTCGCTTTTAAGTCAAGAACGTGATCATGGAAAGTGGTGGATCAGGGACTGACACTGATTGACGCTGTACAGTCAGGGGATACCCACACTTATCTGGAGGAGTGAGCGTGATGGTCTGTGCTGTGAACTCATCATCAAAGTACCGGGTGTCTGTCTCTGATGTCACTTGTGGTTTGAACAATGGGGTAAGCTGGCGCGGGGGGAGAAGATTGGTTAAATGGTTTGGACAAAGGTTTGTGACACAAGCCGCATTGTTCACATACTGCCTGTTTACTTTGTGCATATCTGAAGCATTAAACATATCCACTGGGATCAGGGCTGCATCATTTCTTACTGACTCTGAGATAACTTTTTGAGAACGTTTAATTAACATAAACTTAACTAAACATGGCTAAACGCAATATGGTTACTGTGTTGTTAATGTTAATTACACTGTGTGTACCAGTGGACAAGCTTTATTGGGTTTTCTTGGAAACTTTCCACTATCGCTGTAATTAAAAGTCTGGAAGTATAGTAAAGCTTTCTTTATTGGAATAAGTAATTATATAAGAAGTCCATTATGTCTGTTTTACGTTTTTGTGAATCATTTAATTTTGCTTCCATCTGTTGACAACTTGACACAAAAGAACAATAACAATTATCTCAATACTGATCAAGTATTGAAAAGACAATGTGGGTAAATGTGTGTGTTTTAAGGTAAATTTAGATTCAGAAAATAAACAAACTGACATAGCAAACACACACACACACACACGTATAAATAGATAGATATACAGTATATAGATAGATATGTACATGTATATCTATCTATCTGTCTATATATATATATATATATATATATATATATATATATATATATATCTGTATAGTATTTCCTTTGATTCTAGGTATTAGAGATGAATTTAACCTGCTCTGTATTTCCAGCAACATGGTTAACTTTTCACTACATGTGACTGGGAGCAAAAATTGGAGGTGATAATTATTAAAGCCTGATAAAAGTGTCTAAAATCACAGATAATATGGCTAACTAAGCAATCATTCAGGACATCCTGTTTTTGTGACTAAAAAGCAAACCCCAGCTTCACTTCCTTTGTTAGACTATCTTACCTTCTTTTGTACCACATCCTGCCAGTTGATGATGATAAAAAATTTGTGACTCATTACTTCTTTGGCATCAGTAGGACCTCCACCCAACCTGTCAGTCCAAAAAGATCCTGTAAGGATTAAGTTATTGTATCCAAAATAATTCACAGAGAGGAACAATCTGGGTCAAATACCTTTGTTTGGGGTCTTTCTTGAGCAGGCCAGCCAACAGGGACTTGGCCTCGGGCGACAGATTCCTGGGGAAGCGGATTTCCTCCATGAGGATGAGCTCAAACAAACGCTCATGGTCTTGGTTGTAGAAAGGCAGACGGCCGCACATCATCTCATACATAACTACACCCAGACCCCACCAGTCCACCGCCCGGCCATAGTCATTATCTTCTAGGACCTGAGAAACAGACATTTGCCTGATTACAATTCTTAACAATGGCAGTAAAAAGTGACTTTAAATTTGCAGACTTCAACATTTACAGTGTATTTGGCACACATTACTTAACAGCACACTTCTCTAAGCCAAATCTATATTTCTCTTTTCAGTTTTTTTAAACTCACTTTTTGTGAGTAATATAGATTTCCCACCAGCCACCATGTCCAACACCAGGGCTCGTATGTATAAAGCGGATTAAAACTTTGGTCACTTAGTTATGAGTGGCCAGCAGATGGCTGTCCTATAGCACAAAAACAGAGAATGTGATGAATTAGTAGTAGGGAAATTAAATTAATTAAAAAGCAACAACTGTATGTAATTCCAGTGTATTTGGCCAGATATCATGTACAGTGAATATAAAAAGTCTACACACCCCTGTTAAAATGTTTTTTGTAATTTAAAGATAAATCATGTCAGAACACACCGTTAATGTGACCTATGATGTGAACAATTCAATTGATAAACACACTGAAATCTTTGAAAGGGAAAAATAAAAAATGAAAACGTCCAATAACATGGTTGCATAATTGTGCACACCCTTGAACTAATACTTTGTTGATGCACCTTTTGATTTTATTACAGCAGTCTGTCTTTTTAGGTAGGAATCTATTAGCATGGCACATCTTGAAGTGGCAATATTTCTCCATTCTTCTTTGCAAAAGTGCCCAAATCTGTCATATTGCGAGGACATCAACTAGGCAGAGCCCTGTTAAGATCAACCCACAGATGTTCAATTAGATTCAGGTCTGGGCTCTGGCTGTGCCATTCCAAAACGTTAATCTTCTTTTGGTGTCTAATTTTTTAACATCACAAAAACCTGGCATTTTAACGTGTGTGTAGACTTTTTACATCCACTGTAGTTTGCCGTGTGCAAACAAAATCAAAATCTGCAGTATGCAAAAAAACAAAAAAAAAACAGATGTCTTTTACTGATTCAGAGGAAATCTCCAGTATGCCTCAGACTAGTCACGCTTTGCCAGACCCTCCTCCAAAGCGCGCTGAAGGAGAGTCTGGCTACTCCACATAGCATTCAGGTATGGAAGAAAAACATACTCTGTTTTTAATGGCATTTCTTTAACCCAATCAGAATCATTATGGACGATTCCAAACACAGCTGCTGCGAGAGAAAACTCAGATTGGAGACACAGTCTAGCTAGCTGTCTCAAATTACCATGCAGAGATCTGAGGAGCAGTCAACAATAGTCCTCATAAACCCACCAAACTTTAAAATTCCAACACAAAGAAAGCAGAAGGAAACGGAAAACACATGCATCCGGGGCAATTTCTTGCAGCACCGGAGCAATACCGGAAGTGTAACGCAAAGTATATAGACTAGCCTCGGACAAACATCCATGCTTGGACAAGTCTACTTCGCCACAATGCAAAGTGCTGGAACAGTCAGAACAATTGTGGCTTGCCGTTGTGGCCAACAAATAAAAAATAATTTCACTTCTGAAACACTCTCTCTCTCTCTCTCTCTCTCTCTCTCTCTATCTATATATATATATATATATATATATAAACATATATATAAACATATATATATATATTTATATATATATATATATAAATAAACATATATATATGTATAAACATATATATATATACATACATACATACATACACATACAAACATACATACATACAGTATACACATACATACAGTATATACACTAACATACAGTATATACACATTCATACAGTGTGTACACACATATATACAGTACAGGCCAAATGTTTGGACACACCTTCTCATTCAATGCGTTTTCTTTACTTTCATGACCATTTACTAACTATCTATTATCACTGAAGGCATCAAAACTATGAATGAACACGTGGAATTATGTACTTAACAAAAAAGAGTGAAATAACTGAAAAAATGTCTTATATTCTAGTTTCTTTAATGTAGCCACCCTTTGCTTTTTGATAGTGCTGCAAACCCTTAGTGTTCTCTCAATGGTAGTCACCTGAAATGGTTTTCACTTCACAGGTGGGCCTTGTCATGGTTAATTTGTGGAATTTCTTGCCTTACTAATGGAGTTGGGACCATAAGTTGTATTTTGAAGAAGTTAGGATGACAGCCAACAGCCCTATTGGACAACTGTTAGAATTCATTTGGCAAGAACCACTCAGCTAAGTTAAGAGAAACGAGTGGCCATCATTACTTTAAGAAATGACGGTCTGTCAGTCCGGAAGATTGTGAAAACTTTGAATGTATCCCCAAGTGCAGTTACAAAAACCATCAAGTGCTACAACAAAACTGGCTCGCATGAGGACTGCCCTAGGAAAGGAAGACCAAGAGTCACCTCTGCTGCTGAGGATAAGTTTATCTGAGTCACCAGCCTCAGAAATCACAAGTTAACAACAGCTCAGATTAGAGACCAGATGAATACTACACAGAGTTATAGCAGCAGACACATCTCTAGAAAAACTGTTAAGAGGAGACTGCGCCAATAAGGTCTTCATGGTCAAACTGCAGCTAGGAAACCACTGCTAAAGACAGGCAACAAGCAGAAGAGATTTGTTTGGGCCCGAGAAACACAAGGAATGGACATTAGACGAGTGGAAATCCTGCAGTGACATGCAACATCCCATCCAGTTTGCGTTTATAAGGGCTATTTGACCAAGAAGGAGAGTGATGGAGTGCTGCACCTCCGTAGTCACCGGACCTGAACCCAATCGAGATGGTTTGGGGAGTGCTGGACCGCAGAGTGAAGGCAAAAGGGCCAACAAGTGCTGAGCATCTCTGGGAACTCCTTCAAGACTGTTGGGAAACCATTTCAGGTGACGACCTCTGGAAGCTCATCAAGAGAATGCCAAGAGTGTGAAAAGCAGTAATCAGAGCAAAAGGTGGCTACTTTGAAGAAACTAGACTATAAGATATGTTTTAGTACATAATCCCATGTATGTTCATTCATAGTTTTGATGCCTTCAGTGATAATCTACAATGTAAATATTCATGAAAATAAAGTAAACGCATTGAATGAGAAGTTTTGTCCTGTATATACATATATAAATATATATACATATATACACATAGTATATACAGTGAGGAAAATAAGTATTTGAACACCCTGCTATTTTGTAAGTTCTCCCACTTAGAAATCATGGAGGGGTCTGAAATTGTCAGTCGCCCACGGCTGTGGAACGCCCTCCCAGAAACCCTAAGAAGAGCCTAAAGACACTCTTATTTCAAAAGGCCTTTTAAACAGTCATTGTTTTAAATTTAGTTTATGGTGTGTTATTATTGCTTGTTTTTTTTATTATATTCTGGAAAATGTTTTTAACGCCCTACAAATGTAGCACTTTGAGATTTCTTTTTGGAAATGTGAAGGGCATTATAAATAAAATGTATTATTATTATTTATTATCGTCTACTGTGATGACAGACATAATCTAAAAAAAAAAAAAAAAAAGAAATCACAATGTATGATTTGTTAACTATTTATTTGTATGATGCAGCTGAGAATAAGTATTGGAACTTCTATCGTCTATCAGCTACAATTCTGACCCTCAAAGACCTGCTAGTCTGCCTTCAAAATGTCTAACTCCACTCCATTTATTATCCTAAACTAGATGCATCTGTTTGAGGTTGTTAGCTTCACAAAGACAGGTGTGTGGCCAAGACCAAAGAGCTGTCCAAAGACACTAGAGACAAAATTGTACACCTCCACAAGGCTGGAAAGGGCTACAGGGAAATTGCCAAGCAGCTTGGTGAAAAAAGGTCCATTGTTGGAGCAATCATTAGAAAATGGAAGAAGCTAAACATGACTGTCAATCCCTCTCGGACAGGGGATCCATGCAAGATCTCCCCTCGTGGGGTCTCAATGGTTCTAAGAAAGGTGAGAAATCAACCTAGAACTACATGGCTGTGTAAAAACATGGAGGTCAGGTGTGGTAGTCGCTCTGTTACTATATATATACCCGACAAACATCAATCTGCTTAAACAATCTCTCAACAACAAATATGCAAACATTATTCGCAACAATTAAGAACTAATTGCTCACGGTATTTGTAAATGTGCTGTATTTGTATAGCGCTTTTCCAGTCTTAACAACTGCTCAAAGCGCTTTAACATCTACAGGAAACATTCACCATTCACACACATTCATACACTGTGGCCGGGGGCTGCCATACAAGGTGCCACCTGCTCATCAGATAAACATTCACACACATTCACACTCCGATGCGCAGCACCGGGGGCAACTCGGGGTTCAGTGTCTTGCCCAAGGACACTTCGACAATGACTGCAGGGGCGGGGATCGAACCACCAACCTTCCGATTGGCAGGCAACCGCTCTACCACTGAGCCATTTATCTGTATAAACAAATAAACAAGATATGTAGTATTATTAGAGACTACTCATGCCCCAAATTCACACAGCAAACTTACCTTTTCCAATATGTACTCTCCCCGAGACACATGGAGGATCCAGAGAGTACTCAGCAACGTCCTATTGACAGCTTGATGCACCCTGAGGAGGCCAGTCCTGGCGGGCGTCTGCAGCTAACCCCGCCACAGGGAAAGCCATCCACACCACAGGAGACCTCTTCTGGTGTGGACGTCGTCAAATTCAACGCTACCCTCTTCCAGCACTCCAATTCTGGCCATCTGAACACACCGGAGGACATGACAGCCGTCCGGATCTCAATGGAGGATCATCCACTGTTTAACTCACCAGCGGCAGAAACACCAGCACCGGGTAGATTTGCTGCAACGAGTAACGTTGCATCTCCAGCGCTTCCCACGAGTAACACCGGCAGTGACCATACGCTCTTGAGAACATCCAGTGTCCAACACTGTGTGTTGGACACACAGTGTCACAAGTGACAAACACTGCTTGAATTCATCAGACAAACACGTGTACAAGAAAAACAAGCGTGGGGAAGTAAACAGAGCCATCCGTAAGAACCGGAAGTGGAAAGTCTTTCCAACTGTAAACAACTCAAGGATTATCTGGGATCCGAAAGCAAAACCAAAAGGCCATATTTGGCGGCCACCAAAACATACGGAGCTTAAAATCCAAAAGTGATCAAATAAATCATATATTACTAGAATGATAACTATCATGATAACTCTTCATCCGCTGCTCTAATAGTTCCGGGTTATGATATTTACCGAAGGGACCGAACTGATGCAAAAGGGGTTGGAGTTATGATATATGTAAGAAACACCATCCGTTGCAATGAGATTCAATTGCAAAATCCATGTGATCTAGAATGTGTAGCCTTGAATATGATTCTTTCGCCTCAGTTGTCCTACACCCTTGTAGTCATTTACCGATCACCTTCCTCAAACATCAGCTTCTATAAAAAACTCAAGACGGTATTATGTCAACTTGATTTTAAGAAAGAAATAATCATAATGGGTGACTTCAATTTAAACTGGGAAGATAAATCCTCAAGAATGAAGCTCAAGCAAATTACTGATGGTTTTAATCTGGTCCAATTGGTTAAAGGTCCAACACGCATAACAAATAGCACCAGTACCCAAATCAACCTTATATTTAGTAACAAACCAGAAAGGATCACAAAATCATTCAATATGATAACTGGGCTATCAGATCATAATATGGTGCTTATATCAAGAAAACTCACTTGCAGGCGGTTTACAAACACTGGCAATAAGGAATTTTTTGTATCCCGAAAAACAAACAAGAGGACTTCAAAGCATCCATAAAAAACATAAATTGGGATGAGCTACTTCCTGAAAATGATTTAGAAATGACCAGTCAAATGTTTACGGAAAAATTGCAATCTACAGTTAATTAGCTTTCTATTAGAATTAAATATAAAAACAAGAAACAGGGTCTTCCCTGGGTGAATGAGTCCTAAAATTTATGAAGGAGCGGGACAATGCTTTAAAAATACCCATAAAGTCAAAGATGTCCCAGAATAGGCATAACTTCGTTAGGCTAAGAAACAAAGTAACTAGTGTAATGAGAAAAGCAAAGGCGGACTTTTTCACCATAATTATTAAAAATTCAAGAGATAACTCAAAAGCCATATGGAAACAGATTCAAAAATGAACCGGTCAAAACATTAGTATAACTAAGCCAATTGTACTAAAAGCAAATGACACAATCTTGAAGTGTCCAACCAATGTGGCAAAGGCCTTTAATCAATACTTTGTTGAGTCAGTAGACACTATCGCCCAAAGTTTTGCAATACAACAAAACAATCCGTATACAGCTAATACTACACAGCCAGCACTAACACTAAGTTCAGTATAAGAGGATGAGGTTATAAAAACAGTTAAATCTCTCAAACCCTCAAGGGCTAAGGATGTCTATGGTATGGATACACTTATGCTGAAAGAGATCAGCTCTTCAATAGTTACCCCACTAACACATATAATCAATACTTCACTGGCCCAAGGATGGTTTCCAGATTCATGGCAGCCTGCTGTTGTGGCCCCTGTATTCAAAGGTGGTGACCAGCTACTGACTTCCAACAGCCCATCAGTGTTGTACCTGCAGTATCCAAGGTATCTGAAAAACCGATTAACAAACAAATCATCCACCATCTCAACAATAGCTTTTTTCCACTGCATCCAATGCAATTTGGATTCAGGGCCAACTACTCGACTGAAACAGCTACATGTTACTTCATAGAAAAAGTTAAGGCATCACTGGATAAAGGCGGGGTTGTTGGGGCTGTGTTCCTTGACTTAAAGAAAGCATTTGAGACAATTAATCATAACGTCCTATTGTATAATTTACTGAATTTTAATTTCTCTTCAAGCTTGGTCAATCTTATCAAATCTTATCTCTCACTCCGCTCTAAACATGTCAAAATTGGTACCCATAAATCTAACCCACTTGGTCTTTCCACCGGGGTCCCGCAGGGATCCATACTTGGCCCAACCCTTTTTAGCATATATATTAATGATCTACCCAACGTTTGTGGAAAGTGTGATATTTTAATGTATGCTGATGATACAGTTATTTTTACTCATGGTAAGACTACTGAAGAGGTTGCAATCAAGCTAACACATGTGCTAGTGAAGGTTACATCCTGGCTTAACCACTGTTGTTTGCAACTGAATGTTTCCAAAACAGTTTGTATGTACATTACCAAAGGCTCCCACATAGACGCAGAGAAAGACATTTCCATTTCAAGACACAGACTAATGGTTGTCTCTGAATACAAGTATTTAGGAATGCACTTATGGCGTTTTTCCACTGCTGGTAACAGCTTGCCTCGGCTCGCCCCGCCTCGGCTCGCCTCGGCCCATTATACTTCCGTTTTCCATTGCAGATTGAGTAAAGCCTCAGCGTGGCTGGTCACTATAGCAACGCGTGATGACGTAATTTTCAGCGGGGGCCACAACAGCACGTCGGCTACTCGCCGCAGCCAGAAGAAATTTTTTGTTTCAAAAGAAGCTGAAGGAAGCAACGAAAATCACCGCTAAAAAAAACAGGAGTTTGGGAATACTGACGGAGT
>NC_048419.1:7259195-7264881 GCF_013103735.1 Etheostoma cragini | reverse complement strand
TTATAACGTGGTTTACTCCATTAATATTGTAAGTAACAATTTTCAAAGTCGTCATATTTATATGAAAACAAAAAGAAAGTTACATCCCTCCAGTAGTATGTTGATCTCTATGTAAATGTCTTTAACAATCAAAGTCAGTTCGCCGAAAAACAATGAATATAGGGAACAAGTAATCAGATCTTCATCTTCACAGAACTTCCAAGTATTCCATGTGCTGCCCTTTTGGAAAACATAGGCAGCACACACCTGATGTAAATTGGAAAGGGATAGTGGTCCCCCTGGGCGGATTACACCGTGCGTGTAAGCAGTAGACCCCATAGTCTCCTATTCTACTGCACCAAATGCCCGATGAAAAGAAGAAAAAAAAAAAAAGTGAAAAAATAAAACACTCACTGCGAATACACCAACCGACAGTCTATAAGTATTAAAATAATATTATACCTGTATGTCCTTATTTATATTTTTAACAAGATCCACCTTTGAATAAAATGTCAGCTATATCAGGGTAGAATCAGGTAAAACATTACCGTCTCAACCATGCTTGTGCTGGTCCACCGAGTTTAGTATGGCCTTGATGTCCATGTTATCCAGACCTGGGTCAGCCCTTCCACGTCTCCCCTGGGTCTGCCAGCTGTTGCGTAGCAACTCTCTCTCCATGATGTCCCGCTCATCCACCTCCACCGGCATCCCGAGTTCGTTCAGAGTGGATTGGGCCTCCAACAGAGAGGAGAAGGTCTTGACACCCTTTTCCAAAAACAGTCTAAGTTGAGCCGGGTATGGTGAATGTGCCTTTATATTGCGTTCTTTCAGCTTTTTAATGACTTCATGCACTTGTTTTCTTTTTCTCTGCACTTCAGTGGAGTAATCTTGGTCAAAGAACACTTTGTATCCCCGAAACTCTGTATTCCGCTGCTTCCATGCACACTGTAGTATCCGCTGCTTAACATTGAAGTCCAAAAAGCGAACTATTATGGATCTCGGTGGAGATGTCGACCCCGGCTTCGGAACTGTGGCTCTATGGGCTCTCTCAATGCAAATATCCGTGCCTTCAGGAAGCTCCAGCGCAGATTTTAAAAAATCTTTAATAAACGGGATCATCTCTTTTCCTTCTGAGTCTTCCTTTATCCCATACACTCTTATATTGTTCCTGCGCATCCTATTCTCTATATCCATCCATCCAGTTTTGCGGTTATTTTGGCGTCTTTTTTTAGCAAGTAAGGTAGCACCCTTTCCCGCTGTAGGCCACGATCTTCTTCGTTACTCACTCTCTCTTCCGCTGTGTTCAGTCTCTCTTCCAGTGCCTCGGTTCTCTTTTTTATTTCTGCAATCGATGCCTCCATCCGGGATTGGGATTCCAAAATGTCTCGTTGCGCCGTTCCAGATTCTTCTCGAAATTTGCGGAGCTCTGTTAGCATTAACAAGTTGGTCTCTGTTTCATTCTGAGTTAAGCTAGCATCAAGTGTTAGCTGTTTCTGTGTCGTCTTTGCATCATCACTTTTCCCCATCTTCTGTTCTCTTCTTGTAGTCTTTTGTGACGAGGTCAGTGTGGTAGCGTCTTCTGGATAAGTAGGTGGGATTAAATTCTAATAACAGGCAAATTAAGAGTTATTTCGGTCAGAGCGTCGTCTGCGAGCTCTCTACTCAGGCATGCCGGAAGCGGAAGTCCAGATTGACTATTTTTAACTGGCTAGATGGACGGCCACTGGAAAAAACAACATCCAAATGAGTTGTTAAAACCCTTCTTTTTATTAAACTCTGTACGCAAACATGTTCTCAATGCTGAAGTTTACGTGTAGAGCCCCTGGCAAAGTTTCATGTTGCGTCGAGCCTTCTTAACGTTGTGAAAATAGGGATTTTATGCAGTCAAAGTAGTGCCCCTAGCACTCCCCTTCAAAAGGCCATTTGGCTGAAAACAAAGATATGGTAAATCTTAAAAGTGGCATTTATGTCGTAATTATGCTTTAAAACAGACGTTTGACTAGCTTCACAAAAAGACCCTAGGAAGCATCTTGGCAAGAGTTACACTTTAATAAAGAGGATGGTAAGCCATCTTTTTGATTTAAATTTTTTGCAAACCAACATTCTTTTGTGATCTTTGGTGTGATGAAGTAGAAACTATTTTGATTCTCTTTTTATATGCACCATACATAAATACACGTTGAAGACTATAAATGTAAATTTCAGTCTTTTCCAAACATAGAGAGCCCAAAGAAAGAGGATTATGAATTTAACAAATATGTAAATATGCTGTATTTATATAGCGCCTTTCTAGTCTTAACGACTACTCAAAGCGCTTTTACATCATACAGTAACCATTCACACACATTCATACAATGTGGCCGAGGTTGCCGTACAAGGTGCCACCTGCTCATCAGATAAACACTCTCACACATTTACACTCCGATGGTGTAAATGTGTGAACTCATGGTTCAGTGTCTTGCCCAAGGACACTTTGACATGGGACTGCAGGGCCAGGGATTGAACCACCAACATTCCAATTGGCAGGCAAACACTCTACCACTGAGCCAAAGCCGACCAACACCCAATGCTTACAGAAAGCAGTGTAAAAAATAATTTGAATGTCATTTTTCTTTCAGCTGGAGAATCTGATGCTGGATAAAGATGGCCACATCAAAATCACTGACTTTGGCCTTTGTAAGGAGGGCATTACCCCCGACGCTACCATGAAAACCTTCTGTGGTACTCCTGAATATCTGGCACCTGAGGTAAGGTCCCGAAACTGACTGGCTGGACATGTGATAAATACAGCTTTTGACCACATACTTGTTGATAAAAAATACCAACATTTTATGCAAAGGTATCGGTATCAGAACAACCATGCTTAGAGTAATTGTAGAAGTTTCCATTTGCACAGTAATATCACTATAACAAGTATCATTGGAGATTCAAGCAGCAAAACAAAAATACTTGGTTATTAACTTGACAGAGGAAACATTTTAGAGAATCTAATTAACATATTTGCTATTAATAGGAATTTTAATTATCCACAGATTAACAATGGGCCCATGGATATAACTTTATTTGCACATTACTTAGCTCACTATCTGAATAATGTGTCCTCTTAATAACAGGAAACACTGCACTGAGAAGATTAAAAAAGAGAAACCGTATCTTTCAATTCTCACAGAATCTTATTGCCCTGGAGTCCCAGTCTCTGCCACAATAGTCACGTATGTGATGTTTTAGGCCCATTGGCAGACATCCATTTAAAATGTAGGCAATGGCATATAAAGAGCCTGTTTTCCATGTCCGCTGAAGTTTCTCAGTTTGCACTCTAGTAACATTTATGTGGTCCGGGTTTTTCGTAGGTCGCACCGGTGCACCTAATGGCCTTGCATCTGCTGCCTCACCCCAGATTAAGCAATATTTTTTTTGTCGATATGGTTTACTTTTGCATACATGGCCCATTTCTTCTGTAAAGCTGTGCTGTCCCCGCCCCCATTAACTCACACAGGCTCCCCAACAACAGAGACACAGTGTTGAAAGCATTGTTGAAAACAAGTAAAGGAGCTTTCTTGGAGATACATTTAAATATATATATATATATATATATATATATATATATATATATATATATCTCCCCTAGGTTATTTATTTCAGATAATTTTCCTTTATATGTGTTGCAACTGAATGTATGTAAAACATACAGCTTCAACATAAGAGGAATGTAGCACAATATGGATGTGAAAGCAGTTATAAATAGCCTATGTGACAATCAAATTTGTTTTAGTTAAATCAACAAATAATTGGGATAATTAACTGTAATCTCAATATTGATCAAAATAATTGTTAATATCATTTTGATAATAATCGTGCAACCCTACTAGAAAAAGTAGTTATAGTAGTTCATGGCATAGCAGGGCACTGCAGGGTGTTACACGATGTAGGAGTGCAGAGCACAGCAGAGCATAGCGGGACGCAGCAGGACTTTGCAGAGCTTAGCAAAGTGGAACAGGGCATAGCAGGGCGTGTAGCAGGACCACATCTTATATACACTACCGGTCAAAAGTTTAGGGTCACTTAGAATTTTCCATTGCACTTCATTATAGACAGAATACCAGCTGAGATCAGTTGCATTGTTTCTTTAACCAGGGCAGTTTTCAGATTAAATTATGTGCTTACATAATTGCAAAAAGGTTCTCTACTGTTTTTCTAGTTAGTTTTTGAAAATAATATCAGATTAGTGAACAGAATGAGCCTTTGGAACATTGGATGAATGGTTGCTGATAACGGCCAATGTAGATATATTGCATTAAAGATCAGCTGCCCCACTCAGATCAGCTGGTATTCGTTCTGTAATGGAGTGGTACGGAAATTTGTAAGTAACCAAAAACTTTTGACCGGTAGTGTATATATATATAGATATATATATATGTGTGCATTGTATATATGCTCTGGGAAAACTGGTTGAATTTAGCATCGTGGTATATTTATGACATATATCTGGTGCAATACATTTAATGTTTACTGTCACTGATTTAAATAAACCAATACATTTACTGAAATTTTTAGCTTTGGTGTGGCCCCTAAGTCTAACACTTGTAATATACAACTGTTTATCCACCATACAAACTAATTTCCTAAACATGTATTTATGTGAAAAAAGCAAATTCAACAAATAATAATTATGAACTAAAATATTAAATCTGGTGTGTGTGTTTGTGTGCGTGTGCGTATACACTGTATGTATATATATGTATTTGTATATGTATGCATCTACAGTATGTGTATATATGACCAGTGAGGAAAATAAGAATTTAAACACCAAGCTATTTTGCAAGTTCTCCCACTTAGAAATCATGAAGGGGTCTGAAATTGTCATCGCAGGTGCATGTCCACTGTGAGAGACAAAATCTCTCCCCCCCCCAAAAAAAATCCAGAAATCACAATGTCTGATTTTTTTACTATTTATTTGTATGATACAGCTGCAAATAAGTATTTGAACACCTGACAAAATCAATGTTAATATTTGGTACAGTAGCCTTTGTTTGCAGTTACATAGGTCAAACGTTTCCTGTAGTTTTTCACCAGTTTGCACACACTGCAGAAGGGATTTTGGCCCATTCCTCCACACAGATCTTTTCTAGATCAGTCAGGTTTCTGGGCTGTTGTTGAGAAACACAGAGTTTGAGCTCCCTCCAAAGATTCTCTATTGGGTTTAAGTCTGGAGACTGGGTAGGCCACGCCAGAACCTTGAAATGCTTCTTCCAGAGCCACTCCTTGGTTGTCCTGGCTGTGTGCTTCGGGTGCTTGTCATGTTGAAAGACCCAGCCTTGACCCATCTTCACTCCTCTAACTGAAGGAAGGAGGTTGTTCCCCAAAATCTTGCAATACATAGCCCCGGTCATCCTCTCCTTGTTACAGTGCAGTTGCCCTGTCCCATGTGCAGAAAAACACCCCCAAAGCATGATGCTACCACCCCCATTCTTCAAAATAGGGATGATGTTTTTTGGGATGGTACTCATCATTCTTCTCCTCCAAACACGGTTAGTGGAATAATGACCAAAAAGTTCTATTTTGGTCTCATCTGACCACAAGACTTTCTTCCATGACTCCTCTTCCATTATCCAAATGGTCATTTGCAAACTTATGACTTACAGTGGGTACGGAAAGTATTCAGACCCCTTTAAATTTTTCACTCTTTGTTTCATTGCAGCCTTTTTCC
>NC_048419.1:7257059-7259095 GCF_013103735.1 Etheostoma cragini | reverse complement strand
TTCATATAAATATGACGACTTTGAAAATTGTTACTTACAATATTAATGGAGTAAACCACGTTATAAAAAGGAAAAAAAATTCTAACACAATTAAAAAGGTTGAATTGTACAGTTGGGCTTCTACAAGAAACTCATTTAAATGAGATAGAACATGCTAAACTAAAGAGAGACTGGGTAGGACAGATATTTAGTGCATCTTATGGAAACTACAAAAAAAGAGGAGTAGCAATACTGCTCCATAATTCTTTCTGCTTTGTAGCAGAAAACGTACTTAAAGATAAAGAAGGCCGCTGGATAATGGTGGTCGGTTCAGTTGGAGGAACCACTCTTACAATTATGAATATTTACGCCCCAAATGAGGATGATCCAGGTTTTTTTAAAGAGCTAGCCCAAATTTTAGCGGGTCACTCAAAAGGAGTGATTATTTTAGGGGGAGACTTCAACTGTGTCTTGAATCATTACATGGACAAATTTCCAACAGAACAAAAATATCAACTATCAAAAACAAAAGCGTTGAAGAGTCTATTAGAGGAGTTAGGGCTGGTTGATATTTGGCGTGCAAAACACCCAAAGATCAGAGACTATACTCACTTCTCAAAGGTTCATAGAAGCCATTCGAGAATAGATTTTTTTTGTGTTCCCAAACAAGCAACCCACAGAGTGGTGGATTGTCACATTGAACCTCAAACTATTTCAGATCATGGACCTATGATAATGTCTTTAAATATCAACCTGGAGAAACCTTTTAAGCTATGGAGATTAAACGTATCACTTTTAAATAACCCAGAGACAATCCGATATATAAAAGACGAATTAAATTTCTTTTTGGATATTAATGATACGGACGAGATTTCACCATCTATTCTATGGGACACAGCCAAAGCATACTTGAGGGGTAAAATTATTTCATTTTCTTCAAAAGTTAAAAAAGAACGTGAGAAAAAACAAGAAAACTTACAAGAACAGATTAAGAACCTTGAGACTAAACATAAAAAAACAAATGAAGACAATGTATTACAGGAACTTAGAAAATGTAGACGGGATTTGAATGAGTTACTAACTTATAAAGCAGAGGGCGCTTTACGTTTTGCAAACCAAAAATACTATGAACAGGGAAATAAAGCAAGTAGACTATTAGCATTTCAACTAAGAAAATCACAAGCAAATCGAACCGTTCAAAAAATTACGTGCCCAATATCTAAAAAACTAATATCGCATCCCAAAGAAATTGCAAACGCATTTTCAAAATACTATGGACAACTATATAATTCGGAGACTAATCCTAACAAATTAAATAAAATTAGGCAATTTTTGCAACAAATTAACCTTAATAAACTGGACGAGGAGGAGGCTAAATCATTAGTGGGGACAATTACAAAAGAAGAGATAAAATGTGTTATAGGAAAGCTTAAAAATAATAAATCACCTGGAGCAGACGGATTCCCAGGTGAATTCTATAAATGCTTTCAGGCTGAACTTATCCCACTCTTATGCAGAGTGTTTAATCATGCTTTAGGCTCCAAAGACCCACCTAAAACATGGGCAGAAGCAATTATCTCGGTTATATACAAAGAAGGTAAAGATCCAACACAATGCGCCTCTTATAGACCAATAAGTCTGCTGTGTAATGACGTTAAGATTTTAAGTGCCATTTTGGCCAGACGACTACAAAAGATTATTAATAAACTCATTAATCCGGATCAGACAGGCTTTATACCCAATAGACTCGGAATAAATAATATCAGACGTACCCTAAATATAATTTCAATTGGTCAACAAAGCCCTTACACATCCATGCTTTTTGGCCTAGATGCCGAGAAGGCATTCAATCGGGTGGACTGGTTATTTCTGAAACAGGTTCTATTGAAGATGGGCTTTAATGAAAACTTTATCAGTTGGTTTGAGGTGCTGTACTCCAGTCCGACCTCTACAGTACGCGCTAATGGTTATATGTCAGAAAGTTTCCCCTTGAAAAGAAGAACTCGTCAAGGTTGCTGCCTTTCACCAATCCTGTTTGCTATCAGTATAGAACCCTT
>NC_048419.1:7255555-7256959 GCF_013103735.1 Etheostoma cragini | reverse complement strand
ACAAGCTCAGCCATTTCCACTGCTAGTACAGCCGCACACAACTCCAGTCTGGGTATTGTGGGCTCTGTTTGTGGTGCCAGTCTTGCCTTTCCTAGAATGAACCCAATGTTGATCTGACCATCCTCATCGGTTGTCTTGAGATATACCACGGCACCGATGGCTTTGGTTGAAGCATCTGAGAAGATGCAGATTTCCTTTCGCTTGGCATTTGTGGGAGAGCTAACTGTGTAAGCTCGAGGGATATGAAGCCGCTGCAGGTCTTGTAGTGAGTCTCTCCATGACTCCCACGCACCCCATTTCTCTTGTGGAAGTGGGGCATCCCAGTCACTTACTTCCATTGACAGCTCCCTGAGTAGAAACTTTCCTTGAATAGTGACAGGAGCCACAAACCCAAGAGGATCAAAAAGGCTGTTTATTGTGGACAGAACTCCACGACGTGTGAATGACTTGTTGCTGACAGATGCCTGGAAAGTAAATGTGTCAGGAGCAACTTCCCAGATCAAACCAAGGCTGCGCTGTGTGGGAATTGTTTCTCCATCCAGGTCAAAGTCCTTGATGTCTTTTGCATGGTCTTCCACTGGAAATGCTCTCAGGACATCTACGCTGTTTGATGTTATTTTATGAAGCCTCAAGTTTGAATCAGAGAGAGAGGCTTGTGTTCTCTTTAGCAGGGCAATAGCCTCCTCCTCAGTAGCCAAGGAAATGAGTCCATCATCCACATAGAACTCACGTTCTACAAAGTTCCTGGTGTCTGATCCATATTGCTGTTCTCCCTTCAAAGCAGCTCTTCTGAGGCCGTAGGTGGCCACGGCTGGCGAGGGGCTGTTGCCAAACACATGGACCCTCATCCTATACTCAACCACATCTTTGCTTGGGTCATTATCACGATACCAGAGAAAGCGTAAGTAGTCTCGATGATCGTCTCTCACTACAAAACAGTGAAACATCTGTTGAATGTCTGCAGTCATGGCCACGCGCTCCTTCCTGAAGCGAACCAAGACCCCCATGAGGCTGTTATTCAGGTCCGGTCCAGTGAGCAGAACATTGTTCAGAGAGATGCCATTGTATTGCGCGCTGGAGTCGAAAACCACTCTGATCTGGTCCGGTTTTCTTGGGTGATAAACTCCAAAAGTTGGTAAATACCAGCACTCCTTTCCCTTCGTAAGTGGAGGAGCTGGCTCTGCGTGGTTGTTGTCAAACACCTTCTGCATGAAAGCAACAAACTGTTCCTTCATTTTTGGCTTTCGCTCTAGTGTGCGCCGTAGAGAAGACAGACGGTTCACTGCTTGTTCTCGATTGTTTGGCAGAGGTGGTCTCGGATACCTGAAGGGGAGAGGTGCCACCCAGCTGGAAGACTCATCCTGAAAAACCTGTTCGTCCATGATCTTTAGAAAGTGTTCATCT
>NC_048419.1:7252618-7255455 GCF_013103735.1 Etheostoma cragini | reverse complement strand
TGTTAAATGTGCATATAAGATTTAACAATAAGATTATATTGTTAAATGTGCATATAAGATTAATAATAATAAGCATGTGAGTTCATATGACAAACGATATGAATATAGAATAATCATGAAAATATTATAAATGAAATTTATAATATTTTAAAACATTACTACAGAGAAATACGGAATAAAAGACTTATAAAAATGAATTTCTCTGTCACTGAACATAACTGTAAATATCTACCAAGATTTGTGATGATTGGACAAACTATGATTTATAGCACAATTTGAACCTGACCCACGCCCTCATTCATTAACGGCATCACCCCCTTATTGATTAATATTGAATTTTTAAGCAGCTTGAATAATTCTCCACCAATTTCGGTGATGTTTGGACATCAATTCATGGCCAAATTGGCACTAGCCAATGCACATATTTGAAAAATTGTTTTACACATGTGGTGTTAAGAAACATATCTTGCTGGTTTTGTAAAGATTGGACTACGATTTTGATTTAGTCTAAGTTGTGTTATGCCATGCCCATTTTTTGCATTTGGAGTGCCCAAAATGGTTGATTTTGAATGAAACTTTTAGGGTATGCTCCAGGTATGTACTCTATGTGGACATGTACATATACTGTATATTATGTAATGTATGTAATGGTTTTTGATTTTCTACTTTTGTGCTGAGATCCCCTGACAATTTGGTAACAGTCAGACGTAGAGTTTGAAGATGTGTCAGAAAATGACTTTTACAGTCAAGGCTTTTTGTGAGCATATTGAGCTGGACATGTGTGTCCGTTTGAACTAAATCAGATTACTGTGTGATGGTTCTTGGCTTTCCAAAATTACGTTTTGTGTTAATAACTGTGGCATTATGTGGCCAACTGCAGTTATATTGCATGGAAAACACTTGCACGTAATTTCCAGTTATTGGGAATTTCAGCTGTGGCGTAAGATAACTCACAAATAAGGCAACAAATAATAATATTAAATCTGTAAAAACTCTACCTCTTCAGTGTTTAAACCCTAAAAATCACATGTGCAAAACTAAAGTATTTTTGTCTATTTAAACTTAAAACATATTCACTTTCACATTTGGTACAGTTTAGCAATAGAAAATGTTGTGAAACAGTGCTAATTACGCTAAGTGTCGGTCTCCGAATGCAAATTAATTGTCCTATTGGAGGAAATGTCATTCATATATGAGGCTCCTTTATCAACTGCAAGGTCAATATTGTTTTTCACTAACAATAAAAAAAAAAGTTATCTGTACATTTATATGAAACTAAGCTCTAGGACAGGGGTCTTCAACAGAAGGTCCGCGACCCCTAGGGGGTCCGCGGAGGTACTGCATGGGGGTCGCCCAAGTTTCAAGTTTATCAAGTTTTGGTTGATTAGACTTTTTTTTATATCCCCCCACCCCCCCCCCCCTTGAATTTTTTCCACTAATTGAAATGTCTTTAAATACACATTAACATGAATTCAACACACTGTAGTAAACAGATAAATGGAGGCAGAAGATGTCTTTCAGTCATCAATGCACACATTCAGCGACACACAGGAGCTCTTTCAAGCTGGGCACCGTTTCATTCACAACACCTGTCCCATCAACGAGGAATCAGAATCCGAATCAGAAATACTTTAGTAATCCCAGGGCGAAATTACTTTCGTTACATTACTCCATATGTAATAGACATTACTTACTTACTTCAGTTTGATATAAAAAAAATGTATACAATATATATAATTAGGGGGTCCCCGCTCCATCTCGCCATCAGTTTGGGGGTCCTTGGCCTGGAAAACGTTGAAGACCCCTGCTCTAAGAGCTTTCCATCTTAACTCTTATCCCTGTTGTATTCAGAGATTGACTATTTTTATATATATTTTTTTTGAACAAAGACTTTATTTTATCAGATCAATATTCAAAATCAATGATTAATACAATAAGTCAGAAAAACAACAGTTTCCAATACAACCATATGCACAGTTGAACAACAACAACCAAACAAGTCGGCGAGCTGAAAATCCAGGATTTTTTACATGGGGTATGAAATAAAGGGAAAATCTTTCTCGAGTGACTTTTATTTTTCTCTTAAGAGAGATATATGTTAAGTCTACCTATAAAGTATGTATCTGTGTGTTTACATTTATCTTATTTACTACAATATTAATTGGAAATATGTCTTCAAAGGATTCCACCTTTTCTCAAATAGACCAGTGGACAAGTTTAATTTTGCTGTTATTTTCTCCATCGTATAAACGTTCACTATCTTCTCTTTCCATTGATTTACAGTAGGGGGTAAAGGTTTATACCAACATACTGTTATCATTTTTTTGGCTACGAGAACAAGGATACCAAATAGGTATTGTTCTTCTTTACTTAAATTATTTGGGGGAATTCCCAGAACAAAGATTCGGGGGTTCCAATCAATATAAGTATGTAAGATATTTGAAATTTCCTCTCTAATTCCCTCCCAGAATTTCTTAATCTTTGGGCAATCCCAAAAGACATGAGTATGATCTCCAACTAGTCCGCATTGTCTCCAGCACAAATTTGATTTAGTTTGATCAAATTTGGAAATAATATACGGGGTTTTGAAATATCTAACGATTATTTTCCAATAAAATTCTTTCCATGTTGGACTGTTGGTCAGTTTATGTCCAGTTACACACACTTGCTCCCATTCTTCATCTTCAATCACCTCATTCATTTCTAGTTCCCATCTTTCTTTTATCCCAGGATGTCCCTTCGACAGGCACGACCGTAAGCATTTATATACAGTGGGTACGGAAAGTATTCAGACCCCTTTAAATTTTTCACTCTTTGTTTCATTGCAGCCTTTTTCC
>NC_048419.1:7249868-7252518 GCF_013103735.1 Etheostoma cragini | reverse complement strand
TTTTCTTTACCTGTGCTGTGGCTTGAAAACAGGTTCCACTGAGAGTTGAACTCAGATTGTTGGAGTCAGAGTTCAGAGTGCTAACCATTACACCATGAACCCTTTAGATGTTTTGTAAGGGTTTTCTGGGCAGTTTATTTCACAATATCCACATGTGTGATGTTGAAGGCTCACAACAATCACAACAAAGATAAAAAAGCAACAATTACTGGCCAACTTAACCCTTGTACCATTCAGGTCCCTGTGACCCAGGGGTGTGTTTTGGTACGTGTGTGTTTGTGTGTGTATACGTGTGTGTGTGTGTGTGTGTGTGTGTGTTTATTAAAAACAGATTCAAGGTTCATTCGGGGCTCATCCACGGGAAAAACAAACACCTGTTGCCTTTCTGCTGGAAAATACAATGTTCAGTGCAAATCTTGTAACAGAGACTGAAAATAAAGGATAAGAGATATATTTGTGGAGACGAGTTGCTTCCAGTACCAATGAGATAACACGATATTGTTCATGAAGGCACATCTGTCATTTGGTATTCTGTGATGTGTCATTGGTTTGCTACCATTCTTAAAGAGATCCATTCGTTGTAGTCAGGGTTCAAACGTGTGCGGGGAGACCCTAGTGGATTTCTAGTCCATCGCCTTAACCACTCAGCCACAACAACCTGAAAAGCAGTGATATACCTTTTCTCAAAAATGTTCAAAAACTTTTCATTTGGTTAGTAGTAGTCCCAGACACGGCCAAAGTGCAGATCGTAGTGCGCTGCCTGTGTCTGAGGATCCTCGTGGAGGGAGCTTGATTGAATGATATGCTCCCTTATTTGTACCATACCAGAGATCTAATACTTTATCAAATCGGGTTGACAAATAAAGCAAGTAACCACTCAATGAAAACTACTGCAATGACCAGGAATCAAACCCAGATCATCTGCTTGGAAGGCAGCTATGCTCACCACTATACCAACATCACTGTACAATGCAGGTCCTTCATTTGCAACTATTACATAGCTGGAAGCCAATGTGATGTAACTAGAATCATCCATCAATCACCTTGCTGAGAGGGAGGCTTAGCAAATTACCCCTAACCCCTGTAATGGGCACAATCCCCCTTTTCAAAGAGGGGAACCACCACCCCGGTCTTCCACTCCTTAGGCACTGCGACAGACCTGTTGAACAGGCGTGTTAACCAAGACTATTAACATACCTGCTGTAACACCCATAAAAATGAGCATGAATACAGTTAAATAGATCTACTACAATGAAAACTGTACAATATGTACAAAGTGCTTGTTTGTGTCACAGGCGGTCTACCACTACGTTCTATAACTCTACCAGTCAGATTACCACAGGAGCTAATATCTCATGTAGCTCTTTTAAAGACTCTACCATAATACCTGCTGGAGATGCCAGGTCCTCATACATGTAAAGCATGCGCTCTACCACTGAGCTACATCCCCTGAAGAGTTTTTGAAAAAAAATTCTGAGATATCTTTATTAATCCTTTTGGGATAACTCCCACAAGGATATTGAAATATCACTGAATGAAATAAGAAATCTGGGTAAAACATGTAATAATAATGTTGTATATGGCTTCAGAACCTGTGAATACAACTGCGGGACAATACAACTTTCACTCCAAATCTTGTAACACAGACTGAAAATAAATACAAAGAGATACAGTGGTGGAGACTGGTGGCTTCCAGTACCTATGAGATAATACAAAAAGCAGTGTTTGGACAGACAGGGGCAAAGTGCAAATCGTAGTGCGCTGCCTGTGTCTGTGGATGCTCTTGGAGGCAGCTTGATTGATTGATATGCTCCCTTATTTGTACATTGATTGGAAATTAAAATTGGACAAGAAACCTTTCTGGTTACTTCTTGACAAATAAAGCAAGTAACCACACAATAAAAATTGCTGCGATGACTGGGAATCGAAACCAGGTCAACTGCTTGGAAGGCAGCTATGCTCACCACCATACCATCATCGCTGGACAACACAGTTAATGTCCTTAAAGGTTGGATGTTTCCTTTTTATTAAATTAAGGCATTCAGATAATTTTCCAAAAGATGATTGTTTAAATTCCTCTTTTTAGTCAACTGAAGCATGGGTTCCTAAACACATACATACCACTGTATGCATGTATACCTGCATGCATTTCAAAATGTAGGCCAAGTATGTACTTAAAAAAAAGAAACAGTGCCGTATTGACACAAAAAAAGAAGTTTACAGCAGAAGGCACCATTTTAAGAACCCATCCTAATGAAATTGTAATTGGGTCAACATTTTCAATATGTTTAACTAAGTCTAAATTTGGAGCTCTTACAAGTTAACATGAAGTACAGGTCACAGCTTAACATGCCACCACCAATATACTGTTTTCAGTCAAACAGCCAAGAACCCGTTTGCCTAGATGTGGACAGTGTAGAGGTTGATATTTTTATTTCACCAGTACTCTGGCTTACAACCAGGTTCCACCGAGACTTAAACTCAGATCACTGGATTCAAAGTCCAGAGTGCTTACCATTACACCATGGAACCACTGCTCTGGAATTGCTTCTTCCATAATATTAAGACTTAACTCTCTCTCTCTCTCTCATAGCCACCTCCGCTAGACAGTGGGATGGTCATGTCTCTCTCTCTCTCACTCTCTCATAGC
>NC_048419.1:7238576-7249768 GCF_013103735.1 Etheostoma cragini | reverse complement strand
TGAATGCATTACTGTATGAACTGAAAAATGTCTCAAAGGTTTGCAATACTTTGAATCACTGTACTAATACTTACTTGTATAACCATTATTTCTGAGAATTGCTTCACATCTGTGTTGCATGGAGTCGACCAAATTCTGGCACCTGTGAACAGGTATTCTAACCCAAGACGATTGAAATACATTCCACAATTACTCTGCATTACTGGGTTTTGCCACATAATCTGCATTTTTAATGTCACCCCCACAAGGGCTCTAGGGGCTAGAGGTCCAGACTTTGCTCGCTTACTGGTGTGTTTTGGGTCATGGTGTTGCTGAAAGACCCCATTCAAAGGCATTTCCTCTTCAGCATAACGCAACGTAACCGCTTCAAGTATTTTTATGTATTGAAACTGATCCATGAGCCCTGGTATGCGATAAATAGGCCCAACACCACAGTATGAGAAACATCCCGATAACATGATTTTTCGCACCACCATGCTTTACTGTCTTCACAGTGTACTGCGGCTTGAATTCAGTGCATGGGGGTCATCGGACAAACTGTCTGTGGCCCCTAGACCCAAAAAGAACAACTTTGCTCTCATCGGTCCACAAAATTTAGTATCAGTACTTTATGTCTTCTTTGATTTTCCTGGAGCTGATCATTGGCTGAGCCTTTGCCATTTTGGTTATTCTTAGATACATTTAAATGGTAGTTACATTTTGTCCCGCGTCGTTCAGGCTTTGGATGCCATTTCAAGGCATTTAAAATAATTTTGGCTGAGCATCCTACAATTTTCTGCACTTCTTTAAATCTTTCCCCCTCTCCAATCAACTTTTTAATCAAAGTCTGCTGTTCCTCAGGAGAAAAGAAAAGCACATTTAGTATTTCAGTGTTAAAATGCTCCTTAAATATGGGCCATAATTGACACCTGTTTCTTTACAGAATCAATCACCTCACTAATTGAACACAACTCTGCTATTATTTTGAACATGCCCCTTTCAATTAAAGATTCCATTGCATAAAATGAGCAGCATGCACTTCATGACTGTTGGGTCTGTTGGTTTTCTATGACTCTACAACATTTATATTAAATTACTTGCCATGAAGAAATATCACTGCTACCATGAATGTGATTTATGAGGTTAGTGATGTGGGACTGCTATTATTTTGAACACAACTGTATGTTTAATTAAGTTTTAAAATTATCTTGAAATTGGCCAATAGGGGGTTTCACATATTGATGCATCATTATCACAGAGGAATTTGGGAAAACAGCATCAAAGTTTTACAAACCATGTTTTGTCTATAAAAAAAGCCAGACACAATCAGATGGATGGGGAGCTTGTAGTTGGAAGTCTGGTTGATGTTTGATTCAACTACCAACACCTCCTGCCTGGTCAAGAAGACTCACCAACGCCTTTTCTTCCTGAGGACACTGAGGAAGAATCAGCTTTCCTCGACTATCCTGGTGAACTTCTATCGCTGTGCAATAGAAAGCATCCTGACCAACTGTGCAAAAGTGTGGTATGGGAGCAAGGCACTGCACCTGGTGAAAACCGCCCAGCGCATCACTGAGACTCTACTACCCGCCATTGAGCACATCCAGAGGAAATGCTGTCTGCATCGAGCTCGCAGCATCCTTAAGGACTCCTCTCACCCAGGCCACAGACTGTTTTCTCTCCTGCCCTCTAGCAGGCGTTTCAGGACGAGCAGACTAAAGAACAGTTTTTTCTCCAGAGCTGTCCTTTTATTGAACTCTAATCCTCATTGAACCCACTCCCCTCATATACTGATAGACTCTCCTCTCCCTCCTTACACCTGCCACCATTTTGTTGTCTGCAATACTATGATGTTGACCTGCACTGCTGACTCTTATTATAGTAGAAACTGTTTATATCTGCATCTTGCACTACTTACCTTGACTGGTATATCAATTTGCACTGCTGACTGTTTATTTACAGTACCAATTGTTTACATATACATCTGCAATACCGTACTTTAACTGTAATATTTGGGTTCTCACATACAGCTCCTCCGGTTGATGTCTAGAACATTTCAGGGTTACAGTGTAAGAGGGGGGTAAGAGTCTGTAGCTGGCTCTGTGAGACTGCATAAAGGCACAGAAGTGCTTAAAAATTGAGCTCTTTGGCATCAACTCATCTCGCCGTGTTTGAACAAGGAGTAATGCTGCACAAGACCCCAAGAACACCATCCCCCCCATCAAACATGGAGGTGGAACATTATGCTTTGGGGGTTTTCTTGTCACAACTTCACCGCATCAAAGGGACAATGGACGGGACAAATGTAATGTCAAATCTTAGGGGAGAACCTCCATCCCTCAGCAAAGGCATTGGCAATGGGTCATGGAATGGTATTCCAGCATGACAATGAACAAAAACACATGGCCAGGGCACCAAAGAAGTTGCTCAAGAAGAGGCACATTAAGGTCCTGGAGTGGCCTAGCCAGTCCCCAGATCTTAATCCTCTAGGAATCTGAGGAGGCAGCTGAAGGTTTGGTTTACCAAACGTCAGCCTCAAAACCTTATAGATCTGGAGAAGATCTGCAAAGACAAGTGGGACAAAATCCCTCCTGAGATGTGTGCAAACCTGTTGGCCAACTACAAGAAACGTCTGACCTCTGTGATTGCCAACAAGGGTTTTGCCACCAAGTACTAATTCATGTTTTGCAGAGGGGTCAAATACATATATCACTCATTGAAATGCAAATCAATTTATTTAAATTTTAGACATGCGTGTTTCTAGACTTTTTTGTTATTTTGTGTCACTAATCAAAGAAATCTACCGTTAAAATTATAGACTGATCATTTCTTTGTCAGTGGGCAAATGCACAAAATCTGCAGGGGAACAAATACATTTTTCCCTCACTGTATGATGAAACAAAGAAGCATTATGCTTTATGTTGCTGCTCATTGGTATATCAGGGAAAGGAACAACTCTGGTCATTCATTGTTGGTTGGACATAATTTTCAGACTTAAAAATTAAAAATCAATGTTGCATTTCCCCTCAGCAGCACCAATTGACTATTTATTAGAAGCCAGGAGTAAAATGTCGGTAGTTTCTTTAAAAAGTTTTTAATTTGGTTGATGTATGCTTAAATTCTATTCTAACTAAAGACTTCTTTATGGAACTGATTAAAACATCATAGTAAAATCTAAAATGAGAATTCATCATCACATCTTTTTGGAAGTGATGATATACTGTAAACCTTGTATTGATATGTATTACAACTGATGGGATTATTTACCTTTAGATCACGATAAACAACGTCACGTGAGTGGAGGTACTCGAGCGCCGACACAATCTCAGCACCATAGAAGCGTGCCCGGTCTTCGGTGAACACTCGTTCCCGTGAAAGGTGGAAGAAGAGCTGTAAGAGGCGAGAGCAGATGGAGTCAAACATTTCTACACTTCTTCACCTTTTACAGAAGCTGTTTGAGTGTGCACAGCAAGCTGCTGACTTCAAGGGACATCAGTGTATCTCTATGTGACTGTGACGTGTACACATGAGGTCTCACCTCGCCTCCATTGGCATATTCCATTACAAAACAAAGTCGATCGTGGGTTTGGAAGGCATACTTCAGTGTCTGCAGGAAAAATATAATCACAAATTACATATGGTAGATTTCTGCACTAATTACACTATCTCAGCACTCACTTGCAAACTAATGAGCACGTTCCAGATGCAAAAACTACATTTTTTTACGTCAAGGAAGATTTAAAATTTTAATTCAGACATACAAATTATTTAAGCTGAATACAGGCTGCTTACATCATAGAATAGTAAGAAAATCATAGGGTAGCTCCCTTAATGTCAATAATTTACATCTTCAGTTGAGTAGCTTCTGACTTTGACGTCATGCTGTCTGTGAAATCATAGGCTTTGTTGTAGATGCATCATTATCACAGAGAAATTCGGGAACGCAGCAGCAAAGTTTTAAAAACCATGTTTTGTCCCAAAAACACTACAACTGACAGTCAGATGGCTTGTCCTCGGAAGCTTGTAGTGTGAAGTCTGTTTGATGTCCAATTTAAGTTATTTGCTTATTTGGGTTGTCACATACAATCTAGATCATTTCAGGGTTACAGTATATGTGTGAAAAGGGGTTAACAGTCTACAGACAGTTTCACTTTAGGTGAGTGCTTTGACCTAAAGTAGCAACCGTCAACAGGTGGCCTGGTTTGTAAAGTAAGGCATTACTTCTTTTTTTTTTAAATAACTGGTAATGTGTAATCCATTACTCTTTTTTAAGTAACTAACCCAACAATGCTCCTCAGTGAAATCTCTTGTAATCTGCAATCTCTTTCTAGTTAAGGAGAAGTTTTTAGAAGTCTGTTTGCACAAACACATGTAAAAATATAGCATTATTTTAGTAAAAAAGTGAAGATATCAAACAGAATAGGCATATTAGGTTATTATATTTTATGTTCTTTATTTAAGACTTGAGTCTGGACTTGAGTTGAAGTCTGGCACCAGGAATGTCTGCTTCTGCAGGCAAAATTCTGCCCTTGGAAAAATGTATTGATGACTTTTAGTTTAGCATGGTAATATTTGCCAATTGGCACTAAACCATCGCTAAGGTTGATGGGATGGGGTTTGCGGGTATATTTCGTAATTGCAGAATTGGACAAACTGACATAACATTTTGACTTCATCAAAAGTCAGAGGTTATTACAAGTCATTCTAGGGGTAACACAAAGGTCTAAACCAAATATCATGGCAATCCATTAAAAAAGTTGAGATATTTCAGTTCGGATTTAAATGGTGGACTATGAGGACCATGAAAAGAAAAATCTCAAGTGAGTCTCTTTGTCATATGGTATTGCATTTACCAACTAACCTCCTGCAGATCTCTATAAAATGGGTTATTTGTGATCCCAATTGTTCTTACCGTGAGGAAGGGGTGTCTTGTGTTTTGTAACACTCTGCTCTCTGTAACTGTATGGGCCACCTCATCCTGACAACAAACAGATTATTGTCAGAAACACTGAAAACACGCCCAGTTTCATCTTAAACAAAGAATAAATTCTTTGTGCCCTGTTGGTATACAAACATCACATTAGCATTGACAAAATGTTAAAAAAGTATCTAAAATATTCAAGCATACACATTACACAGACATGATGCACAGGCCGTAATCAGGACAGTGCAAACTTTGGTAATGCAGGAGGACCTTAGTCACAATGGAGAATGCCCATGGTGAACAAGATGAAATGCCATGCAGGTTCAAGCATAATACATTCTGTGAGTAAGGTGAAACCCATGAAAATGTCTTTATATTCCTTCAACAGTCAGTTATAGGCCTAATATAGGCTATTCAAAAAGAAGAAATCAAAGATGGCCAAATATTTTTTTTTAAAGATTTTAATAATTGATTTATTTTAAGTAAAATTGTGCTTTGTTGGTATAATGTCACCTTGAACACTAAAAAATGTGTTAAATAAATATTGTTAAATTGTAGTTTTGAAATTACAATAGAATTTCTTTCTTTGAAAAGCAAGACATAGGTAAAAAGCACATTTTGACAAATTTATGCAATGATTGGCAAAATAAATAATTTGTGTGTGTGTGTGTGAGTGAATATACAACAGTCAAACTTAAGACAGAAGACTGTAGCATAAAAAGGATGTGAAAGCAGTTATAAATAGCCTATGTGATTATAACATTTCTTTGGGTTAAAATCAATAAATAATTGTGATAATCGTGATCTCAGTATTGATCAAAATAATCGTGATTATCATTTTGGCCATAATCGTGAATCCCAACAAAATACATACATTTTTTCAAAAAAGATGCTTTTGCCCTCATGACATTTACTTATGACAATAATCAACATAATGTCATATTTATTAATGTTACACCAACAGCAATGCTACACAAGCATTTGTGTTGTCTAAAACACTTCTCCTATATGCAAGAATAAACATAATACACTTTATAACTCATATAAAGCAGAAACTATTTACATTTCTTCAAAAAGGCCCAAATATATGCCAAATCTCAAAGCAGTGACGCCATTCTCCTCTGTAAAACGATAGTTATCTCTCTTGTCCACTATTTCCGTAAATTCCGCAGTACAGAGCGCACCTGATTAAAAGCCGCACTCTCCAATTTTAGAAAGAAAATCAATTTTGTACTTGTACAGGCAGCACTGGATTTTAAGCCGCAGTTGGCCCATGTTGTACAAGATGTGTGTATAATACAAGATATTTACACAGAAAGATATTACACGTGAGGATTTTTTACTTTTAATTTAATCCGTATGGTAACAAACAAATATTGCAAATGCTTTTTCGAACAGTGCCTACTTTTAAATATATGTACTGTACGTATTGGTAACACACAAATTACGTTGCGTATGCTTTTTTACTGAACAGTGCACAAACAACATTCCAATATCTCCTAACGACTGGTGAAAAATATATCCCGGTATACACAGCAGCCTACCAGGAAAAGTCATTAATCGCTTTCTTCATCTTCCTTCTGTGCACTAAAACAATCAAAGTTCTCTTCTTCAGTGTCCGAAGTGAACAGCCTCAGGATCTCGTCACTCACTTCAGTCTCTTTGTTTTTGCTCTCCCTTGAGCGCACATGGTCCTCTTCATCACGCAGTAGTCCAGCCCTTCAAAACTCATTGATGATGGGACACGGCTCCACGCATTTAGGATCTACTGGCAGGCTTGAGTTAAAGATGCTCTTTGCATGCGGCCTGTTTCGTCATCCAAGCCTCCCACTCAACGCGCAGTGCCACTTTAAATGTTCACACTGATGTCCAGTGGCTGCAAATACTTAGTGGTGCCCCCAGGAATCACAGCTGGAATTGAGTTTGTACTCTTGATGGCAGCTTTCACTGAATCTGTTATGTGGGCCCTCATGCTGTCCATAACAAGCAATGCTTTTTTTCTGCAAAAAAAAAAAACCTGGTCGCTTAGCATAACACTCTCTCAGCCAATCCTTCATTAGCCTCTCCGTCATTCAATCTTATTATTGACTTTCACCACGATTTCTCTTAGGAAGTTTTTTC
This sequence comes from Etheostoma cragini, assembly GCF_013103735.1. Classification (NCBI taxonomy): domain Eukaryota; kingdom Metazoa; phylum Chordata; class Actinopteri; order Perciformes; family Percidae; genus Etheostoma; species Etheostoma cragini. Next base: position 7,242,744 of record NC_048419.1, on the reverse strand, counting down.
TTTGGCAACGTCAGCCGCTTAAAAATCACCATTGGTGGAAGCTTTAGTCTGGATGCTGTACAGCTCAAATCACAAGTAAAATGCGTTCTCGCATGGCCACTTGTTTTCAGTGTGATGGACAATTCATTTCTTTTATTAAACAGTCTGAGTGAGAGGCAGGTCAAACGTCAAAGGTACTCCAATCCATATTTCTGATATCATCAGGCCCAATGGAATTCTCCACTATCTTTGTTTGAGTGAATGTGTTTTTACTTGTAGTCGGGAGGGAGCTGACACAAAGTCGTGCGTGCCCTGACGGACAGGCCTTTTTGTCTCATAAATCTAAAACACCACGATGGCCCACCTCTAAAATTTTCATTTAGGTGGCAATTGCTTTAGCCTTCAGTCTGATCTGCACGGTGGAATCACCGCGGCCGCCTGCTCTCTGTCTGTTAACCCAGTCTTCAAGAATGTTTTCAAGCTTGGGCCATCTGCTAGGATTACCTCTGAAAGCTTTTGTTGTCATTTTGCATTGACTCAGTTCTTCACGCTGGCGTCTCCACCGTCTCACCATCAATTCATTTATGCCAAGATTAAGTGCAACAACTCGATTTCCTTCTTCAACGGCCAGTTGCAATATGCTATTCTTCAAGCATTTTCCATGTTGATGAGGGTGAGTACAAATGACTGATTTACAATAATGTAATTGTGAAAGTGCGCTTGATTATTTGCATAATTTCATTGGACCTCTGTGAACTACCCCTCAATTTTATTGGTCTACTGTTACGAGTCCAAATGTTGTCGGCGGCATGAAAAAAAAAAACATGTATTAGCTGTGTTGTAGTACAGGCTGCAGTGTTCAAAGTGTGGGGAAAAAAGTAGTGTCTTATAGTCTGGAATTTACGGTACTATCTTTGATCACATTAGACTAGTTTGACATGGAGGATAGTTATCTTTCCCACTCTATACACTTTGCGCTCCCCCGGAGGCCCATTTAAGGCACAGCGTACCTTCACATCCGTAAACAAACTTGCAATGCATCATGGGAGATGCAGCTAGTGGCAAAAATGAGCAAAAACGTGATCAATTATGGACATCAAGAGGATAACTCTTGGATGTAACAATTTGGATTTGATGCTCAACAACCCAAAAAAGGCACACGTTCCAGACTGGATAGAAAATCAGCTGTAAAGGCGAGCTCTTTAGCCTTTAGCTGCAAAAATTGGTAACTTCCTGTCATTTATGGTGATTGAATGATTGAAATATGTATCAGAGGTGCTGTTGTTGCTCGTATACGATCCTTCATCTGCAGAAGGTTAACATTGCATTTAACATTTTAAAAACAAAACAACGTTTGTATAAACTTTGACCCAACTGGGCTCAAAGTTTAAATTATCACAAGGTCACGTTATTGCACTAGATGCACGCATCCTCACGTATTCTCACTCTTCATGGAGGAGAGCTAGCTGCCAGGACATCAGCAAAAGCGGTTCATGAAAAAAATGTAATAAAAGCAAAAGAAAACGTACCATTTTCACAACGAGTGAGAGGAACAGTAAAAATAATAGTGTATGTCAGCAAATTTCCAGTCTGACATAATATTGCCATACTACAAATCCGCCCATCGGTACTACGCTGCCCTCTAGTGTCCCTCCCCTTCTCCTACATTTTAAATGTAAATGTGCTGTATTTATATAGCACTTTTCCAGTCTTAACAACTGCTCAAAGCGCTTTTACAACTACAGGGAACATTCACCATTCACACACATTCATACACTGTGGCCGGGGCTGCCGTACAAGGTGCCATCTGCTCATCAACATTCACACACATTCACACTCCGATGCGCAGCACCGTGGGCAACTCGGGGTTCAGTGCCTTGCCCAAGGACACTTTGACAATGACTGCAGGGGCGGGGATCGAACCACCAACCTTCCAATTGGCAGGCAACCACTCTACCACTGAGCCACAGCCGCCCCTGGCATGTGAAAGGTGACTCATACAGCTTGAATAAGTTTTCACGCTGGGCAACATGTCACACACACGCGCACACGCACACGCACATGCACACCCACACGCACACCCACACCCACACCCGGGAACTAATGGAACTGCTGAGATTTTTTAAATTATAGATTGTGGTCTAGACCTACTCTATATAAATGTCATGTAAAGTGTCTTGAGATAACTCTTATTATGATTTTATACTATAAATACAATTGAATTACTTACCTTGGCTATGATGACCTCTTTGCGCAGTATTTTCATGGCATAATGTACTCCAGTCGACTTCTCTTTGACCAGAATCACCTTCCCAAATGTCCCCTTTCCAAGCAGCTTCAGGTACTCAAAGTCACTCATTGTCTGTAATGTCCAAGATGTGAGAAGGATAAACATTTTAACTAATATTGTTAAAGTTTTTTTGTTCATAAAAGTGACAAAACAATCTCCTCTAGCTCTTTAGTCCTTGACCCTTCCAGTTTCAAGTAAACTGACAAACAAATGTCAACACAGAAGTTTAAAAGTAGACAATGTGATTTAGAGCCTAATGATGAATCAGAAATACAACACAGCTATCAATATGATACGATTATTGAAGTTTAACATAAAACAAAAAACAAAAGTCTCAAAAGAAAATTTTAAGCCAGAAATGAGCGTTTCATATTAAAGTCATAAGTCACATGTACTTTAACGGCCTCGAGGAATACCTATTGTATACCTCCTGCAGTTGGTTTGTTGTTCTTTTACAACTGGTCAGATCCATAGTCAATAACATTGTGTAAAGTTGAGGATCATAATACAACAGGAGGCTGTATAGACAGCAACATTTCATTACAACTTCCAACCTTGATAGAGGCAGTGTATACCAGAGATACTCTTTCCGTTCTTACCTTACCCAATATATGCCAAATATGTATGCTAAAGTCTTTGTTTACATTGTGTAACTGTTTACCAGAGGGAATACAATTCACTTAAGTGTATTTTACTAAAAGGAATAAAAATAGCATAGCTTACAATAGGTACATTAGCTATTCCTGCTTTGACTTCCCGAACGTGGACGGACAGCACAGAACAGGGCTGGATCAAACCAATCAATGACTTATTGTTGACTGAATTTGTTGGCAACTATTTTACTACGTTGATTAGTTGTTGCAGCCCTACAAACCATTCCCTATTTACTGCTGTCACGGTGCCCTGCTGCAATGGTACTTTTTTTTAGATCCCCGAACGCTGCTAATTTTTATGAACATATAATAGGGGTGGAAAAGTATATGTATTCGTATTGAACCAAAACAGTACGGGCTTCTCGGTTCAGTACAAGAATTTACATGGTATAAAAACAAATAAAACTTAAAACTTGTAATGCGGAACTACTGTGAGTTACACGTTTCTTAGGGACACCTAATCTGTAGCCCCGTTTTACCTCTGAAGTTATGCAGCCTTTAGCCGAGGTCCGTCCCCTGTCCAGTGAGTGAGTAAGAGCTAGTAGCACACTAATATGAACGAGTAGCCTAGCATATGGCGAGTGGTGGCAACCCACAAGAATTGAAGGACCCGCAGGACTCTTTAAGATCCCAGTCAGATAGAGTAGTACAGGCAGGAAAGTGGTGGATAAGACAAGGACCGTGTGTCAACGTTGTTCAGCAATTGTCGAGTATGTGAGTGGATGCTAAAGCATAACCAACATCATCACCCTCCATATAGGAACGAGACACGAAAAACTGTCTCGTTCCTCACCACAGGGCTTAACCAGCCTTTAGATACAAATAGGGCCAACAAAAAATCACTGAAGGAATCGGAATGTACAGCTCATCTTGAATGTGCTCATATTCACTTGTGGCGGAATCTGCCATTAAGTATTTTCTGCATGTATCAAACCTCATTAAAACAAGCCATTCCATCCACACATGAGGCAAACTGTAGTTTCTTCCATATTCAACCTAACACGGACGTTGATGGAGCATCAGATAAAACGGAAGTCAATGCTCTGGGACCCAAGCACCTCCGTGACGCATTATCCAAAGATATAGTTACTCTGGGTGGCATTACCCTGGCCTCCAGCACCACTGTGAGGAATCTTGGAGTTATCTTTGATATTCACTTACGTAATACTGCAAAAATCAGGAATATCCTGTCTAAAAATGATGCAGAAAAACTAGTCCATGCATTTGTTACTTCTAGGCTGGATTA